>NC_092169.1:54997626-55101018 GCF_045791955.1 Oncorhynchus clarkii lewisi
CAGAACACAACACACACACACACACACACACACACACACACACACACACACACACACACGCACAACCCCACCCACACACATTTCCTGTATGATCATCAGCAGTGCATGACTGCAGATCATTTGACTGATCATTAGCCCTGGAGAGTTTTAGCCTGTTAGTAATGCTCGCCAGCAGTGCATGACTGCAGATCATTTGACTGATCATTAGCCCTGGAGAGTTTTAGCCTGTTAGCAATGCTCGCCAGCAGTGCATGAGTGCAGATCATTTGACTGATCATTAGCCCTGGAGAGTTTTAGCCTGTTAGTAATGCTCACCAGCAGTGCATGACTGCAGATCATTTGACTGATCATTAGCCCTGTAGAGTTTTAGCCTGTTAGTAATGCTCGCCAGCAGTGCATGACTGCAGATCATTTGACTGATCATTAGCCCTGGAGAGTTTTAGCCTGTTAGTAATGCTCGCCAGCAGTGCATGACTGCAGATCATTTGACTGATCATTAGCCCTGTAGAGTTTTAGCCTGTTAGTAATGCTCGCCAGCAGTGCATGACTGCAGATCATTTGACTGATCATTAGCCCTGTAGAGTTTTAGCCTGTTAGTAATGCTCGCCAGCAGTGCATGACTGCAGATCATTTGACTGATCATTAGCCCTGTAGAGTTTTAGCCTGTTAGTAATGCTCGCCAGCAGTGCATGACTGCAGATCATTTGACTGATCATTAGCCCTGGAGAGTTTTAGCCTGTTAGTAATGCTCGCCAGCAGTGCATGACTGCAGATCATTTGACTGATCATTAGCCCTGGAGAGTTTTAGCCTGTTAGTAATGCTCGCCAGCAGTGCATGACTGCAGATCATTTGACTGATCATTAGCCCTGGAGAGTTTTAGCCTGTTAGTAATGCTCGCCAGCAGTGCATGACTGCAGATCATTTGACTGATCATTAGCCCTGGAGAGTTTTAGCCTGTTAGTAATGCTCGCCAGCTCGGACCAGGCATCAGATATTTTCATTTTTTAAATGCTAATCATGTCTAGCAGGGCCCGCAGTGTCTGGTGAGTGTGTGTGGGTGTGTGTGTGTGTGTGTGTGTGTGTGTGTGTGTGTGTGTGTGTGTGTGTGTGTGTGTGTGTGTGTGTGTGTGTGTGTGTGTGTGTGTGTGTGTGTGTGTGTGTGTGTGTGTGTGTGTGTGTGTGCAGAGCTTATCTAACATACTATAGAGACTGAGCATAAACAGGAGAGTGGGTGGGCAGCAGATGAAGAGGGGCAGTAGACATGGTACCATGGTGTTGGACAGATACAGTGTGGTCTCTGACTCATTACTGTCACGCCCTGACCTTAGTTATCTTTGTTTTCTTTATTATTTTGGTTAGGTCAGGGTGTGACGAGGGGTGGTTTGTTGTGTTTTTGTCCTGTCTAGGGTTTTTGTATGTTTATGGGGTTGTTCACTAGTCTAGGTGTTTTGTATGTCTATTGGTTGCCTAGATTTATTGTTGTCTCTGATTGGGAACCATATTTAGGCAGCCATATTCCTTGGGTAATTTGTGGGTGATTGTCTATGTGATGTTGCATGTTCACGGTTGTTTAGTGTTCTTTCGTCTTACATTAAAAGTACAGTGCCTTGCGAAAGTATTCGGCCCCCTTGAACTTTGCGAACTTTTGCCACATTTCAGGCTTCAAACATAAAGATATAAAACTGTATTTTTTTTGTGAAGAATCAACAACAAGTGGGACACAATCATGAAGTGGAACGACATTTATTGGATATTTCAAACTTTTTTAACAAATCAAAAACTGAAAAATTGGGCGTGCAAAATTATTCAGCCCCTTTACTTTCAGTGCAGCAAACTCTCTCCAGAAGTTCAGTGAGGATCTCTGAATGATCCAATGTTGACCTAAATGACTAATGATGATAAATACAATCCACCTGTGTGTAATCAAGTCTCGTATAAATGCACCTGCACTGTGATAGTCTCAGAGGTCCGTTAAAAGAGCAGAGAGCATCATGAAGAACAAGGAACACACCAGGCAGGTCCGAGATACTGTTGTGAAGAAGTTTAAAGCCGGATTTGGATACAAAAAGATTTCCCAAGCTTTAAACATTCCAAGGAGCACTGTGCAAGCGATAATATTGAAATGGAAGGAGTATCAGACCACTGCAAATCTACCAAGACCTGGCCGTCCCTCTAAACTTTCAGCTCATACAAGGAGAAGACTGATCAGAGATGCAGCCAAGAGGCCCATGATCACTCTGGATGAACTGCAGAGATCTACAGCTGAGGTGGGAGACTCTGTCCATAGGACAACAATCAGTCGTATATTGCACAAATCTGGCCTTTATGGAAGAGTGGCAAGAAGAAAGCCATTTCTTAAAGATATCCATAAAAAGTGTTGGTTAAAGTTTGCCACAAGCCACCTGGGAGACACACCAAACATGTGGAAGAAGGTGCTCTGGTCAGATGAAACAATGCAACAATGCAAAATGTTATGTTTGGCGTAAAAGCAACACAGCTCATCACCTTGAACACACCATCCCCACTGTCAAACATGGTGGTGGCAGCATCATGGTTTGGGCCTGCTTTTCTTCAGCAGGGACAGGGAAGATGGTTAAAATGGATGGGAAGATGGATGGAGCCAAATACAGGACCATTCTGGAAGAAAACCTGATGGAGTCTGCAAAAGACCTGAGACTGGGACGGAGATTTGTCTTCCAACAAGACAATGATCCAAAACATAAAGCAAAATCTACAATGGAATGGTTCAAAAATAAACATATCCAGGTGTTAGAATGGCCAAGTCAAAGTCCAGACCTGAATCCAATCGAGAATCTGTGGAAAGAACTGAAAACTGCTGTTCACAAATGCTCTCCATCCAACCTCACTGAGCTCGAGCTGTTTTGCAAGGAGGAATGGGAAAAAAATTCAGTCTCTCGATGTGAAAAACTGATAGAGACATACCCCAAGCGACTTACAGCTGTAATCGCAGCAAAAGGTGGCGCTACAAAGTATTAACTTAAGGGGGCTGAATAATTTTGCACGCCCAATTTTTCAGTTTTTGATTTGTTAAAAAAGTTTGAAATATCCAATAAATGTCGTTCCACTTCATGATTGTGTCCAACTTGTTGTTGATTCTTCACAAAAAAATACAGTTTTATATCTTTATGTTTGAAGCCTGAAATGTGGCAAAAGGTCGCAAAGTTCAAGGGGGCCGAATACTTTCGCAAGGCACTGTATATATATCACAGACTGTCTGAGGAATGATGCTGGAAAAGGTCTTGAATACAAATTCCTCCTACGGTCCTTTGAATACACTTCAATGGTTCTTTGAATACACTTCAATGGTACATTAGTTTTGGTCAGTGGAAAGGTCAATTCGATCCATTTTGTTAGTCGACAGGTGATATTCTGACTTCATCAGATCCATGCACTTTACTCACATTGACGGCAATTAATTATTTACAAAAATAAAGACATGTAAGCAATTTGCTTGTGTTCGTTCATCTCAGCTGGGAATCAGGTCCTATGTGAGAGGAGTGTTCATCAAGTTCTCCCACTTAAAAACATGCGAGAGGCCTGTAATTTTCATCATAGGTACACTTCAACTATGACAGACAAAATGAGGAAAAAAATGATTTTATTTGCAAATTATGGTGGAAAATAAGTATTTGGTCAATAACAAAAGTTTATCTCAGTACTTTGTTATATACCCTTTGTTGGCAATGACAGAGGTCAAACGTTTTCTGTAAGTCTTCACAAGGTTTTCACACACTGTTGCTGGTATTTTGGCCCATTCCTACATGCAGATCTCCTCTAGAGCAGTGATGTTTTGGGGCTGTTGCTAGGCAACACGGACTTTCAACTCCCTCCAAAGATTATAGCATTATATGGTAATGGCCAGCCTATTTATTATATATATACATTATATACACTATAGCTCCAACCTCAGATGTGCGTCAAGGTCCAGACGTGTGTGTGTGTGTGTGTGTGTGTGTGTGTGTGTGTGTGTGTGTGTGTGTGTGTGTGTGTGTGTGTGTGTGTGTGTGTGTGTCAGACTATCCAACGGATGAAAACACATTGTGATTCAGACGGTTTTCTTTGTGTTTCACAGCTGTTAAGAATCAAGTCACAGGCAGCTTCATATTGAACGCAAAAAGTGGAGATGCCAAGTCCAGAACCTTCATCGACAGCGGTTTGGAGTGGGAGTACGTCTTCGGAAGCGGCGAGAAAGAAACCCTGAAAACAATCGGCCCCCTTCACGAGGGCATCGTTGTTCTGGTAAGAAGACGAAACTGATGGATCTAGTAAGACACACACCCAGACACAGACACACATACACACCCAGACACGTGCACACACACACACACGTACAGGCTGAATTTTTAAACATTGACAAGTGACAGTTGGGATGCAGGTGTGTCCCATTCTCATTTTACCCAAAACAGGCCGACCAAAATTATCACTATCCGACACATTCCTTAAAGTCATCATCTCTTCTCTGGCAGTAGCAGTCAGCCATCAGCCTATCTTGCTAGACTAGCCTGCCTAAGTATGCTGCAGAGCTGTCTGTAGTCATCCTGTTTAGCTAGGCTAACCTGCCTAAATATACTGCAGAGCTGTCTGTAGTCATCCTGTGTAGCTAGGCTAACCTGTCTAAATATACTGCAGAGTTGTCTGTAGTCATCCTGTTTAGCTAGGCTAACCTGTCTAAGTAAGCTGCAGAGTTGTCTGTAGTCATCCTGTTTAGCTAGGCTAACCTGCCTAAATATACTGCAGAGCTGTCTGTAGTCATCCTGTTTAGCTAGGCTAACCTGCCTAAATATACTGCAGAGCTGTCTGTAGTCATCCTGTTTAGCTAGGCTAACCTGTCTAAATATACTGCAGAGCTGTCTGTAGTCATCCTGTTTAGCTAGGCTAACCTGCCTAAGTAAGCTGCAGAGCTGTCTGTAGTCATCCTATCTAGCTAGGCTAACCTGCCTAAGTAAGCTGCAGAGCTGTCTGTAGTCATCCTATCTAGCTAGGCTAATCTGCCTAAGTAAGCTGCAGAGCTGTCTGTAGTCATCCTATCTAGCTAGGCTAATCTGCCTAAGTAAGCTGCAGAGCTGTCTGTAGTCATCCTATCTAGCTAGGCTAACCTGCCTAAGTAAGCTGCAGAGCTGTCTGTAGTCATCCTATCTAGCTAGGCTAATCTGCCTAAGTAAGCTGCAGAGCTGTCTGTAGAAATTATTTGACTAGTTCTTCAAAGTAGTTCAGGTAAACGTTCACCAACTGTCTGTCCCTCTTGTTGTGTACATTCCTCTCTCAAATGGTCTGTGTGTATCTAACCGAACGTAGCAGGAGTAAAAGTGTATGTATCTCTGCCTAAACTGTGGGGAAAACTGCCGAAAGGGATTATGGTCATTGTAGTTAAATACCACTTTTATGTGCTGAACTAGGTTGAAAATTTGCTTAATGAAAAACTTCATCTCCCTTCAGCCCATCGTCCCACTTAGTTCTTGAGATGAGTTCTCTTGTGAATGATTTGATTTCCCTCTAGAGGAAATGTGCATTGGGTTCACAAATAACGGAACAAAATGGAATTCAAGTAATTGAACTGACGTTGGTGAATTAGTTGTTTAATAATCGAAAAAAAATGGAAATGTTGGTTAATTGCTCAGCACTATTGTCCACTGTGTGTGTGTGTGTGTGTGTGTGTGTGTGTGTGTGTGTGTGTGTGTGTGTGTGTGTGTGTGTGTGTGTGTGTGTGTGTGTGTGTGTGTGTGTGTGTGTGTGTGTGTGTGTGTGTGTGATTTTGGTTTTACTATCTTTGTGGGGACCAGAAGTCCTTACAGGGATAGTAAAACGAGGACAATTCGGGACAAGTAGGGACATTTCACCTGTCCCCACAAGGAAAAAAGCTATTTTAGGCTTAGGATCTTAGGCTTAGGTTTGGGGATAGGATTTGGGGTTAATGTTAAGGTCAGACTTAGGTTAAGGGTTAGGTTTAGGGATTAGGACCTTGAATGGGAATCAATTGTTTATCTTTCTCTCACTCTCTTTCTCGCTCTCTGTCTTTCCTCTCTGTCTTTCTCTCACTCTCTTTCTCCCTGTGTCTCTCTCTCTGTCATTGTGTCCTCTTTCTCCCTGTCCTCTTCTAGGTCATTCCACAGGAGGAGGACACTAAGATCAGTCTGACATATAAGTACATTATCCATGAGGACCTGCTGCCGGTCATCACCAATAACAACGTTCTCCTGGCCGAGCTGGATACCTACGAGTGGGCCCTGAAGAGCTGGTCGCAGTGCTCTAAACCCTGTGGGGGAGGTGTGTGTATGGGGGGGCCTGGTTGTGGAGTGGCTCTTTAGACCAGATTAATTCAATTTCACCTGCTACAGAAAGGTCCCTGATGGTTGTTTCCATTTGTGCCTGGCCTGCCAAGTACCCCTGCTGTGGGTTGGTGCTATTCTCCCAACCTGGCAACCTGCTGTGGGTTGGTTCTATTGGTCCAACCTGGCAACCTGCTGTGGGTTGCTGCTATTGGCCCAACCTGACAACCTGCTGTGGGTTCGTGCTATTGGCCCAACCTGGCAACCTACTGTGGGTTCGTGCTATTGGCCCAACCTGGCAACCTGCTGTGGGTTGGTGCTATTGGCCCAACCTGGCAACCTGTGGGTTGATGCTATTGTCCCAACCTGGTTGACGCAGAGCAGAGCCTAAATGTCCTCAGGGCATGCTGCTCAGGGGTCTCTGACACATTCACATTCAAATGGTTCTTCCTACCCTGTTGCTCTGTCATAGTGTGTGTGTGTGTGTGTGTGTGTGTGTGTGTGTGTGTGTGTGTGTGTGTGTGTGTGTGTGTGTGTGTGTGTGTGTGTGTGTGTGTGTGTGTGTGTGTGTGTGTGTGTGTGTGTGTGTGTGTGTTAGTACCACCTGCATTTTCTTTCTGTCAAATGATTTACAGTATAAATTAGAAAATGTTATGTTTTTGTCAGACGTTACAACAGATTGTACTAAACCCATTTAATTGGACCATCTGGCAGGTATACAGTACACCAAATACGGATGCAGGAGGAAGAGCGACAGTCGACTGGTGCACCGGAACCTCTGTGAAACCAGCAAGAAGCCCAAACCCATCCGGAAGAGGTGCAACGTGAACGAGTGCAGCCAGCCAACGTGAGCTCCTCTCCCCTTCACTCTCCCCCTCTATCCTTTCTCTGTCCATGTCCGAGCCATGTTGATAGGAGAGCATCCATTTCATCATCATCATCATCATCATCATCGCTCTAAGGGACACTTCCTCTCGAAGAGGGACTGAAGCTAATGCACTCTGTCTGGATGACTAACCTAGTCATTCCCAGTAATGGACAGATTGAATTATGAGATAATAACCTAGTCGTTCCCAGTAGTGGACAGATTGAATAATGAGATAATAACCTAGTCATTCCCAGTAGTGGACAGATTGAATAATGAGATAATAATCTAGTCGTTCCCAGTAGTGGACAGATTGAATAATGAGATAATAACCTAGTCATTCCCAGTAATGGACAGATTGAATAATGAGATAATAACCTAGTCATTCCCAGTAATGGACAGATTGAATAATGAGATAATAACCTAGTCGTTCCCAGTAGTGGACAGATTGAATAATGAGATAATAACCTAGTCGTTCTCAGTAGTGGACAGATTGAATAATGAGATAATAACCTAGTCATTCCCAGTAGTGGACAGATTGAATAATGAGATAATAACCTAGTCATTCCCAGTAGTGGACAGATTGAATAATGAGATAATAACCTAGTCATTCCCAGTAGTGGACAGATTGAATAATGAGATAATAACCTAGTCATTCCCAGTAGTGGACAGATTGAATAATGAGATAATAACCTAGTCATTCCCAGTAGTGGACAGATTGAATAATGAGATAATAACCTAGTTATTCCCAGTAGTGGACAGATTGAATAATGAGATAATAACCTAGTCATTCTCAGTAGTGGACAGATTGAATAATGAGATAATAACCTAGTCATTCTCAGTAGTGGACAGATTGAATGATGAGATAATAACCTAGTCGTTCTCAGTAGTGGACAGATTGAATAATGAGATAATAACCTAGTCGTTCTCAGTAGTGGACAGATTGAATAATGAGATAATAACCTAGTCATTCCCAGTAGTGGACAGATTGAATAATGAGATAATAACCTAGTCATTCCCAGTAGTGGACAGATTGAATAATGAGATAATAACCTAGTCATTCCCAGTAGTGGACAGATTGAATAATGAGATGATAACCTAGTCGTTCCCAGTAGTGGACAGATTGAATAATGAGATAATAACCTAGTTATTCCCAGTAGTGGACAGATTGAATAATGAGATAATAACCTAGTCATTCTCAGTAGTGGACAGATTGAA
Organism: Oncorhynchus clarkii lewisi; assembly: GCF_045791955.1. Lineage (NCBI taxonomy): Eukaryota > Metazoa > Chordata > Actinopteri > Salmoniformes > Salmonidae > Oncorhynchus > Oncorhynchus clarkii. The sequence continues at coordinate 55,005,998 of NC_092169.1, forward strand.
TAATGAGATAATAACCTAGTCATTCTCAGTAGTGGACAGATTGAATAATGAGATAATAACCTAGTCGTTCTCAGTAGTGGACAGATTGAATAATGAGATAATAACCTAGTAATTCCCAGTAGTGGACAGATTGAATAATGAGATAATAACCTATTCATTCTCAGTAGTGGACAGATTGAATAATGAGATAATAACCTAGTCGTTCTCAGTAGTGGACAGATTGAATAATGAGATAATAACCTAGTCATTTCCAGTAGTGGACAGATTGAATAATGAGATAATAACCTAGTCATTCCCATTAATGGACAGATTGAATAATGTGCTCTCTCTTGTTCTGTCTGCTCCCCCCCTCCTTCTTATTCTGTCTGCCCCCAATCCTCCCTCTCTCTCCCTCTCTCCCTCCCTCTCTCTCCCTCCTCTCCCAGGTGGTTGGTGGAGGAGTGGAACCCGTGCAGTAAGACGTGTGGGAAGATTGGCTACCAGTCCAGGGTTGTTCAGTGTATGCAGGCCCTCCACAACGGCACCAACCGGACGGTCCACACTAAGTACTGTACAGAGGACAAGCCTGAGACCAGGAAGGTCTGTAACCCCTCTGCCTGCCCTGCGCAGTGGAGGACAGGGGCCTGGTCACAGGTGGGTCCCAGCATAGAGCTTCACCACAGAGTATACTCTAGACAAGGGCCTGGACACAGGTGGGTCCCAGCATAGAGCTTCACCACAGAGTATACTCTAGACAAGGGCCTGGACACAGGTGGGTCCCAGCATAGAGCTTCACCACAGAGTATACTCTAGACAAGGGCCTGGACACAGGTGGGTCCCAGCATAGAGCTTCACTACAGAGTATACTCTAGACAAGGGCCTGGTCACAGGTGGGTCACAGCATGGAGCTCCACCACAAAGCCTACAGTACAGACAGTGGCCTGGTCATGGAGCTCCACCACTGAGCATTCTCTAGACAAGGGACCAGTCACAGGTGGGTCCCAGCATGGAGCTCCGCCACAGAGCCTTCAGTACAGTTAGGGGCCTGATCATGGAGCTCCGCCACAGAGCCTTCAGTACAGACAGGGACCTGGACATGGAGCTCTGTCACACAGCTCACAGTACTAGTTATCAGAGTTGGGGGGTCAACTCGATTTCAATTCAATCAATGATGGAATTATAATTTCTGTTCACTAAAATAGAATTGTAGTTTTCTTTGAGAAATTGACCTAATTGAATTGTAATGAAGCTGAACTCTGGTGTGGAACATTCTCCAGTCACCACACACTGAAGGACGTGAAGAGGATGGTTAGCGTATCCAGACCCTCTAGCAGTCCAGTTTTATTGATTTTGTTGAATATAAACACTTTTTTCCTGTGTTGTTTACCAGGTTTTCTGGAAAGAGAAGTTGCTCTATATGGATTTGTTTTAGGAATTGTGCTAGCTGACTGTTCTAGGGATTTCAGCGCTGTTTCTAAGAACGGTGAAGAGCCAGCTGCTTTGAGTCTCGTCTGACCCGCTGTCTCTCTGTGGGGCCACCACAGTGTTCAGTAAGCCACAGGTTATCTGACCCGCTGTCTCTCTGTGTCTCTCTGTGGGGCCAGTGTTCAGTAAGCTGTGGAGAGGGGATTCGACAGAGACAGGTTATCTGACCCGCTGTCTCTCTGTGTCTCTCTGTGGGGCCACCACAGTGTTCAGTAAGCTGTGGAGAGGGGATTCGACAGAGACAGGTTATCTGACCCGCTGTCTCTCTGTGTCTCTCTGTGTGGCCACCACAGTGTTCAGTAAGCTGTGGAGAGGGGATTCGACAGAGACAGGTTATCTGACCCGCTGTCTCTCTGTGTGGCCACCACAGTGTTCAGTAAGCTGTGGAGAGGGGATTCGACAGAGACAGGTTATCTGACCCGCTGTCTCTCTGTGTCTCTCTGTGTGGCCACCACAGTGTTCAGTAAGCTGTGGAGAGGGGATTCGACAGAGACAGGTTATCTGACCCGCTGTCTCTCTGTGTCTCTCTGTGTGGCCACCACAGTGTTCAGTAAGCTGTGGAGAGGGGATTCGACAGAGACAGGTTATCTGACCCGCTGTCTCTCTGTGTCTCTCTGTGTGGCCACCACAGTGTTCAGTAAGCTGTGGAGAGGGGATTCGACAGAGACAGGTTATCTGACCCGCTGTCTCTCTGTGTCTCTCTGTGTGGCCACCACAGTGTTCAGTAAGCTGTGGAGAGGGGATTCGACAGAGACAGGTTATCTGACCCGCTGTCTCTCTGTGTCTCTCTGTGTGGCCACCACAGTGTTCAGTAAGCTGTGGAGAGGGGATTCGACAGAGACAGGTTATCTGACCCGCTGTCTCTCTGTGTCTCTCTGTGTGGCCACCACAGTGTTCAGTAAGCTGTGGAGAGGGGATTCGACAGAGACAGGTTATCTGACCCGCTGTCTCTCTGTGTGGCCACCACAGTGTTCAGTAAGCTGTGGAGAGGGGATTCGACAGAGACAGGTTATCTGACCCGCTGTCTCTCTGTGTCTCTCTGTGTGGCCACCACAGTGTTCAGTAAGCTGTGGAGAGGGGATTCGACAGAGACAGGTTATCTGACCCGCTGTCTCTCTGTGTCTCTCTGTGTGGCCACCACAGTGTTCAGTAAGCTGTGGAGAGGGGATTCGACAGAGACAGGTTATCTGACCCACTGTCTCTCTGTGTCTCTCTGTGTGGCCACCACAGTGTTCAGTAAGCTGTGGAGAGGGGATTCGACAGAGACAGGTTATCTGACCCGCTGTCTCTCTGTGTCTCTCTGTGTGGCCACCACAGTGTTCAGTAAGCTGTGGAGAGGGGATTCGACAGAGACAGGTTGTGTGTAGAGCCACAGACAACACCATCGGCCATTGTGAGGGAGACAAGCCTGAAACTGTCCTCATCTGTAAACTGAGCCCGTGTCCAGGTAGAGTACATACACACACACATGCATGCTCACACACACACACACACACACACACACACACACACACACACACACACACACACACACACACACACACACACACACACACACACACACACACACACACACACACACAAAGATAGAAGTCACTGATGTGTAATAACTGTTTCTCCTGCTATCCCTATAAGTGCTTCAGGAGACCTCTGTAGCACTTATTGTTTGTGTGTGTGTGTGTGTGTGTGTGTGTGTGTGTGTGTGTGTGTGTGTGTGTGCACGTCTGTATCTGTGTCTATACATGCATCTGAACAGTTGGGAAAGGCCAATATAAATGGACCCTTCTCCTCCATAACTCCTGTTGGGAATGGGGGGGAATTGAGCTTTGTACCCAGTTCTGTTTTCTGAGGAGTGACTTCCAGGGGGTGAAACACTTTTAGGGGACACCTCTTTATGAAGTATTAGAAAGGAGGATGAGAGTTGTCCAAACATGAATGGGTGACATTTAGGAGAGGAGAGGAACAGGGGTTCTTAAAGAGCTCTGATTACCTGGGGAGACAGGAGAGGAGAGGGAACAGGGGTTCTTGAAGAGCTCTGATTACCTGGGGAGACAGGAGAGGAGGGGGTTCTTAAAGAGATCTGATTACCTGGGGAGACAGGAGAGGAGAGGAGAGGAGGGGGTTCTTTAAGAGCTCTGATTACCTGGGGAGACAGGAGAGGAGAGGAGGGGGTTCTTAAAGAGCTCTGATTACCTGGGGAGACAGGAGAGGAGAGGAGGGGGTTCTTTAAGAGCTCTGATTACCTGGGGAGACAGGAGAGGAGAGGAGGGGGTTCTTAAAGAGATCTGATTACCTGGGGAGACAGGAGAGGAGAGGCACAGGGGTTCTTAAAGAGCTCTGATTACCTGGGGAGACAGGAGAGGAGGGGTGGGGGTTCTTAAAGAGATCTGATTACCTGGGGAGACAGGAGAGGAGAGGAGGGGAGTCTTAAAGAGATCTGATTACCTGGGGAGACAGGAGAGGAGGGGGTTCTTTAAGAGCTCTGATTACCTGGGGAGACAGGAGAGGAGAGGAGGGGGTTCTTTAAGAGCTCTGATTACCTGGGGAGACAGGAGAGGAGGGGGTTCTTAAAGAGATCTGATTACCTGGAGAGACAGGAGAGGAACAGGGTTTTTTAAAGAGCTCTGATTACCTGGGGAGACAGGAGAGGAGAGTAGGGGGTTCTTAAAGAGCTCTGATTACCTGGGGAGACAGGAGAGGAGAGGAACAGGGGTTCTTAAAGAGCTCTGATTACCTGGGGAGACAGGAGAGGAGAGGGTTCTTTAAGAGCTCTGATTACCTGGGGAGACAGGAGAGGAGAGGAGCAGGGGTTCTTAAAGAGATCTGATTACCTGGGGAGACAGGAGAGGAGAGAAGGGGGTTCTTTAAGAGCTCTGATTACCTGGGGAGACAGGAGAGGAGAGGAACAGGGTTTCTTAAAGAGATCTGATTACCTGGGGAGACAGGAGAGGAGAGGAGGGGGTTCTTAAAGACCTCTGATTACCTGGGGAGACAGGAGAGGAGAGGAGCAGGGGTTCTTAAAGAGCTCTGATTACCTGGGGAGACAGGAGAAGAGAGGAGGGGGTTCTTAAAGACCTCTGATTACCTGGGGAGACAGGAGAAGAGAGGCACAGTGGTTCTTAAAGAGCTCTGATTACCTGGGGAGTTTGGAACAGTTGCAAACCCCTAGTTCGGGAACCGCTGCCATAGCAATTTCCTTTTGGTGCTTTATGTAACCTTTTTTTGAAGGTTCTATGAAGAACCATGCTCAAGGTTCTAAATGGAACATGGTGCTAATGTTCTATAAAGAACCATTAATAAAAGGTTCTATATAGCATCAAAAAGGGTTCCACTATGGTTGCAACCCTTTTCTTATGGTCCTTTATAGAACCTTTATGGAGAATGGTTCTATAAAGAACCTTCTTTAATCTTAAAGGTTCTTTGTAGATCCTATTGAAAACCATACAGGGTTTTATTCTGGTCAGACATGTTATATTGTTAAAATTCCATAGGTGTTATTATTGACAAGTTGAAACAAGTGAGCTTCCTCTGGAACAGCTGGGGTCCCTGAGGAGAGAATTGAGACCCACTGACTGATTTAGTTGGCTGTTCTCAACTAACACAAGGCCATAACATGAGTCTTTCACAGGACACCATCACTGGCCATTGTCATATCTAATATGTAATGGAATTAGACACGCCCCAAAATATTCTAATGAGCTGCTTCCCCTACATTTTAATTATCACTAAAAGAGACAAGACCCATTTTATGAACCGTAAAGAACCCTAGTTCTGAACCGTAAAGAACCCTAGTTCTGAACTGTAAAGAACCCTAGTTCTTAACTGTAAAGAACCCTAGTTCTGAACTGTAAAGAACCCTAGTTCTGAACTGTAAAGAACCCTAGTTCTGAACTGTAAAGAACCCTAGTTCTGAACTGTAAAGAACCCTAGTTCTGAACTGTAAAGAACCCTAGTTCTGAACCGTAAAGAACCCTAGTTCTGAACCGTAAAGAACCCTAGTTCTGAACTGTAAAGAACCCTAGTTCTGAACTGTAAAGAACCCTAGTTCTGAACTGTAAAGAATCCTAGTTCTGAACTGTAAAGAACCCTAGTTCTGAACTGTAAAGAACCCTAGTTCTGAACTGTAAAGAACCCTAGTTCTGAACCGTAAAGAACCCTAGTTCTGAACCGTAAAGAACCCTAGTTCTGAACCGTAAAGAACCCTAGTTCTGAACTGTAAAGAACCCTAGTTCTGAACTGTAAAGAACCCTAGTTCTGAACTGTAAAGAACCCTAGTTCTGAACTGTAAAGAACCCTAGTTCTGAACTGTAAAGAACCATTGAAGAGCTCAAAGGGCTATTTGAGGCATTATGGTTCCACATAGAACCATCACCTTCCCAAAGAACCCTTATGTAGGGTTGCAGTTCAGGTCACGTTCCCCAAAATGTCCAGGATGTCCAGAACTCCCAGTTGGTACATTACCAGAAGAAGTAAGGGAAAAAGCAAGAAATCTGGAATCGTCCAACCTGGATTTCTGGAAAACCTATGATTTTTGCAACCCACCATGTAATTATCTGTAAAGCTTGCCGTCTCTCATCCTCTGGTAAAAACAGGACAGTCATCGCTGCCCCCGTTCACTAAAGAAGCGATGGAGAATTCAACGACAAAGACGGAGGGTGTACATCAGATTGTTCCTGAGAATCCTGTCCACAAACTCTCCTTCAGTAAGTGAGCATGGGATGCTTCTATTGGATTTTATTGGATTCTAGTCTATTCTATTCTTCTATTGGATTTTATTGTATTCTAGTCTATTCTATTATTCTATTGGATTTTATTGGATTCTAGTCTATTCTATTATTCTATTGGATTTTATTGGATTCTAGTCTATTCTATTCTTCTATTGGATTTTATTGTATTCTAGTCTATTCTATTATTCTATTGGATTTTATTGGATTCTAGTCTATTCTATTCTTCTATTGGATTTTATTGGATTCTAGTCTATTCTATTCTTAGCAGCTTAGCGTTATAAACATCTGATATTAAAGAGTGTGTCTGGGAAATATGTTTGAGGTACAGTATGTAGCGAATTCGGGGAATAGCCCTGACTGGGACCCATAACCTTTAGGCGTTACACCAAGACATCCAAATCTGTTCTTTTGTGACCAACTTTTTATTCAGATTTGTATTTTTATTTCAGAGCGCGTTTACAAGTACAAAAACAATCAAATAAATGTGTACAAAGATAACCCAGTCCCCATCCAGCCACCCTCAGTCGTTCCTTGACTAGCACCATTCCTTCTTGTTGTCGATGATTCTAGTGTTATAACTTCTAATAGTAACTGTATCCACTGGTTATATGGGAGAGAGTGAGGTGGTCGGCCATCTTTAGAGCCAATCATTTTTCAGCAGCAGTGTCACGGTCGTGTGTTGAATGAATGGACCAAGGCGCAGCGTGCATAGAGTTCCACATGTTTATTAGATGAAACTCACAGGGAAAAAAACAATAAAGCTCAAAACGAAAACGTGATGCCAGCAACTAGACATGGACAAGATCCCACAAAAACCCAGTGGGAAAAGGCTGCATAACTATGATCCCCAATCAGAGACAATGATAGACAGCTGCCTCTGATTGGGAACCATACCAGGTCAACATAGAAATGTAAAAACTAGACTACCCACCCTAGTCACACCCTGACCTAACCATAATAGAGAATATAAAGGATCTCTAAGGTCAGGGAGTGACGAGCAGTGTTGCCTTCCAGCAGTTGTCTTCTCTGATTGATTGAGAGATTCAAGGGGCTTTCATCGTTAAGTAACATAATTAAAGCGAAGCGTTGAATATTTAAATTCATGGCCTTCAGGGGGGAACAAAGGCATTTATCTGCAGGGCACACCCACATCAAATGAAAATGTGCCTACCTGATTTAGGGGACACAGTGAACAGTTGCGAGTTGGGGCCAATTTCAGCAGAAAATTTTTCTTTGGTGTTAAATACAGTAAATTAACAAACTTAAAATGTATAAATTGGTGGTTTGAATTACAGAATGCCAAGGTCATATTTTTTCCATATTCTGTTCGAGTTAAAGGGTTGTTCGGATTCAAGTAGATCTGTAGACCATACTTTTTTTAATGGCTAGCTCAGAATATGAGCTTTCCAAAAGTTGTTTATATATCATAGTGCACTCCTTTCAGGAGCCCAGATAACTTATTTTATACATCCCATCATTGGAGGTTTCAGTAGCTGGGTTTACCAAAGGACTCCATAGGCCAGCACAGCTGACTTATGTTGTAAATATAGAAACATGTTTCCTTGGAATGTTCTTAAACCATTAATGATATTAGTAAGGATACGGATTCCACATTGGGACCAGTGAGGGGATGCTAAAGGCTGTCCTCCAGATCACAAGGCATTATTGTGAAATATTGGCGTTTTGAATCCCAGTTACATTGTTCTTCAAATAGAAACAGTGTGAGCAATAATAGCATTCAAGCATAGTTTACATTGTGTAAGGGCCGTATCAGTGGAGACCACCTCTTCCAGGACAATACACCAGTTTACATTGTGTAAGGGATGTATCAGTGGAGACCACCTCTTCCAGGACAATACACCAGTTTACATTGTGTAAGGGATGTATCAGTGGAGACCACCTCTTCCAGGACAATACACCAGTTTACATTGTGTAAGGGATGTATCAGTGGAGACCACCTCTTCCAGGACAATACACCAGTTTACATTGTGTAAGGGCTGTATCAGTGGAGACCACCTCTTCCAGGACAATACACCAGTTTACATTGTGTAAGGGATGTATCAGTGGAGACCACCTCTTCCAGGTCAATAGGAGACTCCATATTACATTGTGTAAGGGATGTATCAGTGGAGACCACCTCTTCCAGGCCAATAGGAGACACTATATTACATTGTGTAAGGGCTGTATCAGTGAAGACCACCTCTTCCAGGCCAATACACCAGTTTACATTGTGTAAGGGCTGTATCAGTGGAGACCACCTCTTCCAGGCCAATAGGAGACTCCATATTACATTGTGTAAGGGCTGTATCAGTGGAGACCACCTCTTCCAGGCCGATAGGAGACACCATATTACATTGTGTAAGGGATGTATCAGTGAAGACCAACTGCAACGCTGCTGGGTTTTTCACACTGAACAGTTTCTCGTGTGTATCAAGAATGGTCCACCACCCAAAGGACATCCAGCTAACTTGACACAACATTGGAGTCAACATGGGTCAGCATCGTTGTGGAACACGTTTGACACCTTGGAGATTCCATACCCCGGCGAATTGGGGCTGCTCTGAGGGCAAAAGGGGTGCGACTCAATATAAGGAAGGTGTTCCTAATGTTTTCTACACTCCGTGTATATCTACTACCAAAATATTTAAAATTGGAAACGATTGAGATTCCATAAGTATAATTATTTTGTCGACTGGGGGGGGGGTGTTGAAGAAAATAAATCTGTCCGCGCCTCAGATACTACATCAGTCCGCTAATAGAGGACTAGTAAAGGCCAGATGCACTACTTTTGTGAAATATATATTTTTATTAAATTCTGATTTTGCAGGGAGTGCTGCAGCACCCTCACTCAGCACCCCTTACTTCCCACGGTTATGTCCGTGTGGATCCATTTGGGTAAGTAAGTCTCGAGACCGGATGACAACATTTTGGAAAACAGTTTAATATCTGTGTTTATCAAAGATAGAAGGCCAGTTTTATTGCTTCTTTAATTAGCACTACAGTTTCCAGCTGTGCTAACATAATTGCGAAAGGGTTTTGGTCAATGATCAATTTGCGTTTTAAAATAATAAACTTGGATTAGCTAACACAACATGCCATTTTAGCACATAAGTGATTGTTGCTGATAATGGGCCTCTGTACGCCTATGTAGGTATTCCATTAAAAATCTGCTGTTTCCCAGCTACATGACCTTTAAAAGGTCATTTACAACGTAAACAATGTCTACACTGTATTTCTGATCAATTTGATGTTATTTTAATGGACAAAAAATCTGAATTTCTTTCAAAAACAAGGACATTTCTAATTTCTAGTGACCCTAAACTTTTGAACGGTAGTGTATATATATGCATTATTAATGATGTAATTGTTATCTTTAGTGTTAATAGGCCATAGATGTGAAACAAATAAACAGGTTCCACAGTAAAACCCAGCCATTGGTCGTTCTCCATCCAGGTCATAGTGTCGTTCCTCTGTTACATTGGCCACTGTCTCCAAACTTTCCACTTCAGTAGAGTATGTATACATTTTTTAGAAAGGAGCAGTGCAAGAGATTCATTTATCGGTTTTAATTGCAAGTCGAAGGCAGACGTAATTTCCTCACTAACAATCTCTTGGATAGTATTGGCCAACTCTTTCTGTTGTCAGGTGTTTGAATAAACATCTTTATGTTGCATTCAAGCCTCAGTTTTGGATGTATTAATTTTTTCGACAGTGTGCGGGTCGCCATCTCTTCCATCTCTTTCTGTAGACCATACTTTTTTAATGGCTAGCTCAGAATATGAGCTTTCCAAAAGTTGTTTATATGCTCTTCCATCATTGTTATTTTGACTCCTACACACCTGGAACAGACACTATTCAGTAGTAAGGACCTTAAAACAGAGCAGACGGCATCTTATCATTCATGGGTATTGAGAAGCGCCATGTTATGAATGGACAGAATAGGTTACTGGAGAGAAATAGACCTGCTATCGTTCTTTTTTAATACAGTGACCAGCCCACACCTTAATGTGATGTTATATGTAATACACGTTTATTTGAAAATAAGTCAGTTCATTCCTAGTTATTTTGCAAAAGAATAGCCAGGAGAAAGCCACAAGTTTTCGATGCATGCCAGCGGAGCGGGATACGGTTGAAGAGGTTGCCAGGTGTTGTGTTGCCAGGTGTTGGGTTGCCAGGTGTTGGGTTGCCAGGTGTTGGGTTGCCAGGTGTTGGTTTGCCAGGTGTTGGGTTGCCAGGTGCTGGGTTGCCAGGTGTTGGGTTGCCAGGTGTTGGGTTGCCAGGTGTTGGGTTGCCAGGTGTTGGGTTGCCAGGTGTTGGGTTGCCAGGTGTTGGGTTGCCAGGTGCTGGGTTGCCAGGTGTTGGGTTGCCAGGTGCTGGGTTGCCAGGTGTTGGGTTAAGGTCACTACTGTATGAGGAAAGAGCTGTAATGTGTCTGACTCTGACTCTGCTCTCGCCCCACAGATGAGCCATGTCTTGGAGACAAGTCTATATTCTGCCAGATGGAGGTCCTAGCCCGTTACTGTTCCATTCCTGGCTACAACAAGCTGTGCTGTGAGTCCTGCAACAGGAAGGAAGGCTTCACCACCCTCTTCTCTCCATCCCCAGACCTCCACAAGACTGGAGGATCCTCCGACTCAGACTCTGAGACTGGCCAGGAGACCTCTACCCAGCCCAACCCCACCCAACCATCAGACTCCCCGCTCCCCACCACCACCCAGAGCCCATCCCGAACCACTAAGACCCCTAGACGGCCTCGCTCCACTGCTCAGGGCCTGACCACCTCACCATCGGCGAGTGCCGTCGTTCCCCAGGGTCCTTCCTTTGGGGTCAGGGATGGAGACTTGGTCCCTGGGCTCCCTTCTCTACCTCCAGGTCCCAGCCCGCCTCTCCGGCCCCGGCTCCGATCCATCGCTTCTCCAGACTCCAATGGAGACGCTGCTTTATCGCCATCTAAAGAGCACAGCAGTCCAAACAACCGCTCTTTAGGCCAATCCACCGGCCCCGGCCCTGAACCCGGGCCTGCTGGAACTGTGGCTGGCGTTGCTGCTGCCAGGTCAAGAAGGGAGGATGTAGGATCAGACTCGGCTCACAGAACCAGAACAACCAGGACCCTGTCCCATGTGCTGACATGATCACTGACTTATCCTGGGACTTGCTGCTCAGTAATATGGTCCACCGTGACTTCTGTCAGCTCAACGTTATTGCAACGTTGTTACAGCATTAGAGTGTTACAGCGTTACAATGTGACAATGTTACAATATGACAATGTTACAATGTGACAACTTTATTACAACATTATTACAACCATCTGATGGATTAACCTGGACTGGACTCTCACCCGATTGCTGCAAGAATAAATTAACATAAAATAAAAAATAAAATCCATGCCAGTGGACTTAGACCACTAATGGTTACCTCATCGAACCAGCAGAGTGATCTCTATGCATTTGCACTGCATCACTCAGCCCTCTCTGCTTCAGTTAATAAATGGAATAATAAACAAGAAAATAAAATGGTGCTGGAACTAAAATGACTACAAGACATGTTAAACAATGTGACGACTGCATTGCTACCATTAACTTCCTGATCTGTGTACAGTTGTGCAAACGTATTTTGAAAGTGCATCAGAACTACTTATTGAACTTTAATATTGTGAAGATATTGTGTGGCACGGCCCAAAAAAAAAAACTTCACTTTGGGGGGCTGTCACAAGTTGAAGTGATGATGTCACAAGTATTGGTGATGTCACCAGTTTGGAGATGATGTCACAATGTATTGGTGATGATGTCAGAGTGTCTTGGTGATGATGGCACTTCCTCCAGGGAGCTTTGTAACCTCTCCCCATTGGTGCTCTTATTGTTGACGTGCTTCCCAAACAACCATTTACAAGAGATTGACCTCAGAGGTCATCTAAAGGTCAACAGGTCAAGTCTGTTTGTAAAGCCAACCCCACTGTAGCATGCACATTACCTTTGTGGAAAAACTCACACATATGCTTTAAAAGATAAAAAGAAAACCATTCTTGATATTTTTTTTGTAAGTGATATATTTTTCAAGTAATATTGTATATAGTGTACATTTCAGCAGCATATTATTATCTAAGAAACTAACAGCCAGCCAACAGAATGTAAAGTATAATGATGTCAGTCGAGAAGTAGAGAGAATGCTGTAAGTCTGCAGAGTGGTTGGTCTGATGTCACGCTGTTTCAAGTTGTGCATTACCTCATTTCTGTCTTGCAGTTCATAACATCATTATGTGTATTGTATAGTTCTTGTATATACATGAATGAAAAGCTTTAAATGTTAATATTTATTACATTTTTAAATGGTAGGGAGAAAAAAAACGTTTGAAAGAAAAATGTAAAAGTTGTTGTCTTTTTTTGCATCATCTTGGTCCGAGTCGAGAGCTAATTAGCTGGTGGAAAAACTCAGTCAGATTAGGACAATAATCCTTTTTCCTATACTCAAACTTTTTTTTTATGCTAACAGCAGGATTCAGTTCATCCCAGACCACATCTTAAAAGGAGTTGATACATTGATCTTTAGACTTCTAAATATTGATGATGTATACCCATTGATTCTTGAAGAATATATCTCATTAGAATAGTTCAACTGTCGTACCCAATCAGAACTCTAAAATACGCTGACTGTACAAACATTAAGACTTAGTTGTGTCAACTGTAAATTTTGGTGTTCCTCAAGGTTCCGTTTTAGGACCACTATTGTTTTCACTATATACTTTACCTCTTGGGGATGTCATTCAAAAACATCATGTTAACTTTCACTGCTATGCGGATGACACACAGCTGTACATTTCAATGAAACATGGTGAAGCCCCAAAATTGCCCTCGCTGGAAGCCTGTGTTTCAGACATAAGGAAGTGGATGGCTGCAAACTTTCTTCTTTTAAACTCGGACAAAACAGAGATGCTTGTTCTAGGTCTCAATAAACAAAGAGATCTTCTGTTGAATCTTACAATTAATCTTGATGGTTGTACAGTCGTCTCAAATAAAACTGTGAAGGACCTCGGCGTTACTCTGGACCCTGATCGCTCTTTTGACGAACATATCAAGATTGTTTCAAGAACAGCTTTTTACCATCTACGTAACATTGCAAAGATCAGAAATGTTCCATACAAAATTGATGCAGAAAAATTCCTCCATGCTTTTGTTACTTCTAGGTTAGACTACTGCAATGCTCTACTATGTACATACCTAGACGTACGCTACGGTCACAAGACGCAGGCCTCCTAATTGTCCCTAGAATTTCTAAGCAAACAGCTGGAGGCAGGGCTTTCTCCTATAGAGCTCCATTTTTATGGGATGGTCTGCCTACCCATGTGAGAGACGCAGACTCGGTCTTAACTTTTAAGTCTTTATTGAAGACTCATCTCTTCAGTAGGTTCTATGATTGAGTGTAGTCTGGCCCAGGAGTGTGAAGGTGAACAGAAAGGTTCTGGAGCAACGAACCGCCCTTGCTGTCTCTGCCTAGCCGGTTCCCCTCTCTCCACTGGGATTATCTGCCTCTAACTCTATTACAGGGGCCGAGTCACTGGCTTACTGGTGCTCTTCCATGCCGTCCCTAGGAGGGGTGCGTCACTTGAGTGGGTTGAGTCACTGGTCTTCCTGTCTGGGATGGCGCCCCACCCCCCTTGGGTTGTGCCATGGCGGAGATCTTTGTGGGCTATACTCAGCCTTGTCTCAGGATGGTAAGTTGGTGGTTGAAGATATCCATCTAGTGGTGTGGGGATTGTGCTTTGGCAAAGTGGGTGGGGTTATATCCTGCCTGTTTGGCCCTGTCCGGTGGTATCATCGGATGGGGCCACAGTGTCTCCTGACCCCTCCTGTCTCAGCCTCCAGTATTTATGCTGCAGTAGTTTATGTGACCGTAGAATACGTTATGCCATCAATTAAAATAAATACATCAATATTAGCTGTGAAATAATTTTCAGACAGGGAGGGACCAGGAAATGAGGTCACAATGCGGACAGTGGGCGATGTAGACACTTTTCATAAAATATCACAATTCGAATGTGGACAATATCAGGACACATGACACGTTAGTACTAGGTATTATAACGGTGGATTCTGAATGATGGTGGTGACGAGTTGTCGTGCAGAGTACCGCGTTATTGGAAACTCACGCTGTTCTGCGGGCAGTATTGCCAGTTTTGACAAGATGGAGTACAGCAAACTTTTCGTAGCAGGGTTAGGATAACTTAAATAGCAAGTTAGGAGAATTAACATAGCAAGTTAGAAGAATTAGGTTAAGGTTAGGAAAAGGGTTAGGGTTAAAAGGTCACCTAAAATCAGTGTTGTGTTCGAGACCACCTAAAGTGAGATCGATTGAAGACCAAGACCGGAGCAAATCGAGCCACTCTAAAAATGTTTACTAACCCAAACACAGTGGGGAACAATGGGCCTTCTACGCATTCAGAGAAGGGCTAAGGATGAATAAAATAATGATTATAATAATGATAATTATATTATTATTTTCAATTCTGTTCTGAATAAATCTGGGCGGCAGGTAGCCTAGTGGTTAGAGCGTTGGACTAGTAAACGAAAGGTTGCAAGATTGAATCCCCGAGCTGACAAGGTAAAAAATCTGCCCCTGAACAAGGCAGCCCACTGTTCCTATGCTGTCATTGAAAATAAGAATTTGTTCTTAACTGACTTGCCTAGTTAAACCAAAGGTAAAAAAACATCTTCAGTTTTTGTTGGAAAGGAAAGGGATTTATCTCTGGGGAGAAATATCTCTGGGATTGGGTAGCCCATCAGAAGCAAGATTAAGGCGTCTGCCATTCAACTGTTTTAGGGAAACATTTTGGAGTGACAGTGGAATCAACCAATCACATTTTGACTTCATGAGTGGGACCGTTTTTACAAAAACATATGGAAACAACATGCCACTGCGCAATAGCGAGCAGTAGTTTTCCCACGGCCTAGCTAGCTAGCTAGCTTTTGTTGTCAGCTGGTTTGCAGCGGCTGTTGCAGCTGTTATCCAAGAGGATGTTGTTGCTAATTTGTTAGCTTCTCCATTTTCAAGAATAACTTTTAACAAGTTAAGTTTCATATGATGTTCATCATCGGGTGAGTGGAACTGTGTTTGTTATTGCGGCGTGCTTCCTATTGGTAGTCGTCTCTTTGAAAATAACTTGTGTGTGTGTGTGAAACGTTGTTGCATTTTAAGTGGAACTGACAGCATTTTAGCATCATGAAATCTTATTAAAGTCTGTTCATGTACACCCCCAGGAAGAATGACACTTAAAAACAAATAATCTGACAATCGACCACTTAGATATGGTCATATCCACGTTTTCATAAATTCTTAGAATGTTTGGGAATTCCGTATGCTTAATGCATTTGTGGAAAATTCTATAGCAGTATAGAGTGAGAAAGCGGCCGTGTGTTTGGACAATCAATAGACATTGCAGTAAATAAAACTGAATAAAACCATCTGTCTTGTCCAGAATCATTCACTTTGAACTGGACTGTGTGTTTACAGGCAGTAGGGTCTGTCATCATTCACTTTGAACTGGACTGTGTGTTTACAGGCAGTAGGGCCTGTCATCATTCACTTTGAACTGGACTGTGTGTTTACAGGCAGTAGGGTCTGTCATCATTCACTTTGAACTGGACTGTGTGTTTACAGGCAGTAGGGCCTGTCATCATTCACTTTGAACTGGACTGTGTGTTTACAGGCAGTAGGGTCTGTCATCATTCACTTTGAACTGGACTGTGTGTTTACAGGCAGTAGGGTCTGTCATCATTCACTTTGAACTGGACTGTGTGTTTACAGGCAGTAGGGTCTGTCATCATTCACTTTGAACTGGACTGTGTGTTTACAGGCAGTAGGGCCTGTCATCATTCACTTTGAACTGGACTGTGTGTTTACAGGAAGTTGCAACAGCGAGACATTAGATCATTAGAACGCATTCGCCAAAAGACACAAAATACACCTGAATGGATTTCTGTCAATATATAAATACCACAGAAGTCCTCTTACATTTGGGAACTTTACAGTCCTATTGATCAAACAACCATGAAAAGGTAGACTCTCTCTCTCCCTCAGTTATGCATATCAACAGGATCAACAACTAATGCTAGCCAGAGTGAGATGAACTAAAATCTAACGAGGGAACATTAGATAAACCCTCTCAAACTTTTTCAGCTAGTTGGCCATCAAAATTGCACTGATAAACGATGGGGAATTGTAGCCTCCATGTCCTTCTGCAGCTTGCCTGCCAATGCATTCTTGTCCCAACCAAGCACCCAAGCTAACTGGCTAAAGTTGCAACTCTAGCTGTGTATATCCATCGAAAAACGATATGAGGGGAAAAAGTAGTCACTCACCCACTCCTCCAATGGCATGACATCCTCCTAGCAAATATCTAGCTAGCTATCTAACTAGCTAGCTAACTCTAGGCTCTGTATTTTTAGCTTGCTACATAGATACGCTAGCCTATTAGCAATGTTTTGATTGATTTGTAATCATTGCCCTTGCTAGTTTGATTGTATTGACATTCCCAGCTTTAGTTACATTCGTCATTGAAACTGAAACAGTGCATCCGGAATGGAGGCAGCAGGCGATGTACCAGGCCAGCTGTGATTTACAACCTGACAGGCCAGCTGTGATTTACAACCTGACAGGCCAGCTGGGATTAACAACCTGACAGACCAGCTGGGATTAACAACCTGACAGGCCAGCTGGGATTAACAACCTGACAGGCCAGCTGGGATTTACAACCTGACAGGCCAGCTGGGATTTACAACCTGACGGGCCAGCTGGGATTTACAACCTGATGGGCCAGCTGGGATTTACAACCTGACAGGCCAACTGGGATTTACAACCTGACGGGCCAGCTGGGATTTACAACCTGACAGGCCAGCTGGGATTAACAACTTGACGGGCCAGCTGAGATTTACAACCTGACAGGCCAGCTGGGATTTACAACCTGACAGGCCAGCTGGGATTAACAACTTGACAGGCCAGCTGGGATTAACAACCTGACAGGCCAGCTGGGATTAACAACTTGACGGGCCAGCTGGGATTTACAACCTGACAGGCCAGCTGGGATTTACAACCTGACAGGCCAGCTGGGATTTACAAACTGACAGGCCAGCTGGGATTTACAACCTGACGGGCCAGCTGGGATTTACAACCTGACGGGCCAGCTGGGATTTACAACCTGACAGGCCAACTGGGATTTACAACCTGACGGGCCAGCTGGGATTTACAACCTGACAGGCCAGCTGGGATTTACAACCTGACAGGCCAGCTGGGATTTACAACCTGACAGGCCAGCTGGGATTTACAACCTGACAGGCCAGCTGGGATTAACAACCTGACAGGCCAGCTGGGATTTACAACCTGACAGGCCAGCTGGGATTAACAACCTGACAGCAATATTTTTCTATCAGTGAATTATATTAGACATGCATTAATCTGCACCCATCTATTCTACCAACAATGCCTTCGTGCACGTCATGTAACGCCGAGTCAAATTTTTTAAAACCTCTCATAAAGTTTGTTTTGTGGCATAAACTGAGAATTTGATATTTTTGACTGAAATTATTATTGTCTGTTTGTTTCATATCTGCAAAGTTGTTAAAACGCTGTCAGTTCCACTTTAAACTTTAGGTCACAGGTTACCTTTGAGTGGTAAAAGTGACATGTTTTTTTTTTGCAAAGGGAAATATTTGTAGTAAATTTAGTGGTAAATTTAATGGTTGTGTTTTTGTATTCTTCTGATTGGCACCTACTGGATTATTATGCTAGAGTTTATGGGCTGCTTATCCTAACATCGTGCTGTGTGTGACTGCTGTCTTTCCATCAGCCCTATCCAGTGATGTAGTGGTGCTTTAACATCGTGCTGTGTGTGACTGCTGTCTTTCCATCAGCAATATCCAGTGATGTAGTGGTGATTTAACATCGTGCTGTGCGTGACTGCTGTCTTTCCATCAGCCCTATCCAGTGATGTAGTGGTGCTTTAACATCGTGCTGTGTGTGACTGCTGTCTTTCCATCAGCCCTATCCAGTGATGTAGTGGTGCTTTAACATCGTGCTGTGTGTGACTGCTGTCTTTCCATCAGCCCTATCCAGTGATGTAGTAGTGGTGCTTTAACATCATGCTGTGTGTGACTGCTGTCTTTCCATCAGCCCTATGCAGTGATGTCGTGGTGCCTGGAGATGTGGGTGTACTCTAATTTTGCCAAAAAGTTCCCAAACGGCCCGTCCAGCGAAGGAGGTTTTTTCACACGTGGTGTCTTTCTTATGTTTTCAGATTTTCACACTCAAAATCACACCTTTTTTAGAATATAAATAATAGTCCACAACAATGCTTAAACCGCATCAATCTGATTGGGTGGGCCTGTCAGGGCCTTGCTCCCCAGTGGGTGGGCCTCTGTCCACCAAGGCTCATCGACGTCTACGCCTCTGATGCAAACAGCGCATGATGACATCACAAATAGCCTACTAACCAACCATTCTGACTAAACGCTTGAACATATCTAGCCACAAACAGACCTGCCCCGAGAACAGCCTTTGTTTCCAAAAAGGCTGCTTGTCCTGCATCACTAGAACGATCATTAGAACAGTCTTTGTGTCCAATAAGGCTGCTTGTCCTGCATCACTAGAACGATCATTAGAACAGTCTTTGTTTCCAATAAGGCTGCTTGTCCTGCATCACTAGAACGATCATTAGAACAGTCTTTGTGTCCAATAAGGCTGCTTGTCCTGCATCACTAGAACGATCATTAGAACAGTCTTTGTGTCCAATAAGGCTACTTGTCCTGCATCACTAGAACGATCATTAGAACAGCCTTTGTGTCCAATAAGGCTACTTGTCCTGCATCACTAGAACGATCATTAGAACAGTCTTTGTTCTCAATAAGGCTACTTGTCCTGCATCACTAGAACGATCATTAGAACAGTCTTTGTTTCCAATAAGGCTGCTTGTCCTGCATCACTAGAACGATCATTAGAACAGTCTTTGTGTCCAATAAGGCTGCTTGTCCTGCATCACTAGAACGATCATTAGAACAGTCTTTGTTCCCAATAAGGCTGCTTGTCCTGCATCACTAGAACGATCATTAGAACAGTCTTTGTGTCCAATAAGGCTACTTGTCCTGCATCTCTAGAACGATCATTAGAACAGCCTTTGTTCCCAATAAGGCTGCTTGTCCTGCATCACTATAACGATCATTAGAACAGTCTTTGTGTCCAATAAGGCTGCTTGTCCTGCATCACTAGAACATATCTTGTCCTCCTCTTCTCTCTGTGCTTTGTTAACATTGTATTTATGAAATGGAAATGTAGAAAGAGGAGTGTTTTTGAAAATACTCTGCTACAAGCAATATTTGAAGACATTAAGGTTATTTTATTTTCTTCTCCAGAATGCACCACATCATACTGTACAGACAGCTACTAATATTGCATCTGATAGTAGACTGAAAGGCATTTCTTTGGGAGGTGTTTCAGGCAGTTGCAGACTTACAGAAGACATAGAAATACACAGTCATGAGGTTTGTGTGGTTAATTATTATTTATATATTTTTTAAATGTAACCTTTATTTAAGTAGGCAAGTCAGTTAAGAACAAATTCTTACTTACAATGGCGTCCTCCCCCCGGCCAAACCTGGGCTGCGCTGGGCCAATTGTACGCCGCCCTATGGGACTCCCAATCACGGCCAGTTGTGGTACAGCCTGGATACTGGTACAGTAGATTATTCATGAATTCCTATTATGAGCTCAGCTTGTTCTCTCAGACGGGCAGACCTGTGTGTGTGTGTGTGTGTGTGTGTGTGTGTGTGTGTGTGTGTGTGTGTGTGTGTGTGTGTGTGTGTGTGTGTGTGTGCCAGGGCGCAGTGTTGGGTAGTAGTGTACTACTGTACATGTAATGTAACTACATTTTGCAGTAGCTTGGTCGTTGAACTAAATTCAAATCTTGGTGGTGTTTTCAGTAGTTAATTATTTTGCTATATAGCGGTGTAGCTAACTACTGGAACTACACACTACTGTTTTACCATGTAGCGGTGTAGCTAACTACTGGAACTACACACTACCGTTTTACCATGTAGCGGTGTAGCTAACTACTGGAACTACACACTACTGTTTTACCATGTAGCGGTGTAGCTAACTACTGGAGCTACACACTACTGTTTTACCATGTAGCGATGTAGCTAACTACTGGAACTACACACTACTGTTTTACCATGTAGCGGTGTAGCTAACTACTGGAACTACACACTACTGTTTAACCATGTAGCGGTGTAGCTAACTACTGGAACTACACACTACTGTTTTACCATGTAGCGGTGTAGCTAACTACTGGAACTACACACTACTGTTTTACCATGTAGCGGTGTAGCTAACTACTGGAACTACACACTACTGTTTTACCATGTAGCTGTGTAGCTAACTACTGGAACTACACACTACTGTTTTACCATGTAGCGATGTAGCTAACTACTGGAACTACACACTACTGTTTTACCATGTAGCGGTGTAGCTAACTACTGGAACTACACACTACTGTTTTACCATGTAGCGGTGTAGCTAACTACTGGAACTACACACTACTGTTTTACCATGTAGCGGTGTAGCTAACTACTGGAACTACACACTACCGTTTTACCATGTAGCGGTGTAGCTAACTACTGGAACTACACACTACTGTTTTACCATGTAGCAGTGTAGCTAACTACTGGAACTACACACTACTGTTTTACCATGTAGCGGTGTAGCTAACTACTGGAACTACTCTACTGTTTTACCATGTAGCGGTGTAGCTAACTACTGGAACTACACACTACTGTTTTACCATGTAGCGGTGTAGCTAACTACTGGAACTACACACTACTGTTTTACCATGTAGCGGTGTAGCTAACTACTGGAACTACACTCTACTGTTTTACCATGTAGCGGTGTAGCTAACTACTGGAACTACATACTACTGTTTTAGCAAAAATAAAATATGACTAAAGTAGGCAATAATTTCCTGTCTTTTTCGGCATGCCACCTGCCTAATTTTCATTTGAAATATTGTTTTGGGGTCTTTAACAGGCCGCAAAATTATACATTCTGTTAAGATATGAACCCAAAGTGAACTATTCTTGTAATGTGTAGTCTATGACGTTTCAGATTTAGATATGATACTTTTTCACAAAGTAGTTTGGATGGAGTGAGCTTTAGTGTAGCTTAACTTATTCCGGTGTGAAGTAATTGGTAGCTTGGTAAACTACATATTCAGAGTAGCTTCAACCAACACTTCCCGTGTGTGTGTGTGTGTGTGTGTGTGTGTGTGTGTGTGTGTGTGTGTGTGTGTGTGTGTGTGTGTGTGTGTGTGTGTGTGTGTGTGTGTGTGTGTGTGTGTGTGTGTGTGTGTGTGTGTGTGTGTGTGTGTGTGTGTGTGTGTGTGAATGGAGCCAGGTCCTCCAGTCTCTCTCTAAGTCTCTCTCTCTCTGTCTCTGTCTCTACTCCCAAGCACTCAACTCCAGTGAGTGTGTGTCAGAGAGTGTGTGCGGTGGTTGTCCGCCACACTGTGGGAGCATGGTGGTTTGTGTGTCGCTGAGTAGGTCCCTCGGCCAGCCGTCTGCGCAGACACCGGGTGAAATCCACCTGCGCTCGCGGCAAAGCTTGATTGACGATTGACTTTGGCAGCCAGCCCTGAAAATACAGTACATACATATTCAATCTTCAAATCAAATCACAGTTTATTGGTCACATGCGCTGAATACAACAGGTGTAGTAGACCTTACAGTGAAATACTTACTTACAAGCCCAACAATGCAGTTTTAAGAAAATACCTATACAAAAAAAGTAAAAGATATGAATAACAAATTTTTTATTTTTTATTTTATTTTACCTTTATTTAACTAGGCAAGTCAGTTAAGAACAAATTCTTATTTTCAATGACGGCCTGGGAACAGTGGGTTAACTGCCTGTTCAGGGGCAGAACGACAGATTTGTACCTTGTCAGCTCGGGGGGTTTGAACTCGCAACCTTCCGGTTACTAGTCCAACGCTCTAACCACTAGGCTACCCTGCCTTAAAGAGCAGCAGAAAATAACAATAGCGGGGCGAAATACAGGGGGTACCTGTTGTCAAGGTAACTGAGGTAATATGTACATGTAGGTAAAGTGATTGTGCATAGATAATAACAGAAACCCTAAACAACGTCTATGTTAAAAACTGGCACTCATACATACATACATACATACACACACACATACATACATACAAACATACATACATACACACACACACACACATATGTAACAGTATAACTTTAGGCCGTCCCCTCGCCCATACCCGGGCGCGAACCAGGGACTCTCTGCACACATCAACAACTAACACCCACGAAGCATCGTTACCCATCGCTCAGGGGTATATAACAAAGTATTGAGATAAACTTTTGTTAATGACCAAATGCTTATTTTTCCACCATAATTTGCAAATAAATTCATTAAAAATCCTACAATGTGATTTTCTGGATTTTTTTTCTAATTTTGTCTGTCATAGTTGAAGTGTACCTATGATGAAAATTACAGGCCTCTCTCATCTTTTTAAGTGGGAGAACTTGCACAATTGGTGGCTGACTAAAAACTTTTTGGAACCTGCATACATACATACATACATACATACATACATACATACATACATACATACATACAGTGCATTTGGATAGTATTCAGACCCCTTGACTTTTTACACATTTTGTTACGTTAGTTACAGCCTTATTCTAAAATTGATTAAATAAAAAATGTCCTCAATCCACACAATACCAAATAATGAGAAAGAGAAACAGGTTTTTAATTAAAAATAATAATAACTTATTTACATAAGTATTCAGACCCTTTACTATGAGACAGGAAATTGAACTCAGGTACATCCTGTTTCCATTCAACATCTTTGAGATGTTTCTACAACTTGATTGGAGTCCACCTGTGGTAAATTCAATTGATTGGACATGATTTGGAAAGACACACACCTGTCTATTTGAGTCTACCTGTCTATATAAGGTCCTACAGTTGACAGTGCATGTCAGAGCAAAAATCACGCCATGAGGCCGAAGGAATTGCCCATAGTTCTCCGAGACAGGGTTGTGTCGAGGCACAGATCTGGGGAAGGGTACCAAAAAATGTCTGCAGCATTGAACATCCCCCAAGAACACAGTGGCCACCATCATTCTTAAATGGAAGAAGCTTGGAACCACCAAGACTCTTCCTAGAGCTGGCCGCCCGGCCAAACTGAGCCTTCAGGGGAGAAGGGCCTTGGTCAGGGAGGTGACCAAGAACCCGATAGTCACTCTGACAGAGCGCCAAAGTTCCTCTGTAGAGATGGGAGAATCTTCCAGATGGACAACCATCTCTGCAGCACTCCACCAATCAGGCCTTTATGGTAGAGTGGCCAGACGTAAGCCACTCCTCAGTAAAAGACACATGACAGCTCGCTTGGAGTTTGCCAAAAGGCACCTAACAGACTCTCAGACCATGAGAAAGTCAGTCTGAGAAATAGTTGGTGAACCAGGCGAGGCAGTCATTTGAGAAACCAAGGCTATTGAGTCTGCCGATAAGATTGCCAATTGACAGAGTCAAAAGCCTTGGCCAGGTCGATGGATACGGCTGCACAGTAATGTCTCTTATCAATGGCGGTTATGATATCGTTTAGGATCTTGAGCGTGGCTGAGGTGCACCCATGACCAGCTTGGAAACCAGATTGCACAGTGGAGAAGGTATGGTGGGATTCGAAATGGTCGGTGATCTGTTTGTTAACTTGGCTTTCGAACTTGGCAGGATAGATATAGGTCCGTAGCAGTTTGGGTATAGAGTGTCTCCCCCTTTGAAGAGGGGGATGACCGCGGCAGCTTTCCAATCTTTGGGTATCTCAGACTATATTAAAGAGAGGTTGAACAGGCTAGTAATAGGGGTGGCAACAATTTCAGCTGATCATTTTAGAAAGAGAGGGTCCAGATTGTCTAGCCCGGCTGATTTGTAGGGATCCATATTTTGCAGCTCTTTCAGAACATCAGCTGTCTGTAGTTGGGTGAAGGAGAAGTCCTTTTCACAGCAGCTTTAGACGTTGATGATAGCCTTGAATATCAATTCAAACCCCCCCTTTAAGTAGCCTGAGTGCCAGTCTGTTTGTGTGATATGTCATATGAACATGTTTGGCATAACAGTGAATGACAAGGAGTTGGCACAATAGCACAAAAAGACCGGCACTCAGACTACTTAAAGGGGAGGTTTGAATTAATATTCGAGATCTAAACGGACATGTGATATGACATCCTGGTCCATGTGTAGCCTAACAAATCAATTCCAATTCAAATCACTCATTTCAGGAAGTGGATAAGAAATTAAAGTTGATTTAAAAAAATAAAAAAATGAAAAGAAATCTACCTTGACATCCATGTTGAGGAGCCACGTAAAGTGGCTCCTGCCTGTGTCGTCTGCCAGGGGCTCGATGATAATACACGTTGGGCCGTCCTCCGCTCTGTTCAGATCGAGTAAACAAAATCACTCATAAAAACTCTATTAACAATGTAATGTATAGAAACCTACAGCATGATTATTAACTGAACCTCAAATAAACTTTATATCAAATAACCTTTGCAATGGCCCTTCTGTGACAGCATGAGCCATATATACAGGTTTTGGTCCAAGCGCACCCTCTAACCAACTCTATGAGCCATATACAGGTTTTGGTCCAAGCGCACCCTCTAACCAACTCTATGAGCCATATATACAGGTTTTGGTCCAAGCGCACCCTCTAACCAACTCTATGAGCCATATATACAGGTTTTGGTCCAAGCGCACCCTCTAACCAACTCTATGAGCCATATACAGGTTTTGGTCCAAGCGCACACTCTAACCAACTCTATGAGCCATATATACAGGTTTTGGTCCAAGCGCACCCTCTAACCAACTCTATGAGCCATATATACAGGTTTTGGTCCAAGCGCACCCTCTAACCAACTCTATGAGCCATATACAGGTTTTGGTCCAAGCGCACCCTCTAACCAACTCTATGAGCCATATATACAGGTTTTGGTCCAAGCGCACCCTCTAACCAACTCTATGAGCCATATATACAGGTTTTGGTCCAAGCGCACCCTCTAACCAACTCTATGAGCCATATACAGGTTTTGGTCCAAGCGCACCCTCTAACCAACTCTATGAGCCATATATACAGGTTTTGGTCCAAGCGCACCCTCTAACCAACTCCATGTGCCATATATACAGGTTTTGGTCCAAGCGCACCCTCTAACCAACTCTATGAGCCATATACAGGTTTTGGTCCAAGCGCCCCCTCTAACCAACTCTATGAGCCATATACAGGTTTTGGTCCAAGCGCCCCCTCTAACCAACTCTATGAGCCATATACAGGTTTTGGTCCAAGCGCACCCTCTAACCAACTCCATGTGCCATATATACAGGTTTTGGTCCAAGCGCACCCTCTAACCAACTCTATGAGCCATATACAGGTTTTGGTCCAAGCGCCCCCTCTAACCAACTCTATGAGCCATATACAGGTTTTGGTCCAAGCGCCCCCTCTAACCAACTCTATGAGCCATATACAGGTTTTGGTCCAAGCGCCCCCTCTAACCAACTCTATGAGCCATATACAGGTTTTGGTCCAAGCGCCCCCTCTAACCAACTCTATGAGCCATATACAGGTTTTGGTCCAAGCGCACCCTCTAACCAACTCTATGAGCCATATACAGGTTTTGGTCCAAGCGCCCCCTCTAACCAACTCTATGAGCCATATACAGGTTTTGGTCCAAGCGCACCCTCTAACCAACTCTATGAGCCAGGCTTATCCGAGCAAAGCTGGTGTTCTTGTTACCTGACGAAGCCTTTCTGAGGAGGGAAGGACTCCAGGTGCGTGGCTGCTCCCCCCAGATAGATACATGACTCCTGTCTGGAGAAGTGTCTCACACTCAGGAAGTCTCTCTGGCCTATCAGGTTGCCGGCTGTCTCTGCTGACACCTCGTGCGTAACCATGGTTTCCGGGCCAGCTTGCTTCAGAACCTTCAACACAAGATACGGACTGACATTACAATATCATTCACTGTACTGCTATGTGTCCCAAATTGGACCATATTATCTATATGGGGCGCTGCTTTCTCATGTCACAACTAGTGCGACGGCGTAGCCTAGTGGTTAGAGTGTTGGACTGGTAACCGAAAGGTTGCAAGATCAAATCCCAGAGTAGACAAGGTACAAATCTGTTGTTCTCCCCCTGAACAAGGCAGTTAACCCACTAGGCTGTTATTGAAAATAAGAATTTGTTCTTAACGGACTTGCTTAGTTAAATAAAAATACAAAATAAATAATGAACTGTATAGGGAATAGGATGCCAGTTGGGACAAAGGCTTTATAATGCCAGCTGAAGACACAGGTAGACGCCGAAGTAGTTTGTTCTTCCCTCATCAGAATGTCACCAGACAAGTGTGATAACCCGGTTGTTGTAAAGACTGACACCATTGTCTATCAACACTGTGTGGTCCACGTCTACTGTAAAACTATTGACTATTGACACTGTGTGGTCTATGTCTACCGTAAAACTATTGACACTGTGTGGTCTACGTCTACCGTAAAACTATTGACTATTGACACTGTGTGATCTACGTCTACCGTAAAACTATTGACTATTGACACTGTGTGATCTACGTCTACCGTAAAACTATTGACTATTGACACTGTGTGGTCCAAGTCTACCCTAAGACTATTGACACTGTGTGGTCTATGTCTACCGTAAAACTATTGACACTGTGTGGTCTACGTCTACCGTAAAACTATTGACTATTGACACTGTGTGATCTACGTCTACTGTAAAACTATTGACTATTGACACTGTGTGGTCTATGTCTACCGTAAAACTATTGACACTGTGTGGTCTACGTCTACCGTAAAACTATTGACTATTGACACTGTGTGGTCTACGTCTACTGTAAAACTATTGACTATTGACACTGTGTGATCTACGTCTACCGTAAAACTATTGACTATTGACACTGTGTGGTCTACGTCTACTGTAAAACTATTGACTATTGACACTGTGTGGTCTACGTCTACCCTAAAACTATTGACTATTGACACTATGTGGTCCAAGTCTACCGTAAAACTATTGACTATTGACACTGTGTGGTCCAAGTCTACCCTAAAACTATCGACTATTGACACTGTGTGGTCCACGTCTACCCTAAAACTATCGACTATTGACACTATGTGGTCCAAGTCTACCGTTAAACTATTTTACTATTCAAAATAAAAAAGCTGAATGATCCATAGTATGCCCATCGTAAAACAATTCCATATTTTTTTATAATTTGCACAGTCACGTTGCTTTTTCGTTTATTTGTTTACCCCTTCAGAACATTCCCTATTGATCCCCGACCCCCTCCCTGTTTCCCACCCTTCCTAATGCCTCCCGCTCCCCCCACCCCTAAAATCACAGAGAAAAAAAGGAAAAATAAATAAACAAAGTAATACAAATAAAATAATAATAATAATAATAATAGTTATTATAATAATAGCATTAATAATATCAATAGTTTTAGAGTTTTAGAAACATCTTATTACAAATATTCCACAGTTTACAGACCATAATACACATACTTAGCAGGTAAATTGTATTCCAGATAATAACAGGTGTGTATATGTAGAATAACAATCTAAAGGATGCCATAATAGATGGAGACCAAGGAGAACAGAAGATCAATGATTTCCTAAGGGGGAGGAGTTAAGATTACACATTGACCAACAACTACCCTACTATGATGGACCAGTTACCTTGATTTTTTTTATGCTTGGGTTCCACTGGTGCATCTCTTCCACCTTCCACAGGATGTGATGTATCTCTTCTGGCGTGGCGTCTAACACAGTCTCCAGTCTGAAGACCTTCCTGTCCCCAGACAGCACTTTACTGTATATAACATCTCCGTTCTCCTACGACAGAAAGTTACAGGAAATGTTGTAATGTGGCATCCTTTAACAACACAGTTTCAGGAAGGTTTCTAATGATGTCCTGATTTTCTATAGAACACAGTTTCTGAACATTCTCTTGTGATAGTCTTTCTACTTCATTTGCACCTGAGATTACAGAACATTTCTCTATTCCAGAGTTACAACGTTTTGGCAGTGTGGCATTTACAAAAGGAAAACCAACCACGTCGCACTAACGTCTTGCTTCCGGTCAAGCTAAACACCTTCTTCGCCCGCTTTGAGGTTAACGCAGTGCCATCGACGCGACCCGCTACCAAAGGCTGCTTTTCATTGACTTTAGCTCAGCATTCAATACCATAGTACCCTCCAAGCTCATCAATAAGCTCTGGGCCCTGGGCCTGAACCCCACCCTGTGCAACTGGGTCCTGGACTTCCTGACGGGCCGCACCCCAGGTAGTGAAGGTAGGAACAACACTTCCACTTCGCTGATCCTCAAAGCAAGGGTTGCGTGCTCAGCACCCTCCTCTACTCCCTGTTCACTCATGGCTGCGTGGCCATGAACGGCTGCAACTCAGTCATCAAGTTTACAGATGACACAACAGCAGTAGGCCTGATTACCAATAATGACAAGACAGCCTACTGGGAGGAGGTGAGGGCCCTGCGAGTGTGGTGCCAGGAAAATAACCTCTCTCTCAATGTCAACAAAATAAAGGAGTTGATCGTGGACTTCAGGAGACAGCAGAGGGAGCACGCCCCTATCCACATTGACGGTATCGCAGTGGAGTAGGTGTAAAACTTCAAGTTCCTCGGCACACACATCACTGGCGATCTGAAATTTGGCTTGACACCTAAAACCCTCACAAACGTCTATAGATGCACAATTGAGAGCATCCTGTCGGGCTGTATCACAGCCTGGTACGGCAACTGCACGGTTCTCAACCGCAGGACTCTCCAGAGGATGGTGCAGTCTGCCCAATGCATCACCGGGGCAAACTACCTGCCCTCCAGGACACCTATAGCAACAGGAAGGCCAAAAAGATCATCAAGGACAATAACCGGCCAAGCCACTGCCTGTTCACCCCATTATCATCCAGAAGGTGAGGTCAGTACAGGTGCATCAAAGCTGGGACCGAGAGACTGAAAAACAGCTTCTATCTCAAGGCCATCAGACTGTTAAACAGCCATCAGTAGGTGGCTTCCACCCTGTTACGTAACCCTGTCCACTTTAATAATGGAACAATAGTGACTTTTAATAATGTTTACATATTTTTGCTTTATCAAATCAAATTTTAAATCTCATATCTATATACTGTATGCTATTCTACTGTATTTTAGGCTTTGCCACTCCAACCATGACCATCCTAATATTTATATATTCCTTAATTACATTATTTTACTTTTAGGTTTGTGTGTATAGTTGTGAATTGTTAGATATTACTGCACTATTGGAGCTAGAAACACAAGTATTTCGCTACACCTGCAATAACATCTGTTAAACATGTGTATATGTGACCAATAACATCTGTTAAACATGTGTATATGTGACCAATAACATCTGTTAAATATGTGACCAATAACATCTGTTAAATATGTGACCAATAACATCTGTTAAACATGTGTATATGTGACCAATAACATCTGTTAAATATGTGACCAATAACATCTGTTAAATATGTGACCAATAACATCTGTTAAATATGTGACCAATATCATCTGTTAAATATGTGACCAATAACATTTCAATTTGATTTGTTATGCACATTACCGGTACAAGGTTTCCATGGTAATAGCTATTTAGATCAAGTTTTCCTAAATGTCAAAAGTAACGGAAAGAGAACGTTTGGATATGTGGCATTTGTATGCAGCTTTACAACAACACCGTTTCAGAAAGTGAAGTCTCTTGTGAGAGACTGTCAGTAGATATGTGGCATTCGTATGCAGCTTTACAACAACACCGTTTCAGAAAGTGAAGTCTCTTGTGAGAGACTGTCAGTAGATATGTGGCATTAGTATGCAGCTTTACAACAACACCGTTTCAGAAAGTGAAGTCTCTTGTGAGAGACTGTCAGTAGAAGAGCTGCTTTTGGAACAGCTACTGGGATCCTTATTAAATAACTAATAACACATTTTGGTTCTGGGTTCTGAGATTATGGAAAGTGCATTTTCTCCTACAAGGCAAAAAGTTTCCTACGTAACTAAATTGAATGCACAGGCCGTAAGTTGCTTTGGATAAGAACGTCTGATAATTGACTCAAATGTAAAATGTTAGAAAGTTCGAAATTGTGGCAACAGTACGCAGCACAAAGTGCCCATGTCAATTATATTTGAAGGGTTTTGAAGACAGAATACCATGGTAATAGCTATTCAGATCATGTACCCCCCCCCCCCCCCCCCCCCTTTGTCTTATATGACAGTTTGGTGGTTTGACATCAGTACAAGGTTTCCATGGTAATAGCTATTCAGATCATGTACCCCCCCCCCCCCCCCCTATGACAGTTTGGTGGTTTGACATCAGTATAATGTTTCCATGGTAATAGCTATTCAGATCATGTACCCCCCCCCCCCCCCCCCCCCCCCTTTGTCTTATATGACAGTTTGCTGTTTTGGCATCAGTACAAGGTTTCCATAGCTATTTGTGGAGATTGAAAAGATACGCATGAACACAGGGAGCAACATATTTTAAAGAGGAAATACAGGATGGTTTGACAAAAATCTATATGCAAATCCCAGATTGCCTCTTTAATCAACGATGATGTATGGATGTATGGATGATGCACTACCTCTGTGAGTTCTGTTTTCCATCCATTCTTATCGTCAACAATGTCCAGAGCCTTGGTCAGCGCCTCGTGCCCACTCCTTATGTACAGCAGCTCCTCCTCTTTCAACGGGACTGGGTTGACTACCTCTCTTCTGGAGCTCTCTGTAACAAGTTTACAAGTTTACACAGCAGCACTGCTTGATTGAGTTCTAATTGGAGCTGTTTAATATTCAATGGTCAGTACAAGTGATAGTAAAAAGTAATGCCCTTTGAAAATAGGTAATTATATCTAGGTTAAGGGCGGTTTGTGCTCTGTGTAAAATAATAATGTCATTGAAAATGTGTGTAATTTGTGTATCTTTGTCAGGCTTACCACTGTGTTGATGCTGAGCGGTACCAGTCTGCCAACCCATATGGCTGGTCCATGCTGGTAGTTGGCTCTGCCCATTCCTCTGCATGTGAGCTAGCTCCTGGCCAATCGCTGCGATAGCTAGCCGTTGCAGTCCTGTCGTAGGATCACAATAATAACAACAGTCAGACTTCATTTGTAGAGCACATTTCATGTAGACTGGTCCCAGATCTGTTGTCTCCTACTATAGCCTGTGCCCAGATCGGTTGTCTCCTACTATAGCCTGGTCCTAGATCTGTTGTCTCCTTCTATAGCCTGATCCCAGATCTGTTTGTTCCCTTGTCAACTCCATTGCTCATTATCAAGCCAAACATGTTTAGCATGACACAGACGACCACTCAGGCTGCATTTGATCCATTCTGCAAGTCAAAGTGCTGTCCACTTTGATGAGGACTTCTCAGCATTTCTCTCCACAAACGAAGACTACTACTAGTCACAGCCAAGATGCCATAGTATTAACAGCTACACTGGCTGGTCCCAGATCTGTTTGTGCTGTCTTACAATGACCATAGGAGGCAGTTGGCAAGGCAGCGCAAACTGATCTGGGACAAGGCTATGTGCAGTGTGCAAGACACGGTAATCCTACATTCTAAGGAATGAGAGAAAATTGATGCTTCTCTCCAGGCCTGCATCCAAAATGCCCCCCCCCCCCGTAGTGCCCTGGTCAAAAGTAATGCACTATATAGGGAATAGGGAGCCACGTAGGACACACCCAAGATGATATAGTTGTCTGTTTTTACCTGCCATGGTCCTGAGGTGAGGGTAGGAGATTCCACAGCAGAGCTTCACCACGGCAGGCAGCATTACTGTAACGTTGGTGACAGCGACGGCAGCTGGGGTGTGCCAGGCTCCAGACTTTATAGGACCTCTGAAGGACAAGAGAGGAGATAAGGGGATGGGTTAGAGGATAGGATTGTAAACTGAATTCTGGTCCCAAGGTTGCTGTTTAGAGAGAGACACACACACAGCTGCATCCATTATAGGTGTTTTATGTGTGGTTCTAAAAAAGGAGAGAATAAATGAGGATCCCATGTATACAATAATAATCCACGACCATTATCAGAATGACAAGTCTACATATAGGCTGTATTCTAGTGAAGGTTCATCCCATATAACTACTGCAGAATGACAAGTCTACATATAGGCTGTATTCTAGTGAAGGTTCATCCTATATAACTACTGCAGAATGACAAGTCTACATATAGGATGACCTGTATTCTAGTGAAGGTTCATCCTATATAACTACTGCAGAATGACAAGTCTACATATGGCCTGTATTCTAGTGAAGGTTCATCCTATATAACTACTGCAGAATGACAAGTCTACATATAGGCTGTATTCTAGTGAAGGTTCATCCTATATAACTACTGCAGAATGACAAGTCTACATATGGCCTGTATTCTAGTGAAGGTTCATCCTATATAACTACTGCAGAATGACAAGTGTACATATAGGCTGTATTCTAGTGAAGGTTCATCCCATATAACTACTGCAGAATGACAAGTCTACATATAGGCTGTATTCTAGTGAAGGTTCATCCTATATAACTACTGCAGAATGACAAGTCTACATATAGGCTGTATTCTAGTGAAGGTTCATCCCATATAACTACTGCAGAATGACAAGTCTACATATGGCCTGTATTCTAGTGAAGGTTCATCCTATATAACTACTGCAGAATGACAAGTCTACATATAGGCTGTATTCTAGTGAAGGTTCATCCTATATAACTACTGCAGAATGACAAGTCTACATATAGGATGACCTGTATTCTAGTGAAGGTTCATCCTATATACAGTGCCTTGCGAAAGTATTCGGCCCCCTTGAACTTTGCGACCTTTTCCCACATTTCAGGCTTCAAACATAAAGATATAAAACTGTATTTTTTTGTGAAGAATCAACAACAAGTGTGACACAATCATGAACTGGAACGACATTTATTGGATATTTCAAACTTTTTTAACAAATCAAAAACTGAAAAATTGGGCGTGCAAAATTATTCAGCCCCTTTACTTTCAGTGCAGCAAACTCTCTCCAGAAGTTCAGTGAGGATCTCTGATCCAATGTTGACATAAATGACTAATGATGATAAATACAATCCACCTGTGTGTAATCAAGTCTCCGTATAAATGCACCTGCACTGTGATAGTCTCAGAGGTCCGTTAAAAGCGCAGAGAGCATCATGAAGAACAAGGAACACACCAGGCAGGTCCGAGATACTGTTGTGAAGAAGTTTAAAGCCGGATTTGGATACAAAAATATTTCCCAAGCTTTAAACATCCCAAGGAGCACTGTGCAAGCGATAATATTGAAATGGAAGGAGTATCAGACCACTGCAAATCTACCAAGACCTGGCCGTCCCTCTAAACTTTCAGCTCATACAAGGAGAAGACTGATCAGAGATGCAGCCAAGAGGCCCATGATCACTCTGGATGAACTGCAAAGATCTACAGCTGAGGTGGTAGACTCTGTCCATAGGACAACAATCAGTCGTATATTGCACAAATCTGGCCTTTATGGAAGAGTGGCAAGAAGAAAGCCATTTCTTAAAGATATCCATAAAAAGTGTAGTTTAAAGTTTGCCACAAGCCACCTGGGAGACACACCAAACATGTGGAAGAAGGTGCTCTGGTCAGATGAAACCAAAATTGAACTTTTTGGCAACAATGCAAAACGTTATGTTTGGCGTAAAAGCAACACAGCTCATCACCCTGAACACACCATCCCCACTGTCAAACATGGTGGTGGCAGCATCATGGTTTGGGCCTGCTTTTCTTCAGCAGGGACAGGGAAGATGGTTAAAATAGATGGGAAGATGGATGGAGCCAAATACAGGACCATTCTGGAAGAAAACCTGATGGAGTCTGCAAAAGACCTGAGACTGGGACGGAGATTTGTCTTCCAACAAGACAATGATCCAAAACATAAAGCAAAATCTACAATGGAATGGTTCAAAAATAAACATATCCAGGTGTTAGATTGGCCAAGTCAAAGTCCAGACCTGAATCCAATCGAGAATCTGTGGAAAGAACTGAAAACTGCTGTTCACAAATGCTCTCCATCCAACCTCACTGAGCTTGAGCTGTTTTGCAAGGAGGAATGGGAAAAAATGTCAGTCTCTCGATGTGCAAAACTGATAGAGACATACCCCAAGCGACTTACAGCTGTAATCGCAGCAAAAGGTGGCGCTACAAAGTATTAACTTAAGGGGGCTGAATAATTTTGCACGCCCAATTTTTCAGTTTTTGATTTGTTAAAAAAGTTTGAAATATCCAATAAATGTCGTTCCACTTCATGATTGTGTCCCACTTGTTGTTGATTCTTCACAAAAAAATACAGTTTTATATCTTTATGTTTGAAGCCTGAAATGTGGCAAAAGGTCGCAAAGTTCAAGGGGGCCGAATACTTTCGCAAGGCACTGTAACTACTGCAGAATGACAAGTCTACATATAGGATGTATTCTAGTGAAGGTTCATCCTATATAACTACTGCAGAATGACAATTCTACATACAGGATGTCCTGTATTCTAGTGAAGGTTCATCCTATATAACTACTGCAGAATGACAAGTCTACATACAGGATGGCCTGTATTCTAGTGAAGGCTCATCCTATATAAAAGTATATTCTATTCATATACTGGCCATACACACCATTGTATAGACACACGCCCCTCATGAACCCATACACATACACACACAATCTACATATACATAATACACCATAAGACTGAGAACCTAGCTGACAGGAGACTGAGAACCTAGCTGAGCAGGAGACTGAGAACCTAGCTGCGCAGGAGACTGGGAGCTCTGAACTGGCTAGGGGCAGGAGACTGAGAACCTAGCTGAGCAGGATACTGGGAGCTCTGAACTGGCTAGGGGCACGGACTGAGAACCTAAATGAGAAGGAGACTGGGAACCTAGTTGAGCAGGAGACTGAGAACCTAGCTGAGCAGGAGACTGAGAACCTAGCTGAGCAGGAGACTGAGAACCTAGCTGAGCAGGAGACTGAGAACCTAGCTGAGCAGGAGACTGAGAACCTAGCTGAGCAGGAGACTGAGAACCTAGCTGAGCAGGAGACTGAGAACCTAGCTGAGCAGGAGACTGAGAACCTAGCTGAGCAGGAGACTGAGAACCTAGCTGACAGGAGACTGAGAACCTAGCTGACAGGAGACTGAGAACCTAGCTGAGTAGGAGACTGAGAACCTAGTTGAGCAGGAGACTGAGAACCTAGCTGAGCAGGAGACTGAGAACCTAGCTGAGCAGGAGACTGAGAACCTAGCTGAGCAGGAGACTGAGAACCTAGCTGAGCAGGAGACTGAGAACCTAGCTGAGCAGGAGACTGAGAACCTAGCTGACAGGAGACTGAGAACCTAGCTGACAGGAGACTGAGAACCTAGCTGAGCAGGAGACTGGGAGCTCTGAACTGGCTAGGGGCAGGGACTGAAAACAGAATTGATCATGAAGCTTTCATTACATTGGTTTTTCTGTTAATTTATCTAAAGAAACCCCTTTAATTATTGTGTACCTTGAATTCAGGCTACCTGCCACCCCGTTTATTAATGTACCTTGAATTGACGCTCCCTGCCACCCCATTTATTAATGTACCTTGAATTGAGGCTACCTGCCACCCCTTTAAATGTTGCATCAGCTTCATGGGGTTAACAAAACATAGCGTCCTCTGTCGTTTAGTTTTCATAATTTATCAAGGGTGTTGTCACTCAGCTCTTCTGTCCTTTTATCCACTATTACTAGTGGTGATCCTCAGCAACAACCACACGGACCTGACAGAATTTACAGAGGAAGCAAATGAAGGTACAGGGATCATTGTAATAGATGCACTGATATGAAACGTGGTCTATCAACTGAAAGGAATGAACACTAAGGGCTCTATTCAATCCGCATCACCAAGTTCAGCTTTACAACGTGATTTAAAGCCAAAGCCAATGTTTCTGTGAAAGCGGAGACTACATTCACGGGAAACACTTCATCTACACGGATTGAAAAGAGCCCTAAACTGGCAGGTAAACACTTCATCTACACGGATTGAAAAGAGCCCTAAACTGGCAGGTAAACACTTCAACTACACAGATTGAATAGAGCCCTAAACTGGCAGGTAAACACTTCAACTACACGGATTGAAAAGAGCCCTAAACTGGCAGGTAAACACTTCAACTACACAGATTGAATAGAGCCCTAAACTGGCAGGTAAACACTTCAACTACACAGATTGAATAGAGCCCTAAACTGGCAGGTAAACACTTAAACTACACAGATTGACTAGAGCCCTAAACTGGCAGGTAAACACTTCAACTACACAGATTGAATAGAGCCCTAAACTGGCAGGTAAACACTTCAACTACACAGATTGAATGGAGCCCTAAACTGGCAGGTAAACACTTCAACTACACAGATTGAATAGAGCCCTAAACTGGCAGGTAAACACTTCAACTACACAGATTGAATAGAGCCCTAAACTGGCAGGTAAACACTTAAACTACACAGATTGAATAGAGCCCTAAACTGGCAGGTAAACACTTCAACTACACAGATTGAATAGAGCCCTAAACTGGCAGGTAAATACTTCAACTACACAGATTGAATGGAGCCCTAAACTGGCAGGTAAACACTTCAACTACACAGATTGAATAGAGCCCTAAACTGGCTGCTGATCGCTAACTTTACCACCAACTGAACTCTGCTCTGACAGGAGTACCCCTGAACTACCTCCTCATTGGGCTCCCGAGGGGTGCAGGGGTCTAAGGCACTGCATATCAGTGCTAGAGGGGCCACTACAGAATCCAGGTTGTATCACAACTGGCTGTGATTGGGAGTCCGATGGGGCGGCGCACAATTGGCCAAGCATCGTCCGGGTTAGGCCGTCATTGTAAATAAGAATTTGTTCTTAACTGACTTGCCTGGTTAAATAATAAATACCCCCTGTTGATAGGCCCAGTACCCCCTGTTGATAGGCCCAGTACCCCCCGGTTGATGGGCCCATTACCCCCTGTTGATAGGCCCAGTACCCCCCGGTTGATGGGCCCAGTACCCTCTGTTGATAGGCCCAGTACCCCCTGTTGATAGGCCCAGTACCCCCTGTTGATGGGCCCAGTACCCCCTGTTGATAGGCCCAGTACCCCTGTTGATAGGCCCAGTACCCCGTGTTGATAGGCCCAATACCCCCTGTTGATAGGCCCAGTACCCCCTGCTGATAGGCCCAGTACCCCCTGTTGATAGGCCCAGTACCCCCTGTTGATAGGCCCAGTACCCCCCGGTTGATGGGCCCAGTACCCCCTGTTGATAGGCCCAGTACCCCCTGTTGATAGGCCCAGTACCCCCCGGTTGATGGGCCCAGTACCCCCTGTTGATAGGCCCAGTACCCCCCGTTGATGGGCCCAGTACCCCCTGATGATAGGCCCAGTACCTCCTGTTGATAGGCCATGTACCCCCTGTTGATAGGCCCAGTACCCCCTGTTGATAGGCCCAGTACCCCCTGTTGATAGGCCCAGTACCCCCTGTTGATAGGCCCAGTACCCCCTGTTGATAGGCCCAGTACCCCCTGTTGATAGGCCCAGTACCCCCTGTTGATAGGCCCAGTACCCCCTGTTGATAGGCCCAGTACCCCCTGTTGATAGGCCCAGTTCCCCCTGTTGATAGGCCCAGTACCCCCCGTTGATGGGCCCAGTACCCCCTGTTGATAGGCCCAGTACCCCCTGTTGATAGGCCCAGTACCCCCTGTTGATACGCCCAGTACCCCCTGTTGATAGGCCCTTGTACCCCCTGTTGATAGGCCCAGTACCCCCTGTTGATAGGCCCAGTACCCCCTGTTGATAGGCCCAGTACCCCCTGTTGATAGGCCCAGTACCCCCTGTTGATAGGCCCAGTACCCCCTGTTGATAGGCCCAGTACCCCCTGTTGATAGGCCCAGTTCCCCCTGTTGATAGGCCAAGTACCCCCCGTTGATGGGCCCAGTACCCCCTGTTGATAGGCCCAGTACCCCCTGTTGATAGGCCCAGTACCCCCTGTTGATAGGCCCTTGTACCCCCTGTTGATAGGCCCAGTACCCCCTGTTGATAGGCCCAGTACCCCCTGTTGATAGGCCCAGTACCCCCTGTTGATAGGCTAAGTAAAGTGCTGTTACATGCTCAACATTAACTACACCAAACCTCATAATGTACAGTTTAGATATTAGTAATGTAAATGTACACAGGCTACAACATGTACTTTCTGTTCTGTGACTTCGGCAGTAAAATGTGCAGTGAACTTGTAACGACTGTGTCGCTATCAACTACGGTTGCCTTACCAACTACAGCTGCCTTATCAACTACAGCTGCCTTATCAACTACAGCTGCCTGGAGATAAAATGAATGAGGCATAGAGGGGCTGTAATCTAAAAGTGGCGAAGGGCGAAGGGCCTCGGCTTGCCCCTCTCCATCGTATTACACTCCACCTGACACATCAGATCAACCTCCAAGGGTTCCATTTGCACACAATTAAAATCAAATCAAATCAAATTTTATTTGTCACATACACATGGTTAGCAGATGTTAATGCGAGTGTAGCGAAATGCTTGTGCTTCTAGTTCCGACAATGCAGTAATAACAAGTAATCTAACTAACAATTCCAAAACTACTGTCTTGTACACAGTGTAAGGGGATAAAGAATATGTACATAAGGATATCTGAATGAGTGATGGTACAGAGCAGCATAGGCAAGATACAGTAGATGGTATCGGGTACAGTATGTACAAATGAGATGAGTATGTAAACAAAGTGGCATAGTATAGTATAAAGTGGCTAGTGATACATGTATTACATAAGGATACCGTCGATGATATAGAGTACAGTATATACGTATGCGTATGAGATGAATAATGTAGGGTAAGTAACATTTATATAAGGTAGCATTGTTTAAAGTGGCTAGTGGTATATTTACATCATTTCCCATCAATTCCCATTATTAAAGTGGCTGGAGTTGAGTCAGTGTCAGTGTGTTGGCAGCAGCCACTCAGTGTTAGTGGTGGCTGTTTAACAGTCTGATGGCCTTGAGATAGAAGCTGTTTTTCAGTCTCTCGGTCCCAGCTTTGATGCACCTGTACTGACCTCGCCTTCTGGATGATAGCGGGGTGAACAGGCAGTGGCTCGGGTGGTTGATGTCCTTGATGATCTTTATGGCCTTCCTGTGACATCGGGTGGTGTAGGTGTCCTGGAGGGCAGGTAGTTTGCCCCCGGTGATGCGTTGTGCAGACCTCACTACCCTCTGGAGAGCCTTACGGTTGAGGGCGGTGCAGTTGCCATACCAGGCGGTGATACAGCCCGCCAGGATGCTCTCGATTGTGCATCTGTAG
This sequence comes from Oncorhynchus clarkii lewisi, assembly GCF_045791955.1. Lineage (NCBI taxonomy): Eukaryota > Metazoa > Chordata > Actinopteri > Salmoniformes > Salmonidae > Oncorhynchus > Oncorhynchus clarkii. Next base: position 55,045,649 of record NC_092169.1, read on the forward strand.
AAGTTTGTGAGTGCTTTTGGTGACAAGCCGAATTTCTTCAGCCTCCTGAGGTTGAAGAGGCGCTGCTGCGCCTTCTTCACGATGCTGTCTGTGTGAGTGGACCAATTCAGTTTGTCTGTGATGTGTATGCCGAGGAACTTAAAACTTGCTACCCTCTCCACTACTGTTCCATCGATGTGGATAGGGGGGTGTTCCCTCTGCTGTTTCCTGAAGTCCACAATCATCTCCTTAGTTTTGTTGACGTTGAGTGTGAGGTTGTTTTCCTGACACCACACTCCGAGGGCCCTCACCTCCTCCCTGTAGGCCGTCTCATCGTTGTTGGTAATCAAGCCTACCACTGTTGTGTCGTCCGCAAACTTGATGATTGAGTTGGAGGCGTGCGTGGCCACGCAGTCGTGGGTGAACAGGGAGTACAGGAGAGGGCTCAGAACGCAACCTTGTGGGGCCCCAGTGTTGAGGATCAGCGGGGAGGAGATGTTGTTGCCTACCCTCACCACCTGGGGGCGGCCCGTCAGGAAGTCCAGTACCCAGTTGCACAGGGCGGGGTCGAGACCCAGGGTCTCGAGCTTGATGACGAGCTTGGAGGGTACTATGGTGTTGAATGCCGAGCTGTAGTCGATGAACAGCATTCTCACATAGGTATTCCTCTTGTCCAGATGGGTTAGGGCAGTGTGCAGTGTGGTTGAGATTGCATCGTCTGTGGACCTATTTGGGCGGTAAGCAAATTGGAGTGGGTCTAGGGTGTCAGGTAGGGTGGAGGTGATATGGTCCTTGACTAGTCTCTCAAAGCACTTCATGATGACGGATGTGAGTGCTACGGGGCGGTAGTCATTTAGCTCAGTTACCTTAGCTTTCTTGGGAACAGGAACAATGGTGGCCCTCTTGAAGCATGTGGGAACAGCAGACTGGTATAGGGATTGATTGAATATGTCCGTAAACACACCGGCCAGCTGGTCTGCGCATGCTCTGAGGGCGCGGCTGGGGATGCCATCTGGGCCTGCAGCCTTGCGAGGGTTAACACGTTTAAATGTCTTACTCACCTCGGCTGCAGTGAAGGAGAGACCGCATGTTTTCGTTGCAGCCCGTGTCAGTGGCACTGTATTGTCCTCAAAGCGGGCAAAAAAGTTATTTAGTCTGCCTGGGAGCAAGACATCCTGGTCCGTGACTGGGCTGGGTTTCTTCCTGTAGTCCGTGATTGACTGTAGACCCTGCCACATGCCTCTTGTGTCTGAGCCGTTGAATTGAGATTCTACTTTGTCTCTGTACTGGCGCTTAGCTTGTTTGATAGCCTTGCGGAGGGAATAGCTGCACTGTTTGTATTCGGTCATGTTACCAGACACCTTGCCCTGATTAAAAGCAGTGGTTCGCGCTTTCAGTTTCACACGAATGCTGCCATCAATCCACGGTTTCTGGTTAGGGAATGTTTTAATCGTTGCTATGGGAACGACATCTTCAACGCACGTTCTAATGAACTCGCACACCGAATCAGCGTATTCGTCAATGTTGTTATCTGACGCAATACGAAACATCTCCCAGTCCACGTGATGGAAGCAGTCTTGGAGTGTGGAGTCAGCTTGGTCGGACCAGCGTTGGACAGACCTCAGCGTGGGAGCCTCTTGTTTTAGTTTCTGTCTGTAGGCAGGGATCAACAAAATGGAGTCGTGGTCAGCTTTTCCGAAAGGGGGGCGGGGCAGGGCCTTATATGCGTCGCGGAAGTTAGAGTTAGAGTAATTATCAGCTATTGTTACAACAACAAAAAACAGTGAACCAAGCTGTGTCCCAGACGGCATCCTTTTCTCTTTATAGTACACTACTTTTGACCAGAGACATAGGGCTTTGGTGAACATAAACATAGGGAAGTAGTGAACAATATAGGGAAGTAGTAGTGTCCCATTTTATACTCGGCCTCTGATACAGGAAGTGATAACCACGCAGCAGCTGTAGTTTTGGAAAGCGTATGTGAGTTGAAATGGAAATCATTTCAGAAAGTGTCCCCCCCCGAGGAGACGTAACGGAGGCGACGTAGGGTTGTTATGGAAACACCTGACAGTGTCACCAACTGCGCTAACGTAATTGAAAAAAAGGGTTTTCTAATGATCAATTAGACTTTTAAAATGATACACTTGGATTGGCTGACACAACGTGCCATTGGAACGCAGGAGTGATGGTTGCTGATAATGGGCCTCTGTACGCCTATGTAGATATTCCATTTAAAATAATTATACAATAGTCATTGACAACGTTAACAATGTCCACGCTGTATTTCTGATCAATTTGATGTTATTTTAATGGACGGAAAATGTGCTTTTGTTTCAAAAACAAGGACATTTCTCAGTGACCCCAAACTTTTGAACGGTGGTGTAGACAGTGAAGGGCTGCTTCACATGTTGCATCAGATTGTCTTTCATCACAGAGGTCAGGGTCACAGAGAAGTGGGACTCCACGGGACATTGGTCCAATGTCACAGCCGGCGTTGCCACGGAAATTAGACTCCACAGGAATGAGCATTGTGTTCAACAATGACTGGTTACATCTATACCTCCAGTTACTGCTAGAGGAATGAGCACTGTGTTCAACAAGGACTGGTTACAGCTCTACCTCTAGTTACTGTTAGAGGAATGAGCTCTGTGTTCAACAATGACTGGTTACTGTTAGAGGAATGAGCTCTGTGTTCAACAATGACTGGTTTACAGCTCTACCACCAGTTACTGCTAGAGCAATGAGCACTGTGTTCAACAAGGACTGGTTACTGTTAGAGGAATGAGCTCTGTGTTCAACAATGACTGGTTACTGTTAGAGGAATGAGCTCTGTGTTCAACAATGACTGGTTTACAGCTCTACCTCCAGTTACTGCTAGAGGAATGAGCACTGTGTTCAACAATGACTGGTTACAGCTCTACCTCCAGTTACTGTTAGAGGAATGAGCACTGTGTTCAACAAGGACTGGTTACTGTTAGAGGAATGAGCTCTGTGTTCAACAATGACTGGTTTACAGCTCTACCACCAGTTACTGCTAGAGCAATGAGCACTGTGTTCAACAAGGACTGGTTACTGTTAGAGAAATGAGCTCTGTGTTCAACAATGACTGGTTTACAGCTCTACCTCCAGTTACTGCTAGAGGAATGAGCACTGTGTTCAACAAGGACTGGTTACTGTTAGAGGAATGAGCTCTGTGTTCAACAATGACTGGTTACAGCTCTACCTCCAGTTACTGATAGAGGAATGAGCACTGTGTTCAACAATGACTGGTTAAACCTCTACCTCCAGTTACTGTTAGAGGAATGAGCTCTGTGTTCAACAATGACTGGTTACATCTATACCTCCAGTTACTGCTAGAGGAATGAGCTCTGTGTTCAACAATGACTGGTTACTGCTAGAGGAATGAGCTCTGTGTTCAACAATGACTGCCAAGGTGGGTTAATGACTGCCAAGGTGGGTAAATGACTGCCAAGGTGAATTAAACAAGGAGCAGGGTGCCATTTGGGATGCATCTCTAGTGTTTGTGTTTAATTACCCATTTATTCAGCAATGTACTGTACCTGTCTGGCCCATTTATACAGCAATGTACTGTACCTGTCTGACCCATTTATACAGCAATGTACTGTACCTGTCTGGCCCATTTATACAGTAATGTAATGTACCTGTCTGGCCCATTTATACAGTAATGTATTGTACATGTCTGGCCCATTTATACAGTAATGTACTGTACCTGTCTGGCCCATTTATATAGTAATGTACTGTACCTGTCTGACCCATTTATACAGCAATGTATTGTACCTGTCTGGCCCATTTATACAGTAATATGCTGTACCTGTCTGGCCCATTTATATAGTAATGTACTGTACCTGTCTGGCCCATTTATACAGTAACGTACTGTACCTGTCTGGCCCATTTATACAGTAATGTAATGTACCTGTCTGGCCCATTTATACAGTAATGTATTGTACATGTCTGGCCCATTTATACAGTAATGTACTGTACCTGTCTGGCCCATTTATATAGTAATGTACTGTACCTGTCTGACCCATTTATACAGCAATGTACTGTACCTGTCTGGCCCATTTATACAGTAATGTATTGTACCTGTCTGGCCCATTTATATAATAATGTACTGTACCTGTCTGGCCCATTTATATAATAATGTACTGTACCTGTCTGGCCCATTTATATAGTAATGTACTGTACCTGTCTGGCCCATTTATACAGTAATGTACTGTACCTGTCTGGCCCATTTATATAGTAATGTACTGTACCTGTCTGGCCCATTTATATAGTAATGTACTGTACCTGTCTGGCCCATTTATACAGTAATGTAATGTACCTGTCTGGCCCATTTATACAGTAATGTATTGTACATGTCTGGCCCATTTATACAGTAATGTATTGTACCTGTCTGGCCCATTTATATAGTAATGTACTGTACCTGTCTGACCCATTTATACAGCAATGTACTGTACCTGTCTGGCCCATTTATACAGTAATATGCTGTACCTGTCTGGCCCATTTATATAGTAATGTATTGTACCTGTCTGGCCCATTTATACAGTAATGTACTGTACCTGTCTGGCCCATTTATACAGCAATGTACTGTACCTGTCTGGCCCATTTATACAGTAATGTATTGTACATGTCTGGCCCATTTATACAGTAATGTACTGTACCTGTCTGGCCCATTTATATAGTAATGTACTGTACCTGTCTGACCCATTTATACAGCAATGTATTGTACCTGTCTGGCCCATTTATACAGTAATGTACTGTACCTGTCTGGCCCATTTATACAGCAATGTACTGTACCTGTCTGGCCCATTTATACAGTAATGTACTGTACCTGTCTGGCCCATTTATATAGTAATGTACTGTACCTGTCTGGGCCATTTATATAGTAATGTACTGTACCTGTCTGGCCCATTTATATAGTAATGTACTGTACCTGTCTGGCCCATTTATACAGTAATGTACTGTACCTGTCTGGCCCATTTATACAGTAATGTACTGTACCTGTCTGGCCCATTTATATAGTAATGTATTGTACCTGTCTGGCCCATTTATACAATAATAAACTGTACCTGTCTGGCCCATTTATACAGTAATGTACTGTACCTGTCTGGCCCATTTATACAGCAATGTACTGTACCTGTCTGGCCCATTTATACAGTAATGTACTGTACCTGTCTGGCCCATTTATACAGTAATGTACTGTACCTGTCTGGCCCATTTATACAGTAATGTACTGTACCTGTCTGGCCCATTTATACAGTAATGTACTGTACCTGTCTGGCCCATTTATATAGTAATGTACTGTACCTGTCTGGCCCATTTATACAATAATAAACTGTACCTGTCTGGCCCATTTATACAGTAATGTACTGTACCTGTCTGGCCCATTTATACAGCAATGTACTGTACCTGTCTGGCCCATTTATACAGTAATGTAATGTACCTGTCTGGCCCATTTATATAGTAATGTACTGTACCTGTCTGGGCCATTTATATAGTAATGTACTGTACCTGTCTGGCCCATTTATATAGTAATGTACTGTACCTGTCTGGCCCATTTATACAGTAATGTACTGTACCTGTCTGGCCCATTTATACAGTAATGTACTGTACCTGTCTGGCCCATTTATACAGTAATGTACTGTACCTGTCTGGCCCATTTATACAATAATAAACTGTACCTGTCTGGCCCATTTATACAGTAATGTACTGTACCTGTCTGGCCCATTTATACAGCAATGTACTGTACCTGTCTGGCCCATTTATACAGTAATGTAATGTACCTGTCTGGCCCATTTATACAGTAATGTACTGTACCTGTCTGGCCCATTTATAAATCAAATCAAAATCAAATCAAATCAAATCAAATTTATTTGTCACATACACATGGTTAGCAGATGTTAATGCGAGTGTAGCGAAATGCTTGTGCTTCTAGTTCCGACAATGCAGTAATAACCAACAAGTAATCTAACTAACAATTCCAAAACTACTGTCTTGTACACAGTGTGAGGGGATAAAGAATATGTACATAAGGATATATGAATGAGTGATGGTACAGAGCAGCATAGGCAGATACAGTAGATTGTATAGAGTACAGTATATACATATGAGATGAGTATGTAAACAAAGTGGCATAGTTAAAGTGGCTAGTGATACATGTATTACATAAGGATACAGTCGATGATATAGAGTACAGTAAATACGTATGCCTATGAGATGAATAATGTAGGGTAAGTAACATTATATAAGGTAGCATTGTTTAAAGTGGCTAGTGATATATTTACATCATTTCCCATCAATTCCCATTATTAAAGTGGCTGGAGTTGAGTCAGTGTCAGTGTGTTGGCAGCAGCCACTCAATGTTAGTGGTGGCTGTTTAACAGTCTGATAGCCTTGAGATAGAAGCTGTTTTTCAGTCTCTCGGTCCCAGCTTTGATGCACCTGTACTGACCTCGCCTTCTGGATGATAGCGGGGTGAACAGGCAGTGGCTCGGGTGGTTGATGTCCTTGATGATCTTTATGGCCTTCCTGTGACATCGGGTGGTGTAGGTGTCCTGGAGGGCAGGTAGTTTGCCCCCGGTGATGCGTTGTGCAGACCTCACTACCCTCTGGAGAGCCTTACGGTTGAGGGCGGAGCAGTTGCCGTACCAGGCGGTGATACAGCCCGCCAGGATGCTCTCGATTGTGCATCTGTAGAAGTTTGTGAGTGCTTTTGGTGACAAGCCGAATTTCTTCAGCCTCCTGAGGTTGAAGAGGCGCTGCTGCGCCTTCTTCACAATGCTGTCTGTGTGAGTGGACCAATTCAGTTTGTCTGTGATGTGTATGCCGAGGAACTTAAAACTTGCTACCCTCTCCACTACTGTTCCATCGATGTGGATAGGGGGGTGTTCCCTCTGCTGTTTCCTGAAGTCCACAATCATCTCCTTAGTTTTGTTGACATTGAGTGTGAGGTTATTTTCCTGACACCACACTCCGAGGGCCCTCACCTCCTCCCTGTAGGCCGTCTCGTCGTTGTTGGTAATCAAGCCTACCACTGTTGTGTCGTTATATAGTAATGTATTGTACCTGTCTGGCCCATTTATATAGAAATGTATTGTACCTGTCTGGCCCATTTATACAGTAATGTACTGTACCTGTCTGGCCCATTTATATAGTAATGTATTGTACCTGTCTGGCCCATTTATACAGTAATGTACTGTACCTGTCTGACCCATTTATACAGTAATGTACTGTACCTGTTTGGCCCATTTATACAGTAATGTACTGTACCTGTCTGGCCCATTTATATAGTAATGTACTGTACCTGTCTGGCCCATTTATACAGTAATGTACTGTACCTGTCTGACCCATTTATACAGTAATGTACTGTACCTGTCTGGCCCATTTATATAGTAATGTACTGTACCTGTCTGGCCCATTTATACAGTAATGTACTGTACCTGTCTGACCCATTTATACAGTAATGTACTGTACCTGCACACAAATCCTGGAGTTTTCAGATGAAATGGACCGATTCCAGACAGCTGAGATTAATGTCCACAGATTGGACTAATGGTTGATTATATCAAGGTTTGTACCCCTGCTGAGCATTACTTGGTATTTTTCCGTGCTGCAGAAAAAAACGAATTTATTTGCTGTTATTTTCTGACACACACGGTGCATGTACTATATGCACACACATTAAAAAAAACACACAAAATACAACAAACATAACAAATGAATGAGCAAAGAACATTCACACTTTAGTTGATCGCAATGAGAAAACTGAGATATTTTTTCTTGGAAATATAACTTTGCAAAACAGCCAGTCTCTCATCTTGAGAGATTCTGGAGCATCTGTTTCTTCATAGAAACAGGATTATTGATCATCCTTCAGTGTTTACTGTGTGTGAGTGAGTGAGTGAGTGAGTGAGTGAGTGAGAGAGAGAGAGAGAGAGAGAGAGAGAGAGAGAGAGAGAGAGAGAGAGAGAAAGAGAGAGAGAGAGAGAGAGAGAGAGAGAGAGAGAGAGAGAGAGAGAGAGACTGTGTGTTTGTTATTATTATGAGATACTGCTTCACATAGATTCAATATTTATTTGGTTGACATTGACTACATCGTACACCATTGCCTGCAGGCCTGCCTTCAAACCTCTACTAAAAGATATCCAAGTTTCCCCAATCAAAGTTAAAAAACCTTCACACATTATCAACCATCACAGATTACACCTTGCTATTGTTTTATTTCTGACCCGGAGTCTTGCTGGGTCGGAGGATACCAGTTCACCAGTTATACTTGGGAACTCAGTCAGATGGAACTTGTCATGGGCTGTCAATATGTCTTAAATGTTTACTGGGTAATGAATGTTTAGCCTGGAGGTCTACTGGGTAATGAATGTTTAGCCTGGAGGTCTACTGGGTAATTAATGTTTAGTCTGGAGGTCTACTGGGTAATGAATGTTTAGCCTGGAGGTCTACTGGGTAATGAATGTTTAGCCTGGAGGTCGACTGGGTAATGAATGTTTAGCCTGGAGGTCTACTGGGTAATGAATGTTTAGCCTGGAGGTCTACTGGGTAATGAATGTTTAGCCTGGAGGTCTACTGGGTAATGAATGTTTAGCCTGGAGGTCTACTGGGTAATGAATGTTTAGCCTGGAGGTCTACTGGGTAATGAATGTTTAGCCTGGAGGTCTACTGGGTAATGAATGTTTAGCCTGGAGGTCTACTGGGTAATGAATGTTTAGCCTGGAGGTCTACTGGGTAATGAATGTTTAGCTTGGAGATCTACTGGGTAATGAATGTTTAGCCTGGAGGTCTACTGGGTAATGAATGTTTAGCGTGGAGATCTACTGGGTAATGAATGTTTAGCCTGGAGGTCTACTGGGTAATGAATGTTTAGCTTGGAGGTCTACTGGGTAATGAATGTTTAGCCTGGAGGTCTACTGGGTAATGAATGTTTAGCCTGGAGGTCTACTGGGTAATGAATGTTTAGCGTGGAGATCTACTGGGTAATGAATGTTTAGCCTGGAGGTCTACTGGGTAATGAATGTTTAGCTTGGAGGTCTACTGGGTAATGAATGTTTAGCCTGGAGGTCTACTGGGTAATGAATGTTTAGCCTGGAGGTCTACTGGGTAATGAATGTTTAGCTTGGAGATCTACTGGGTAATGAATGTTTAGCCTGGAGGTCTACTGGGTAATGAATGTTTAGCCTGGAGGTCTACTGGGTAATGAATGTTTAGCCTGGAGATCTACTGGGTAATGAATGTTTAGCCTGGAGGTCTACTGGGTAATGAATGTTTAGCTTGGAGGTCTACTGGGTAATGAATGTTTAGCTTGGAGGTCTACTGGGTAATGAATGTTTAGCTTGGAGGTTTACTGGGTAATGAATGTTTAGCTTGGAGGGTTACTGGGTAATGAATGTTTAGCCTGGAGGTCTACTGGGTAATGAATGTTTAGCCTGGAGGTCTACTGGGTAATGAATGTTTAGCCTGGAGGTCTACTGGGTAATGAATGTTTAGCCTGGAGGTCTACTGGGTAATGAATGTTTAGCCTGGAGGTCTACTGGGTAATGAATGTTTAGCCTGGAGGTCTACTGGGTAATGAATGTTTAGCCTGGAGGTCTACTGGGTAATGAATGTTTAGCCTGGAGGTCTACTGGGTAATGAATGTTTAGCTTGGAGATCTACTGGGTAATGAATGTTTAGCCTGGAGGTCTACTGGGTAATGAATGTTTAGCGTGGAGATCTACTGGGTAATGAATGTTTAGCCTGGAAGTCTACTGGGTAATGAATGTTTAGCTTGGAGGTCTACTGGGTAATGAATGTTTAGCCTGGAGGTCTACTGGGTAATGAATGTTTAGCCTGGAGGTCTACTGGGTAATGAATGTTTAGCGTGGAGATCTACTGGGTAATGAATGTTTAGCCTGGAGGTCTACTGGGTAATGAATGTTTAGCTTGGAGGTCTACTGGGTAATGAATGTTTAGCCTGGAGGTCTACTGGGTAATGAATGTTTAGCCTGGAGGTCTACTGGGTAATGAATGTTTAGCTTGGAGATCTACTGGGTAATGAATGTTTAGCCTGGAGGTCTACTGGGTAATGAATGTTTAGCCTGGAGGTCTACTGGGTAATGAATGTTTAGCCTGGAGGTCTACTGGGTAATGAATGTTTAGCCTGGAGGTCTACTGGGTAATGAATGTTTAGCCTGGAGGTCTACTGGGTAATGAATGTTTAGCTTGGAGGTTTACTGGGTAATGAATGTTTAGCTTGGAGGTTTACTGGGTAATGAATGTTTAGCTTGGAGATCTACTGGGTAATGAACGCACTTCAAGCCTCTAAGGCTGCGTTTACACTGACAGCCCAGTTCTGATAGTTTTTTCTTTTGACCAGTCACATCAAATCTTTTCACATCAGCTTTTTTCAGAGCTGACCTGATTGGTCAAAAGATCAGAACTTAACTGTCTGTGTAGGGAGGTATCTCCAAAAAGAAGCTGTAGGACCTCTGATTTGCCAAATGTTTTTTTTTCAGTATGTGAAGGAAAGAACCCACTATCTCTTCAAGCATGGAAACCTTACCACGCAGCTTTTTAAATGCAAAGGATAGATACAGGCTCCCGAGTGGCGCAGCGGTCTAAGGCACTGCATTTCAGTATAAGAGGCGTCACTACATTGGCCCAGCGTCGTCTGGGTTTGGCCTGTGTAGGCTGTCATTGTTAATAAGATTTTGTTCATAACTGACTTGCCTAGTTAAATAAAGGTTAAAAGTTAAATAAAAATAACAGAAAGACAAGGGGCTAGATTCAAACAGTAGATGGGAGATCTACTGCACAATTGAAATTTAAAGGCAATGTTCCCCTGTTCGCAGAAACTGCATTTAAGGTAAACACTGCATATGTCGGCTCAATTGGAAATTACCTTTAACAATTGAGCTACACTGCTGATCTTCAGCGCTGTGGATTGAATTTCAAGTAATTATGTAGGAGGAACCACAAAGAAAAGTAAACACGGAAGGAAGAAGAAAAGGGAAGAAATGTTAAATAAACTGAAGGAGTAAGATAACAGGGTCAAATGTGTAGATGAGGACCCGAGTGTTTAAGCTTTGTTTTGGAGTTTCTTATCTGTTCGGTTGGAGGAGCAAAGAAAAACTTTGCGTTCTGGAGCTAAAAGTAAATCTGTCCTCTTTTGTCTTTGAATACTTTACATCTCTCTCTCTCTCTCCTCTCTCTCTACTTCCTCCTCTCTCTCTACTTCCTCCTCTCTCTCCTCTCTCTCTACTTCCTCCTCTCTCTCTCTCTCCTCTCCCTCCTTTCTCCCTCCTCTCTCTCCTCTCTCCCTCCTCTCTCTCCTCTCTCTCTACTTCCCCCTCTCTCTCTCCTCTCTCTCTCCTCTCTCTCCTCTCTCTCTACTTCCTCCTCTCTCCCTCCTTTCTCCTTCCTTTCTCCCTCCTCTCTCTCTCTCTCTCTCTCCTCTCAATTCAATTAAATTCAATTCAAGGGATTTTATTGGCATGGGAAACATGTGTTAACTCAACTTAAGTCAAATCAAATCAAATTTATTTATATAGCCCTTCGTACATCAGCTGATATCTCAAAGTGCTGTACAGAAACCCAGCCTAAAACCCCAAACAGTAAGCAATTCAGGTGTAGAAGCACGGTGGCTAGGAAAAATTCTCTAGAAAGGCCAAAACCTAGGAAGAAACCTAGAGAGGAACCAGGCTATGAGGGGTGGCCAGTCCTCTTCTGGCTGTGCCGGGTGGAGATTATAACAGAACATGTCCAAGATGTTAAAATGTTCATAAATGACCAGCATGGTCAAATAATAATAATCACAGGCAGAACAGTTGAAACTGGAGCAGCAGCATGGCCAGGTGGACTGGGGACAGCAAGGAGTCATCATGCCAGGTAGTCCTGAGGCATGGTCCTAAGGCTCAGGTCCTCAGAGAGAGAGAAAGAAAGAGAGAATTAGAGAGAGCATACTTAAATTCACACAGGACACCGGATAAGACAGGAGAAGTACTCCAGATATCACAAACTGACCCTAGCTCCCCGACACATAAACTACTGCAGCATAAATACTGGAGGCTGAGACAGGAGGGGTCAGGAGACACTGTGGCCCCATCCGATGATACCCCCGGACAGGGCCAAACAGGAAGGATATAACCCCACCCACTTTGCCAAAGCACAGCCCCCACACCACTAGAGGGATATCTTCAACCACCAACTTACCATCCTGAGACAAGGCCGAGTATAGCCCACAAAAACCCAGACAGGAAGATCACATCAGTGACTCAACCCACTCAGGTGACGCACCCCTCCTAGGGACGTCATGAAAGAGCACCAGTAAGCCAGTGACTCAGCCCCTGTAAACCGGCCAGGCAGAGACAGCAAGGGCGGTTCGTTGCTCCAGAACCTATTGATCACATCTTTACCAACGCTGCAGATATTTGTTTTAAAGCAGTATCCAAATCCATAGGATGTAGTGATCACAATATAGTAGCCATATCTAGGAAAAATAAAGTTCCAAAGGCAGGGACTAATATAAGTGTATAAGGGGTCATACAAGAACCTCTGTAGTAATTTATATGTTCATGATGTAAAGAATATTTGCTGGTCTGTGGTGTGTAATGAGGAGCAACCAGACGCTGCTGGTCTGTGGTGTGTAATGAGGAGCAACCAGATGCTGCTGGTCTGTGGTGTGTAATGAGGAGAAACCAGACGCTGCTGGTCTGTGGTGTGTAATGAGGAGCAACCAGACGCTGCACTTGACACATATATGAAACTACTGATTCCAGTTACTAATAAGCACCCGTTAAGAAAATGACGGTAAAAACTGTTAAATCTCCTTAGATTGATGAGGAATTTAACAATTGTATGGTTGAGAGGGAAGAGGCAAAAGGTCTGGCAAATAAGACTGGCAGTCCAACCGATTGGCAAAAGTACTGCAAATTAAGAAATCATGTGACTAAACTAAATAAAAATAAACTACACTATATAAATTAAATAAAGAATGATAGTAAAAAGCTTTGGGGCACCTTAAATGAAATATTTTGAAAAAAAGCCAACTCAATTCCTTCATTCACCGAATCAGATGGCTCATGCATCACAAAGTCCACTGATATTACAAACTACTTAAATTACATTTTCATTGTCAAGATAAGCAAACTTAGGGATGACATGCCAGCAACAAAAGCTGACACTACACATCCAAGTATATCGCACCAAATTATGAAAGACAAGAATTGTCAACAATGACAAGCCACCGGGGTCTGACAATCTGGATTGAAAATGCCTGAGGATAATAGCAGACGATATTGCCACTCCTATTTGCCACATCTTCAATTTAAGACTACTAGAGAGTGTGTGCCCTCAGGCCTGGAGGGAAGCTGAAATAATTCCGCTACCCAAGAAAAGTAAAGCCCCCTTTACTGGCTCAAATAGCTGACCAATCAGCCTGTTACCAACCCTTAGTAAACTTCTGGAAAAAAATGTGTTTGACCAGATACAATGATACTTTACAGTGAACAAATTGACAACAAATTTCAGCATGCTTATAGGAAAGGACACTCAACAAGCACAGCACTTATACAAATGACTGTTGATTGGCTCAGAGAAATGTATGATAATATGATTGTGGGGGCTGTCTTGTTAGACTTCAGTGCAGCTTTTTACATTATCGATCATAGTCTGCTGCTGGAAAAACGTATGTGTTATGGCTTTACACCCTCTGCTATAATGTGGATAAAGAGTTACTTGTCCAACAGAACACAGAGGGTGTTCTTTAATGGAAGCCTCTCAAATATCATCCAGTTAGAATCAGGAATTCCCCAGGGTAGCTGTTTAGGCCCCTTGCTTTTTTCAATTTTTACTAACAACATGCCACTGACTTTGAGTAAAGCCAGAGTGTCTATGTATGCGGATGACTCAACACTATGCACGTCAGATACTACAGCGACTGAAATGACTGCAACACTCAACAAAGAGCTGCAGTTAGTTTTAGAGTGGGTCTCAACCAACAAGTTAGCCCTAAATATTTCTAAAACTAAAAGCATTGTATTTGGAACAAAACACTCACTCAACCCTAAACCTCAACTACATCTTGTAATAAATAATGTGGGAATTGAGCAACTTGAGATGACTAAACTGCTTGGAGTAACCCTGGATTGTAAACTGTCATGGTCAAAACATATTGAGGCTGTTGTAGCTAAGATGGGGAGAAGTCTGTCTATAATAAAGCGATGCTCTGCCTTCTTAACAACACTATCAACAAGGCAGGTCCTACAGACACTAGTTTAGTCGTACCTTGAGTACTGTTCAGTAGTGTGGTCAGGTGCCACAAAAAAGGACTTAGGAACATCGCAATTGGCTCAGAACAGGGCAGCACGGGGGTTCCGGTGACGCAACTTAGGAAATGGCTGGCTAGTTTTTCGTACTGCACATCGGTTGGGTATTTCCCCCCTAAATTCAAGTATTTACTCTGAGCATTATAATAACTTAGGCAAAATGGAAAAGGGGAAAATAGGTTGCGGAGCTACAACAACAGCCCGTACGTAACAAGACAGCAGAAGGTATAATCGTTGATGAACCCGAGATGGCTAATGCGCAAATAAGATAGCAGCAGAAAATAACCCTCATTTTGTGAGGTGATGAAGGAGGAATTGCGTGAGGCGCTCACAGGCTTACAAGAGGAACTTCAAGAAGATGTAAGAAAATAACTAAATGAGTTCAAGAAGGACATTAACCAGAAACAGGAAGAAAACAAAGAAGAACTTCCCAGCATGTCTACAAGAATGTGGGACGCAGAACAGCGCATTGGGGAAACGGACATATGGAACTCCGCAGTCAAGGAAATACTTGAACAGTCACTGAAAAGCCAACACGCACAACAGGCAAAAGTGACAGAACTCAAAGGTTTCTCATGTCGAAACAACATTACACTTTATAACATAGCAGAGGACGCAGAAAAAGACTCTATGCCCAAATTCGTGGAGGGTCTATACATAGAAATACTTGAAGACGACACTGACGACACTGACCTGGGAATCGAGAGAGCACACCGAGCTCTGTCCTCAAACCCCCCCCAGCAGCGCCCCACCAAGATCCATAGTAGTACGGTTCTCTCCAAGGCCAACAAGTGTTCTTTGATCATGACTATACGAGAGAGATACTGAAAAGAAGGAAAGAATACGCCCCCATAGAATACGCCCCCATAGAATACACCCCCATAGAATACGCCCCCATAGAATATGCCCCCATAGAATACGCCCCCATAGAATACGCCCCCATAGAATACGCCCCCATAGAATACGCCCCCATAGAATACGCCCCCATAAAATACGCCCCCATAGAATACGCCCCCATAGAATACGCCCCCATAGAATACGCCCCCATAGAATACGCCCCCATAGAATACGCCCCCATTAAGAAAGCACTTAAAGAGAAGGGTAGTCACCTCCAAACACCAGACCCGGTAAATACCCGGTAAATACCCGGTAAATACCCGGTAAATACCCGGGTATTTCTGGAAAACGGCCCGGTTACATACGAGCATGCAGACGAGGCGGCTGAGGACCTGAGGTCGAGGGTCATCCCAGTGGAGTATATCGCTTGTCGGAAAGACTCGAGCAGGCTCTCCCATGGATCGTTGTCGACAAGCAGAGTCATTGAGAAAGAGGGATAGCACCTCGGCGAGAGGACGTTCACATCCGAGAGAGACTCAGGCATTTCCAACGGGAAGATGGAAGACACTGAATCGGATTTAACAGAAATAATAGTTACCGCGAGCTGTTAAGACATTGGGTTGTTATGGTGGACATTGCAATAGGTAAAATATCTCCCCTATTTTCCCCCAATGCTGAACAAGGGTGAGTAGCCAAAAGCATGTGTTCTTTATGAACACACTAAGTAGCGTCACGTTAATAACATATATATATTAGCTAAGGATCAATGACACATTGACAACGGTTTGACAGAAGGGAATATCGAGGGGAGGATTCATGATTTGCACGCATGACCGATATAGTTTTCACTTGTAATTAACCGATGTGTATAAGCAACTAAATAGGCACCCTTATTATTTTCGGTTCCACCAGGTCTTGTTCGTGACTACGTCACACATTTTCATATCTGAGTGAGGGGTCCCTCCTGCGGACAGGCTCATCCCCTCAAACCCCAGAGGCAAGAGACAGTCCTCTGACATGGGAGTCCAAATACCAAAATATTTTACCACTCTGGTTTACTTTATTATCGTTCTTGATTTTCCGTTCATTTTTAGGTTCATGATAAGCAGGCAGATATGGTGCACAGGTTTTTTTTATTTATATCGATGCATCATGGGGAATTTAAGGTCATAAGTCTCAATGTAAATGGACTGGTGGGGAGTGACATCAAGAGAAGTAAGGTCATAAGTCTCAATGTAAACGGACTGGGGAGTGCCATCAAGAGAAGTAAGGTCATAAGTCTCAATGTAAACGGACTGGGGAGTGCCATCAAGAGAATTTAAGGTCATAAGTCTCAATGTAAACGGACTGGGGAGTGCCATCAAGAGAATTTAAGGTCATAAGTCTCAATGTAAACGGACTCGGAATTGCCACAGAAACCTCTGACACTCTTATCTGTGGAGGGGATTTTAACATGATTTTAAACTCAAAATTGGACAGCACAAGTCAAAATAGGAATATTATTCTAGTTGCCAAAAAGATCAATAGGATATTGAGGGATCTAGGACTGCTCGATGTATGGCGTGACACCCACAAGACCGATAAAGAATATACTTTTTACTCAGCCCGCCACACTGAATACTCCAGGTTAGACTACTTTTTCATGTACAGTGCAGATAGACTCAGGCTTAAGGATTGTAGGTTCGGGCAGAGCGACTTATCAGATCATAATGGAGTTTACCTAACTCTACAAAGGTAACCAAATTACTAGCATGGTGTCATGACGTTGGCCTGGGGGTATGTTTATGACCGTCATAAATACCTCTATCCCCCCTTTTTCCTCTCTCTACCCTACTGATGTTACATTTGTAAACCCCTTGGTTAACATAGAGATTCTGGCAACATCAGAAGGTGGAGGGAAATGAACTATATTCTGGTAATCCGACCAATTGAACATATGCAGTGCAGTGCATATGCATGTGATTTTAGCTTCTAAAATGTGAGATTTGGGTTTTCATAAGGTTAGGGCTCTGCTCAATCAGTGGCCCGCCCCTGTGAAGGGACGTGGGCTATAAAACTTTTCAGACACACCCTTCTCGCTCCACCATATAAAGCCTTGACGACAATATAACCTGCTGTTCCGAGGATGTGAGGACGACGGTCCTATGTCAGAATGGTTCAGATAATAACTACAGAACAAAGCCAACATCTTTGGTTGCGAATGGTATGAACTTTGAACTCTTATTCACTACAGAAGTGATACCTCCTAGCCGTTGAGTTAGCAACAGCAGCTGCAAACGAGGGTTAGGAAGGAACAGACAGAGTATCCCGTCTATCATCCAACGACGTTACTACAACGTATCCAATTGACCACCAGAGACATTCTTCAAAGGACTCGGTTGGGCAACACGGCCTTCCATCTACCACCAACCTACCGAAGCGCAGCTCAGAGTAAATATTTATTACATTTTCCTTTTCCAAATGGGCAGTAATTTAGAATGCATAAGATACTGTATTTACGATAGAGACATCGCTTCTCCCTTTGTTCCTCAGTCTTCCCGCTCTTTCACTCAAACCCTGCCCCCTTTTCTTTTGTGTAACAAGCTGTCATATCTGTTCCCTCCGCTAGGGACGTTTTCCTTTATGACGTCATTTGTAATCAAGTTATGATTAATTATGTGTATATGTAATTCTGTGTGATTAGTTAGGTATTTAGTAAATAAATAATCAAACCCAATTTTGTATTGCTGATTCAACTTGTTAGCCAGGGTTCGTGAAGATAACCAAGAATTTACAACTTTCAGATAAGACTGAATTAAGGTGATGATTAATATTGACTGCTATTGATGTAAAATATTACTAGGTTTTTAAGAGTTTATTCTGAAGATAACAGCTCTATAAATATTATTTTGTGGTGCCCCGACTCTCTAGTTAATTATATTTGCATGATTAGCTCAATCAGGTGATATTAATTACGGAGAAATTATTTTATAGAATAGCATGTCATATCACTTAATCCGGCATAGCCAAAGACACAACAATGGAGACTCAGCACAGAATGCCATTTTCAAAATAAAATACCCCAAAACAAAGAAGATCACATACAACTGAGATGAAATACAGAATGCATTTGAATCACATTACACAAATCTGTACAAGCAACCAGAGAAGGCAGATGCACAGACAATAGAGCATTTTTTTAAAACTCACTTGATCTCCCCTCAATTGGGACAGAGTAACATGATAGACTTCAGAAATAACCACTGAAGAAATGTAATAAAGTAACATCTCAGCTAAAAGTCAACAAGTCTCCAGGCCCTGATGGCTTCCCTTCAGAATGGTTCAAGACCTTCAGAGATCAACTAACACCTCTACTTAAGGCCCTGATGGCTTCCCTTCAGAATGGTTCAAGACCTTCAGAGATCAACTAACACCTCTACTTAAGGCCCTGATGGCTTCCCTTCAGAATGGTTCAAGACCTTCAGAGATCAACTAACACCTCTACTTAAGGCCCTGATGGCTTCCCTTCAGAATGGTTCAAGACCTTCGGAGAACAACTAACACCTCTACTTAAGGCCCTGATGGCTTCCCTTCAGAATGGTTCAAGACCTTCAGAGATCAACTAACACCTCTACTTAAGGCCCTGATGGCTTCCCTTCAGAATGGTTCAAGACCTTCAGAGATCAACTAACACCTCTACTTAAGGCCCTGATGGCTTCCCTTCAGAATGGTTCAAGACCTTCAGAGATCAACTAACACCTCTACTTAAGGCCCTGATGGCTTCCCTTCAGAATGGTTCAAGACCTTCGGAGAACAACTAACACCTATACTTAAGGCCCTGATGGCTTCCCTTCAGAATGGTTCAAGACCTTCAGAGATCAACTAACACCTCTACTTAAGGCCCTGATGGCTTCCCTTCAGAATGGTTCAAGACCTTCAGAGATCAACTAACACCTCTACTTAAGGCCTGTTTTAACTAGACTGCAGGAGGGGGGTCTCCCACCGTCATGGAGAGAGGCCATCATATCTGTAATCCTAAAAGAGGATAAAGGTAAGAAGAAATGCAGGGTAGCCTAGTGGTTAGAATGTTAACCGGACTAGTAACCGGAAGGTTGCAAGTTCAAACCCCCGAGCTGACAAGGTACAAATCTGTCGTTCTGCCCCTGAACAGGCAGTTAACCCACTGTTCCTAGGCCGTCATTGAAAATAAGAATTTGTTCTTACCTGACTTGCCTGGTTAAAAAAAATATATATATATAGACCTATCGCAATTCTTAACACGGATTATACACTATATGCATCAATACTGGTCAAAAGAATGGAGAACATAATCCCAGAATTGATTGACGGAGATCAAACTGCTTTCATACAAAATAGGCAGACACAGGACAATACATGTCATGGACCACATTACTCAGAATAAGACAAGTGTAATATCAATCAGTCCAGATGCAGAACAAGCATTTGATTCAGTGGGATGGGATTACCTATTCCAAGTTATGGAAAGATTTGGTTTCAACAAAGAAGTGATACAGTGCATCAAAACACTGTATTCATGTCCGACCTCTAGAATAAAGTTAAATGGACATTTGTCACGAACGATAAAATTAGAACGAGGGGCAAGACAAGGCTGTAATCTTTCACCCACGCTCTTCTTCTTGTACCTCGAACCATTAGCACAGGACCCAACCTTAGAGGGAATAACAATAAAACAGGACCCAACCTTAAAGGGAATAACAATAAGACAGGACCCAACCTTAAAGGGAATAACAATAAGACAGGACCCAACCTTAGAGGGAATAACAATAAGACAGGACCCAACCTTAGAGGGAATAACAATAAGACAGGACCCAACCTTAGAGGGAATAACAATAAAACAGGACCCAACCTTAAAGGGAATAACAATAAGACAGGACCCAACCTTAAAGGGAATAACAATAAGACAGGACCCAACCTTAGAGGGAATAACAATAAGACAGGACCCAACCTTAGAGGGAATAACAATAAGACAGGACCCAACCTTAGAGGGAATAACAATAAAACAGGACCCAACCTTAGAGGGAATAACAATAAGACAGGACCCAACCTTAGAGGGAATAACAATAAGACAGGACCCAACCTTAGAGGGAATAACAATAAGACAGGACCCAACCTTAGAGGGAATAACAATAAGACAGGACCCAACCTTAGAGGGAATAACAATAAGACAGGACCCAACCTTAGAGGGAATAACAATAAGACAGGACGCAACCTTAGATGGAATAACAATAAGACAGGACCCAACCTTAGAGGGAATAACAACAAGACAGGACCCAACCTTAGAGGGAATAACAATAAGACAGGACCCAACCTTAGAGGGAATAACAATAAGACAGGACGCAACCTTAGAGGGAATAACAATAAGACAGGACCCAACCTTAGAGGGAATAACAACAAGACAGGACCCAACCTTAGAGGGAATAACAATGAGAGGCAGTGAACATAAGATATGCATGTATGCTGATGACGTTCTGTTATTCCTTAAAGACCCAGGCTCAAGTGTACCCAGATTGATGGATGTTTTACAAACATTTGGAACATATTGAGGATATGTGCTTATTAACGTACACAAGACCCAAGCCCTAGTATATAATTATACCCCACAGGAAGAGCTGAAGAGGAGGTATAACTTCCACTCGACCTCTTCATCCATTAAATATCTGGGAGTAAATTTACCAAAAGATTCGCCCAAACTTAATGACATGAATTACGATCACATCAACAAGAAAATATATGATGACCTGGACAGGTGGAATTCACTTCCCATATATCTCAGTAGTAGAATTGAAACAATCAAAATTAACATCCTGCCGAGGTTACTGTATTTGTTCCAATCACTGCCCATAGAAATCCCACCTAAACAGTTTAGGGATAAACGGGTTTATCTGGAACAGGAAGAGACCAACAACTAGACATACAACACTACAGTTACCAAACAACTGTGGGGGTGTGGCCTTACCAAACAACTGTGGGGGTATGGTCTTACCAAACAACTGTGGGGGTGTGGTCTTACCAAACAACTGTGGGGGTATGGTCTTACCAAACAACTGTGGGGGTATGGTCTTACCAAACAACTGTGGGGTTATGGTCTTACCAAACAACTGTGGGGGTGTGGTCTTACCAAACAACTGTGGGGGTATGGTCTTACCAAACAACTGTGGGGGTATGGCCTTACCAAACCTAAAATAGTATTATGTGTCAGCCCAATTGAGACCTCTGGAGTGTTGGTGCAATTCAGAATACGAATCCAAATGGAAAGACATCGAGACTACTTTGACAGAGATACCCATACAGTCAGTCCTGGGAAATAAGGAGATGGTAAAATAAATATACAATAGACAAAATCAGTGGATTAATTTCTCTCTGAAGACATGGTTTAGGGTAGTTCAGCAAAATAATTTAGACAGAGAGATCAAACTGCTGAGTTGGCCCGCATACGACCCCAGCTTCATCCCTGTAACTCAGGACAGCAGGTTTAAACAGTGGACGCAGAAAGGCATCACATCATTCAGTACAAATATAAGGCATGGGGACCTAGATAACTTCCAGGACCTAAGAAAAAAAAACATGGCTTGGATAAACAAGATTTGTACAGATACCTACAAGTTTGACATTATTTCTTAAGGGAGATAAAAAGTGATTGACCCTCGAGCACCTCCAAAATTAATCCAAGTATTCACTAACGCATACAACTTGGAGAGTAACAAAAAAATATATATTTCAAATCTCTACTTGGGTATTCAATCCTCAAAGAAACATTCTACAAACTATATTAACAAGAAATAGGAGGAGGAACTTAACATTGAAATAACTGATGAAACATGGTTGAAAATATTAGAGACTCAACAAAGCTCCACCAACTCAAGGTCATGGAGAGAATTCTGTTGGAGAGAATGTTATACGTTTGTTCACAACACCTAAACTGAAATCAAAACAGACTGGCTCACTACACCCTTGTTGGAGAGAATGCGGTCTATTGAGGGCGGACCACTCTCATATCTTTTGAACTTGCCCCGCAATCAAAACTTACTGGGGAGAAATAAGATCTAACGTTGGAAAAATTATTGGATTTGACATAGAACAAACCTTCATTTTATTTGTACATGGGTGAAATACCTGATAACTTACAGAATAGAGAAATGTACCTCTTGAAGGTCCTACTGGCAGCCAGTAAAAAGGCTGTCACTGGGAAATGGCTACAAAAATACCCTCCCACAGTGACACAATGGATAGACACTGTAGAATAAATACACCACATGGAGCGTATGACCTTTGCTTTAAGAACTCAACAAGTGAGAGGTCAGGAACACTGGGAAAAAATGGGTTTCGTACTTGAAAAAGGTCTAATTCAAAGATGTCAATGTAACTAACGTGATGAAGGTATGACGTGCACTGTAACTGACGGATCTTTTTTGTTGCTATTTTATTTAACTTTCTTTGTGTTCGTCAATAAAAAACAAAGTATAAAACAAGAAGGAAAAAAAAGAACAGGGCAGCACGGCTGGCCCTCTAATGTACACAGAGAGCTAATATTAATAATATGCATGTCAATCTCTCCTGGCTCAAAGTGGAGGAGAGATTGACTTCATCACTACTTTTATTTATGAGAGGTATTGACATGTTGAATGCACCGAGGTGTCTGTTTAAACTACTGGCACACAGCTCAGACACCCATACATACCCCACAAGACATGCCACAAGATGTCTCTTCACGGTCCCCAAGTCCAGAACAGACTATGGGAGGCGCACAGTCTGACATAGAGCCATGACTACATGGAACTCTGTTCCACATCAAGTAACTGATGCCAGCAGTAGAATCAGATTTAAAAAACAGATTAAAAAACACCTTATGGAACAGCGGGGACTGTGAATCAACACAAACATTGACACAGACACATGTGTACACACACACATGGATTTAGTACTGTAGATATGTGGTAGTGGTGGAGTAGGGGCCTGAGGGCACACAGTGTGTTGTGAAATCTGTGAATGTATTGTAATGTTAAAAGAACATTTAAATTGTATAAATTGCCTTACTTTTACTGGACCCCGGGAAGAGTAGTTGCTGCTTTGACACCAGCTAATGGGGATCCATAATAGACCCCGGGAAGAGTAGTTGCTGCTTTGACACCAGCTAATGGGGATCCATAATAGACCCCGGGAAGAGTAGTTAGCTGCTTTGACACCAGCTAATGGGTATCCATAATAGACCCCATGAAGAGTAGTTGCTGCCTTGACACCAGCTAATGGGTATCCATAATAGACCCCATGAAGAGTAGTTGCTGCCTTGACACCAGCTAATGGGTATCCGTAATAAACCCCAGGAAGAGTAGTTGCTGCCTTGGCACCAGCTAATGGGGATCCATAATAAACCCCAGGAAGAGTAGTTGCTGCCTTGACACCAGCTAATGGGGATCCATAATAAACCCCAGGAAGAGTAGTTGCTGCCTTGACACCAGCTAATGGGGATCCATAATAAACCCCAGGAAGAGTAGTTGCTGCCTTGACACCAGCTAATGGGGATCCATAATAAACCCCAGGAAGAGTAGTTAGCTGCCTTGACACCAGCTAATGGGGATCCATAATAAACCCCAGGAAGAGTAGTTGCTGCCTTGGCACCAGCTAATGGGTATCCATAATAAACCCCAGGAAGAGTAGTTAGCTGCCTTGACACCAGCTAATGGGGATCCATAATAAACCCCAGGAAGAGTAGTTAGCTGCCTTGACACCAGCTAATGGGGATCCATAATAAACCCCAGGAAGAGTAGTTAGCTGCCTTGACACCAGCTAATGGGGATCCATAATAAACCCCAGGAAGAGTAGTTGCTGCCTTGACACCAGCTAATGGGGATCCATAATAAACCCCAGGAAGAGTAGTTGCTGCCTTGGCACCAGCTAATGGGGATCCATAATAAACCCCAGGAAGAGTAGTTGCTGCCTTGACACCAGCTAATGGGGATCCATAATAAACCCCAGGAATAGTAGTTGCTGCCTTGACACCAGCTAATGGGGATCCATAATAAACCCCAGTAAGAGTAGTTGCTGCCTTGACACCAGCTAATGGGGATCCATAATAAACCCCAGGAAGAGTAGTTGCTGCCTTGACACCAGCTAATGGGGATCCATAATAAACCCCAGGAAGAGTAGTTGCTGCCTTGACACCAGCTAATGGGGATCCATAATAAACCCCAGGAAGAGTAGTTGCTGCCTTGACACCAGCTAATGGGGATCCATAATAAACCCCAGGAAGAGTAGTTGCTGCCTTGACACCAGCTAATGGGGATCCATAATAAACCCCAGGAAGAGTAGTTGCTGCCTTGACACCAGCTAATGGGGATCCATAATAAATACAAATACAGCAGCAAGATGTGTGACCTGTCACCACTAGAAAAGGGCAACCAGTGAAGAACAAACACCATTGTAAATACAATCCATATTTATGTTTATTTATTTTTACTTTTGTACTACTTTTGTAACTATTTGCACATCCTTACAACACTGTATATATATATATATATATATATATATATATATACATAATACGAAATGTCTTTATTCTTTTGGAACTGTGAGTGTAATGTTTTCTGTTAATTTTTATTGTTTATTTCACTTTTGTTTATTATCTACTTCACTTGCCTTGGCAATGTTAACATATGTTTCCCATAGCAATAAAGCCCTTGAATTGAATTGAGGGAGAGAGAGAGAGAGAGAGAGAACGAGAGCGAGAGCCAGGGAATGTCTGCTTCTTATCAGAGGCTCCAACAGGTGTCCTTGTGTGAGGGCTGCTGATGACGTGAGTAGTGAACTCCACCTGCTGATCCAGGTCTCTCCAACGCTCCACACAGATACATGGAAAGCTCTGTTCATCCCAGGAGAACCTGTATAGACACCGTGATTATACAACCATTCTGTTGGCTGGGATAATGCATCTTTGGCTGACCTCTATCTCTAAAGAGCCTGTGACAGACAGGAGACTATGATGAAGTCTGCATCCCAAATGGCTTGCTAGGGCTCTAGTCAAAAGTAGTGCACTATATAGGGTGCCATAGGGTTCTGGTCAAAAGTAGTGCACTATATAGGGTGCCATAGGGCTCTGTTCAAAAGTAGTGCACCATATAGGGAATAGGATGCCATTTGGGACACGTTTGAGACATTATTATAATAGGCTATTGAATGTCATCTTCTCCAGAGCAGAGGTGCCTGTTACTCTGGAATATGAATGTTGCATCAACTATTAACTCGGTCTGCTATCAGGGTCCTGTTACATCAGTCTGCTATCAGGGTCCTGCTACATCAGTCTGCTATCAGGGTCCTGTTACATCAGTCTGCTATCAGGGTTCTGCTACATCAGTCTGCTATCAGGGTCCTGCTACATCAGTCTGCTAGCAGGGTTCTGCTACATCAGTCTGCTATCAGGGTCCTGTTACATCAGTCTGCTATCAGGGTCCTGCTACATCAGTCTGCTATCTGGGTCCTGCTACATCAGTCTGCTATCAGGGTCCTGTTACATCAGTCTGCTAGCAGGGTCATGCTACATCAGTCTGCTATCAGGGTCCTGTTACATCAGTCTGCTATCAGGGTCCTGTTACATCAGTCTGCTATCAGGGTCCTGCTACATCAGTCTGCTATCAGGGTCATGCTACATCAGTCTGCTATCAGGGTCATGCTACATCAGTCTGCTATCAGGGTCCTGCTACATCAGTCTGCTATCAGAGTCCTGTTACATCAGTCTGCTATCAGGGTCCTGTTATATTTAGAATATGAATGTTGTATCAACTCAGTCTGCTATCAGGGTCCTGCTACATCAGTCTGCTATCAGGGTCCTGCTACATTTAGAATATGAATGTTGTATCAACTATCAACTCAGTCTGCTTTCAGGATCCTGCTACATTAGTCTGCTATCAGGGTCCTGCTACATCAGTCTGCTATCAGGGTTCTGCTACATCAGTCTGCTATCAGGGTCCTGCTACATTTAGAATATGAATGTTGTATCAACTATCAACTCAGTCTGCTATCAGGGTCCTGCTACATCAGTCTGCTATTAGGGTCCTGCTACATCAGTCTGCTATCAGGGTCCTGCTACATCAGTCTGCTATCAGGGTTCTGCTACATCAGTCTGCTATCAGGGTCCTGCTACATCAGTCTGCTATCAGGGTCCTGTTACATCAGTCTGCTATCAGGGTCCTGCTACATCAGTCTGCTATCAGGGTCCTGCTACATCAGTCTGCTATCAGGGTCATGATACATCAGTCTGCTATCAGGGTCCTGCTACATCAGTCTGCTATCAGGGTCCTGCTACATCAGTCTGCTATCAGGCTCCTGCTACATCAGTCTGCTATCAGGGTCCTGCTACATCAGTCTGCTATCAGGGTCCTGCTACATCAGTCTGCTATCAGGGTCATGCTACATCAGTCTGCTATCAGGGTCCTGCTATATCAGTCTTCTACCAGGGTCCTGCTACATCAGTCTGCTATCAGGGTCCTGTTACATCAGTCTGCTATCAGGGTCCTGCTACATCAGTCTGCTATCAGGGTCCTGTTACATCAGTCTGCTATCAGGGTCCTGCTACATCAGTCTGCTAGCAGGGTTCTGCTACATCAGTCTGCTATCAGGGTCCTGTTACATCAGTCTGCTACCAGGGTCCTGCTATATCAGTCTGCTATCAGGGTCCTGCTACATCAGTCTGCTATCTGGGTCCTGTTACATCAGTCTGCTATCAGGGTCCTGCTACATCAGTCTGCTATCAGGGTCCTGTTACATCAGTCTGCTATCAGGGTCATGCTACATCAGTCTGCTATCAGGGTCCTTTTACATCAGTCTGCTATCAGGGTCCTGTTACATCAGTCTGCTATCAGGGTCCTGCTACATCAGTCTGCTATCAGGGTCATGCTACATCAGTCTGCTATCAGGGTCATGCTACATCAGTCTGCTATCAGGGTCCTGCTACATCAGTCTGCTATCAGAGTCCTGTTACATCAGTCTGCTATCAGGGTCCTGTTATATTTAGAATATGAATGTTGTATCAACTCAGTCTGCTATCAGGGTCCTGCTACATCAGTCTGCTATCAGGGTCCTGCTACATTTAGAATATGAATGTTGTATCAACTATCAACTCAGTCTGCTTTCAGGATCCTGCTACATTAGTCTGCTATCAGGGTCCTGCTACATCAGTCTGCTATCAGGGTTCTGCTACATCAGTCTGCTATCAGGGTCCTGCTACATTTAGAATATGAATGTTGTATCAACTATCAACTCAGTCTGCTATCAGGGTCCTGCTACATCAGTCTGCTATTAGGGTCCTGCTACATCAGTCTGCTATCAGGGTCCTGCTACATCAGTCTGCTATCAGGGTTCTGCTACATCAGTCTGCTATCAGGGTCCTGCTACATCAGTCTGCTATCAGGGTCCTGTTACATCAGTCTGCTATCAGGGTCCTGCTACATCAGTCTGCTATCAGGGTCCTGCTACATCAGTCTGCTATCAGGGTCATGATACATCAGTCTGCTATCAGGGTCCTGCTACATCAGTCTGCTATCAGGGTCCTGCTACATCAGTCTGCTATCAGGGTCCTGCTACATCAGTCTGCTATCAGGGTCCTGCTACATCAGTCTGCTATCAGGGTCATGCTACATCAGTCTGCTATCAGGGTCCTGCTATATCAGTCTTCTACCAGGGTCCTGCTACATCAGTCTGCTATCAGGGTCCTGTTACATCAGTCTGCTATCAGGGTCCTGCTACATCAGTCTGCTATCAGGGTCCTGTTACATCAGTCTGCTATCAGGGTCCTGCTACATCAGTCTGCTATCAGGGTCCTGTTACATCAGTCTGCTATCAGGGTCCTGCTACATCAGTCTGCTATCAGGGTCCTGCTACATCAGTCTGCTTTCAGGGTCCTGCTATATCAGTCTGCTATCAGGGTCCTGCTACATCAGTCTGCTATCAGGGTCCTGCTACATCAGTCTGCTATCAGGGTCCTGTTACATCAGTCTGCTATCAGGGTCTTGCTACATCAGTCTGCTATCAGGGTCCTGCTACATCAGTCTGCTATCAGGGTCCTGCTACATCAGTCTGCTATCAGGGTCCTGCTCCATCAGTCTGCTATCAGGGTCCTGCTACATCAGTCTGCTATCAGGGTCCTGCTACATTTGTTGCACAATTCTAATACAATAGTTAAGTAAACTATCAGTATATGTATTGTTAAAGTATTTGGATAAAAGTACACACTGTCAGAGATAAAGAATTGTGTTAAAAGTTGAAAAAATTAATCATGTCTGTCTCCAGCTCTGTACTGTAAACAAAGCCTTTGTTCTAGAAGATGCTAGTACTGTACTATTCTGTTTCATATAAAGTTTAGTCTACCACTGAGATTATCACCTGCTGATCTGTTGTTAAACCATCAGTACGCTCCATAAATTCACCCGCACTGCTGATCTCCATTCCGTTATTGATCACCTCATCACCGCTCCCTAAAAGCTGACGTCGGCGTTACCTTAGTAACACCTTGCTACCAAAGTCTTTAAGATATGTTCTCCCTCTGGTGGGTGTTATCATCAGAACTACTTAGTTCTACTTTTTTGATTACTGTGGAAATCTAACCAACACGTTGTATGAATGGAAAACTAATGGTCGAAAACTCTTACAGTAAGATCTTGTTTTGGACATAGATCTGCTGCAGGGGGGAGAGCTCCAAACATCTGTTTGGGGTCCAGCAGACAAAGACAACAGACAAAAACAGCTGTTTGGGCGTCAAACAGACAAAGACAGCAGACAAAAACAGCTGTTTGGGGTCCAACAGGCAAAGACAACAGACATAAACAGCTGTTTGGGGTCCAACAGGCAAAAACAGGTGTGTTGGCGTCCAACAGACGAAAGGCTGGTCATGGCTCACATCAAGACCATTGTCCCTGAAACCCTAGACCACTCCAATTTGCGTACCATCCTAATAGATCCACAGATGATGCAATCTCCATTGCACTCCACACTGCCCTTTCCCACCTGGACAAAAATAACTCCTACGTGAAAATGCTGTTCGTTCACTACAGCTCAGCGTTCAACACCATCGTGCCCTCAAAGCTCATCACTAAGCTAAGGACCCTGGGAATAAACACATCCTTCTGCAACTGGATCCTGGACTTCCTGACAGGCCACCCCCAGGTGGTAAGGGTAGGTAACAACACATCCGCCACGCTGATCCTCAACACATGGGCCCCTCAGGTGTGCGTGCTCAGCCCCCTCCTGTACTCCCTGTTCACCCATGACTGCGTGGCTAAGCACTACTCCAACACCATCATTCAATTTGCTGACGACACAACAGTAGTAGGCCTGATCACCGACAACGATGAGACAGCCTTTAAGAAGGAGGTCGTCAGAGACCTGGCAGTGTGGCACCAGGACAACAACCTCTCCCTCAATGTGATCAAGACAAAGGAGCAGATCATGGACTGCAGAAAAAGGAAGGCAGAGCCCGGCCCCATTCACATCGATGGTGCTGTAGTGGAGCGGGTCGAAAGCTTCAAGTTCCTTGATGTCCACATCACTAACAAACTATCACGGTCCAAACACACCAAGACAGTCGTAAAGAGGCCACGGCAATGCCTAGTTTCCCTCGGGAGAAGATTTGGCATGGGTCCTCAGATCCTCAAAATTCTACAGCTGCATCATCTGGTTGCATCAACACTTGGTATGCCAACTGCTCGGCATCCGACAGCAAGGTGCTACAGAGGGTAGTGCGTACGGCCCAGTATGTCACCGGGGCCAGGCTTCCTGCCATCCAGGACCACTATACCAGGTGGTGTCAGAGGAAGGCCCTAAAAAAAAGACTCCAGCCACCCAAGTCATAGACAGTTTTCTCTGTGAGTGGTATCGTGGTATCGGAGGCAAGTGGTGGCAAGTGGTGCCACGTCTATGTCTTCGGAGTGCCACGTCTATGTCTTTTACCCCCAAGCCATAAGACTGCTGAAACAGCTTTTACCCCCAAGCCATAAGACTGCTGAAACAGCTTTTACCCCCAAGCCATAAGACTGCTGAAACAGCTTTTACCCCCAAGCCATAAGACTGCTGAAACGTTAATCACATGGCCACAACCTGACTATTTTCATTGACCCCCTTGTACCCCGCTGCTCACGGTGTTACTTTTTAGTTTTGCATTTACTTTTTAGCAAATATTTTATTATTATTTTTTTTTTAAACTGCATTGTTGGTTAAGGGCTTGTAAAGTAAGCATTTCACGGTAAGGTTGTACCTTGGTGCATGTGACAAGTAAATTGTATTTGAACATCCTAAAAACATCCTGAACCTGATGTCCCAGGAACATGGAGGGAACTAGACAAAAGTCTCCTAGAGAACATTTCCTTGATGACAGGAAAGAGTAATGTCTGTGGAACATCCGAAAAACGTATTTAGGGAAATACCCGTAACAAGTTAAGAACTTAGATAAAAACCTCCAGGGGACCATGACATAAAATCCTGAGAACATCCAAGAAACTTCCTTGGGGATGTCCCTCGAACAAATCGGGAACTAGAAGAAAACGTTGTTTTAGGACCATGACACAATGCCCTGACAACTTTAGGCAACTGTTTCATGACGTTCTGGGGACTTCCTTAACTACTCTTTTTTGTGTGTGTGTTTGCAGCGTTATAAGTACGGGCATATTGTAAGGATCAAAACAGGGGTTCATGCTGAGCTCAAAGGAAGTTTTAAATGTGTGAAAGAGAATCCCACATCCAGATATATGGACTTTGAAGCTAGCATAATGCCCAGTCTTATATAATCAGGATGAATAAATTGAGTTTAATGGATTGAATAGAAACATGCTGGTCAGTGGTAGGGGACTGGATAATTCAAAGGCTTTGTATATTGCACATCTATTTTAAGAGATATATGATCAAAAGATAATTGTGAAATAAACAACCTATTTATCCAGATAGCTCATTATCTAGCTTGGCTTTGCGTGCCAAGCATCTAGAGACACACGGCTGTAAGAGAAAGTATGCCAAGCAAAATTATCATACACAAATCACATAAGAGTGGCTCAATAATCTGAGTAGATTGTCTGAGTTATTTGATACTGTAACAACCATTCAAATCAAATTTTATTTTTCACATGCTCCGAATACAACAGGTGTATGCCTGACAGTGAAATGCTGAATACAACAGGTGTAGTAGACCTTACAGTGAAATGCTGAATACAACAGGTGTAGTAGACCGTACAGTGAAATGCTGAATACAACAGGTGTAGTAGACCTTACAGTGAAATGCTGAATACAACAGGTGTAGTAGACCTTACAGTGAAATGCTGAATACAACAGGTGTAATAGACCGTACAGTGAAATGCTGAATACAACAGGTGTAGTAGACCTTATAGTGAAATGCTGAATACAACAGGTGTAGTAGACCTTACAGTGAAATGCTGAATACAACAGGTGTAGTAGACCTTATAGTGAAATGCTGAATACAACAGGTGTAGGTAGACCTTACAGTGACATGCTGAATACAACAGGTGTAGTAGACCTTACCGTGAAATGCTGAATACAACAGGTGTAGGTAGACCTTACAGTGACATGCTGAATACAACAGGTGTAGGTAGACCTTACAGTGAAATGCTTGAACTTGCAACCTTCCGGTTACTAGCCCAACTCTCTAACCACTAGACTACCCTGCTGCCCCAATCAATTGCATCATGTTCTTCACTTGGGTTTCTAGCTTTAGTCATGTCTTGAATATTTATAATTTTCTCATGTGCGTGGCATGGCACATTTCCAATCTTTCATTTGAGTGACATTTCTATGCCATTAATATATGACTAAAGATTTGAGTGACCTTGCCATTTCCAATAGGTGACTAAAGATTTGAGTGCCATTTCCAATAGGTGAATAAAGATTTGAGGGCCATTTCCAATAGGTGACTAAAGATTTGAGTGACCTTGTCATTTCCAATAGGTGACTAAAGATTTGAGGGCCATTTCCAATAGGTGACTAAAGATTTGAGTGCCATTTCCAATAGGTGACTAAAGATTTGAGTGACCTTGTCATTTCCAATAGGTGACTAAAGATTTGAGTGTCATTTCCAATAGGTGACTAAAGATTTGAGGGCCATTTCCAATAGGTGACTAAAGATTTGAGTGCCATTTCCAATAGGTAACTAAAGATTTGAGGGCCATTTTCAATAGGTGAATAAAGATTTGAGGGCCATTTCCAATAGGTGACTAAAGATTTGAGGGCCATTTCCAATAGGTAACTAAAGATTTGAGGGCCATTTCCAATAGGTGACTAAAGATTTGAGTGACGTTGCCATTTCCAATAGGTGACTAAAGATCTGAGGGCCATTTCCAATAGGTGACTAAAGATTTGAGTGACGTTGCCATTTCCAATAGGTGACTAAAGATTTGAGGGCCATTTCCAATAGGTGACTAAAGATTTGAGTGTCATTTCCAATAGGTGACTAAAGATTTGAGGGCCATTTCCAATAGGTAGCCCTATTGACTTATTATGGGCTTGTGATATATGGTACGTAGGCAGGTAAACGTGTCAAAATGAACACAGCATGTATTTATTAACCTATCAAGATAAAATATTGTAGTCAGGCAACATATGAGATGTGAACAGGCAACATTTCATTCTGATGTCGGATTGTGTTTTCTCTCACTTCAACTCAAATAATGGCCCGCCATTGATTTCAATACATTTTGCATCGTTTTTTACAGTGGTTGAGAGTCCTATTTCTTTGCATACTTTCCGTTGTAGCATGCATCGATGCGTGCTTCAAAATATGTACAAACTGAGTACGCGTTCGAGAAGTGCCCTCCGTGCTCCGTTTTGCATACTTCCATTTGGACTCATATTCCCAGCCTCCCATGCTCCAATTTGCGTGAGCATGGTAGTATGCACTTTGAGAAACACCCTATGTCACGGAAAGAGCAGGTGTTCTTAATGTATTGTATACTCAGTGTGTAAACCAATGGTAAATCAAGCGCTTACAAACAATCAGTAAAGGTAAAGAATTATAATACAATTACATTTTCACTTGATTGAACTAAATTAGCTCTCTGAGATCCCTGTTGTCATCCAAACCAACCTGGTGTTAACGTGGCACCCCAGTCTCCTTTAAACACCTGATTTACTTAACAAAGGGTACATGTCATTAGGTGTTCCAGGTCTCCTCATGACATGGCACCAGTCTCCTGTGTCACCTGATTTACTTAACAAAAGGTACATCTCATTAGGTGTTCCAGGTTACCTCATGACATCACAAGTAGGGGAGGGGCCTTTCCTCTTTGTTTTTCTATTGTTCCTCAGCAAGGGGGGAGAATGATGACATCACAAGTAGGGGAGGGGCCTTTCCTCTTTGTTTCTCTATTGTTCCTCAGCAAGAGGGGAGAATGACGACATCACAAGTAGGGGAGGGGCCTTTCCTCTTTGTTTCTCTATTGTTCCTCAGCAAGAGGGGAGAATGATGACATCACAAGTAGGGGAGGGGCCTTTCCTCTTTGTTTCTCTATTGTTCCTCAGCAAGGGGGGAGAATGATGACATCACAATGTCACCATCAGACCTTGAAGCTTGCAGTTGTTGTCTAAATAGAAAAAGGCCTATATTTCTAGCCTTTAGTGTGTGAACATTGCTGTTTTTATACCGGAAGGACGTCTTTAAGTGTTTGTTTTCTCCAAGCCCGGCTGGAGGTAGTCAGTATCCTCCATGTATGTCGCCCTCACCCAACCTCTGCTGCTGCCGGCTGGGTGAGATGCTGTCTTCCATGGCCTGTTGAATCAACCTCATCACCACCAGGCCATCCTATTTCCTATATAGTGCACTACTTTTGGCCGTGACCCATATGTCTCTGGTCAAAAGTAGTGCACTATATAAGGAATAGGGTGCCAGTTAAGGTTACAAGTCATTTGGAACACATCCTTCTATTCACAAACTGAAAATGAAAAGAGATCTCCTATGGTTACAAGACAAAGAACCTTATTTGGAACTATATAGATGTCACACCCTGTTCTGTTTTACCTGTCCTGTGCTTGTCTCCACCCCCCACCAGGTGTCTCCACCCCCCCACCAGGTGTCTCCACCCCCCCACCAGGTGTCTCCACCCCCCCACCAGGTGTCTCCACCCCCCACCAGGTGTCTCCACCCCCCCACCAGGTGTCTCCACCCCCCAACCAGGTGTCTCCACCCCCCCACCAGGTGTCTCCACCCCCCACCAGGTGTCTCCACCCCCCCACCAGGTGTCTCCACCCCCCCACCAGGTGTCTCCACCCCCCACCAGGTGTCCCCGCGCCCCCCCAGGTGTCTCCGCCCCCCACCAGGTGTCTCCACCCCCCAACCAGGTGTCTCCACCCCCCCACCAGGTGTCTCCACCCCCCACCAGGTGTCTCCACCCCCCCACCAGGTGTCTCCACCCCCCCACCAGGTGTCTCCACCCCCCACCAGGTGTCCCCGCGCCCCCCCAGGTGTCTCCGCCCCCCACCAGGTGTCTCCGCCCCCCCCCAGGTGTCTCCACCCCCCACCAGGTGTCTCCACCCCCCTCCAGGTGTCTCCACCCCCCTCCAGGTGTCTCCACCCCCCTCCAGGTGTCTCCAACCCCCCACCAGGTGTCTCCACCTCCCAGACCCTGAGCCTGCCTGCCGTCCAGTACCTGTCGGACTCTGATCTGGTTATGAACCTCTGCCTGGGTCCCTGTGTTATAATATGTGTGTCTCATGTGTCTGCATCTGGGTTCATGTTATCCTGAGTCGTAATAACAGAGCCATTTATTTTATAACACTTACTCATTCTCAAGCAGACAAAACACAGACAAGATCATCAAAGATGATACTTCAGCAAGATATTTCCTGTCCAAATAAAGCAGAGAACAATCCCAAGATAAAACTATTTTTGATGCTTTGTCTTTTATTATCCAGATCTTATAACTCTTTTTTTCCCAGGCTTCTGATAACAGAGCTTTAAAGCAAAGAGTAAAAGTGCATCGGTAATGAAATCCCTCTTAATCCTGTTTATACGTGTCATTTAAACAGATATCTATGAGTTGCTGTTTATCCAACAATGGAGGCTTTGCAATTCAAATGAGCCTTGTGCTTAGATACGTGTTTATCAACCGCATGCGCTGACGAGGCAGTATGCATTCACCAGTACGGAGATGTTTGCATTCACTACTACATCAGCTGATATCTCAAAGTGCTGTACAGAAACCCAGCCTAAAACCCCAAACAGCAAGCAATGCAGGTGTAGAAGCACGGTGGCTAGGAAAAACTCCCTAGGAAGAAACCTAGAGAGGAACCAGGCTATGAGGGGTGGCCAGTCCTTTTCAGGCTGTGCCGGGTGGAGATTATAACAGAACATGGCCAAGATTTTTTAAATGTTCATAGATGACCAGCATGGTCAAATAATAAGAATCACAGTGGTTGTCGAGGGTACAACAGGTCAGCACCTCAAGAGTAAATGTTAGTTGGCTTTTCATAGCTGATCATTCAGAGTATCTCTACTACTCCTGCTGTCTCTAGAGAGTTGAAAACAGCAGGTCTGGGACAGGTAGCACGTCCGGTGAACAGGTCAGGGTTCCATAGCCGCAGGCAGAACAGTTGAAACTGGAGCAGCAGCACGGCCAGGTGGACTGGGGACAGCAAGGAGTCATCATGCCAGGTAGTCCTGAGGCATGGTCCTAGAGCTCAGGTCCTCTGAGTGAAGAGACAGAGAAAGAGAGAGAGAATTAGAGGAAGCCTACTTAAAATAAGACAGGAGAAATACTACATATATAACAGACTGACCCTAGCCCCCCGACACAAACTATTGCAGCATAAATACTGGAGGCTGAGACAGAAGGGGTCGGGAGACACTGTGGCCCCATCCGACGATAGAGGTTCTACTTCATTACTGTCTATGTGAGGTCTGAGGTTCTACTTCATTACTGTCTATGTGAGGTCTTAGAGGTTCTACTTCATTACTGTCTATGTGAGGTCTTAGATGTTCTTCTTCGTGTGTGAGGGAATCAAAGGGCTTCCCTGAAGGAAGAGAGAGTAGCGTCAGATCGTCAGTGGAGAAAAGAACCATGTGAGTCCCCCTGCTGGGACCAAAGGTACTATAATAGAACATGTGCCATTTATTATCTGCTTTAATCCAAAGCCGCTCACAGTCATGCGTTCATACTGATTTCGTATGGCCGGCCCCCCGGGAACAGTTCCCACAATCCGGGAGTTGCAAGCGCCACGCTCTACCGACTGAGCCGTACAGGACCACAAAGAACACATACATCAGAGGAAGCCACAGGAAGTCACAGGGAGCCACGGGGAAGAGACACACTCCTACTCACTAGTAGCCACCACACCAGATTGAACAGCCTTTTGATGTATGGTGTTACTGCTACAGATGATTGTTAAGGTTTTCTTCCGGTGAATGAGAGGAGGGCCAAAATGCAGCGTGGTTATCTCGATACCTCTTTAATAAAGATAATAACGAACAATACAAAACCACTAAACGTAACAAACCAAAACAGCCCTCTCTGGTGACAACAAACACCGAGACAGGAACCATCACCCACCAAACACTCAACGAATATGGCTGCCTAAATATGGTTCCCAATCAGAGACAACGATAAACACCTGCCTCTGATTGAGAACCACTCCAGGCAACCATAGACTTTCCCAGACTACTATACTACACCACAATCCCATAACCTACAAAAAAACCCAAGACAAAACACACCACATAAATACCCATGTCACACCCTGGCCTGACCAAAATAATAAAGAAAACACAAAATACTAAGGCCAGGGCGTGACAATGATAGACTAACCGGTACCGGCCCGGGAACAAGTCAGGTACTTCTCAACAACGTTTTATAACCCAGTTAGTGGTAATGAAAAGCAGGTTTTGACACGCTGCGTGTCCATCAACAGTTATATTATTGATATCGAAGTCAACAGACTTATAATTGCATAACCTATAACCATTGCCTTTTCAAGTATACCTGTGTGATCACATACAAAATGAAAAAAATAAAACAGACCTCATCTGTGATACAAGTTGTAATTTAAGCTTTTTCTTTATCTCCTAGCAACATGTCTTGCCACACACTGAATGTTTCAACGTGGCCTTCCTCAGTGTGTTGTGGTAACTGTATAGTTCTCATTTGATTTAACCTCTGTTTAGGCAGGGGGGGGGGGGGGAGTCCCTAATGAGAAGAGCCTTAGCCTTGATACCTCAGCTTGGTATGAAGCTATTCCAATTTCAAAGCAGTTTCTTCAGATGCTAAGGAACACATGACATGTTAATCAGGAGTCATGTGTTGTTATGGTATAACAGAGCGTTGTTGGTGGCAACAGATGAACAATTAACCAATGGCAAGGTACCTTTTTGTGTAAATTAAAACACAATGACCTACACCGTTGACAGTAACATTGAATAAACATATCATGATTTTGACAGCTAGAGAACGAACAGTTTAAAAAGCACAGACACTCTCATTTAGTCCAGGATTCAATCCGATCCCGCTTGTAGACAGTTAGTAGGCAACGCCTACTCCCAATTGGTCCAAATCACACTTATGCACACTGATGATGTCATGGTAAACACTGATCTCCAGCAGCTCGCTCCCGGAGATCAGTGTTTACCATGACATCATCGGTGTGCATCGTGTGATTTTGACCAATTGGGAGTATTCATTTCCTACTAATTGTATACTAATTGTCTACTAATTGGTTGATGATGTCATTGGCCGCATGTTGGGGAACCATGGTCTACATCCTCCCTACAGTTTACAATCGTCTCCACAGTCTACAGCCTTTTTCGGCCCCCCGACCATCCGCTCAAGAACAAAATCGGCCCACGGCTGAATCTAGTTGATGATCACTGGTCTACAGCCTCTCCAGAGTCTTCAGCCTCCTACAGTCTTCAGCTTCCCCGCAATCTACAGCCTCTCCACAATCTACAGCCTCTCCACAATCTACAGCCTCTCCACAATCTACAGCCTCTCCACAATCTACAGCCTCTCCACAATCTACAGCCTCTCCACAATCTACAGCCTCTCCACAATCTACAGCCTCTCCACAATCTACAGCCTCCCCACAATCTACAGCCTCTCCACAATCTACAGCCTCCCCACAATCTACAGCCTCCCAAAAATCTTTAGCCTCCCACAATCTACAGCCTCTCCACAATCTACAGCCTCTCCACAATCTACAGCCTCTCCACAATCTACAGCCTCCCCACAATCTACAGCCTCCCAAAAATCTTTAGCCTCCCACAATCTACAGCCTCTCCACAATCTACAGCCTCTCCACAATCTACAGCCTCTCCACAATCTACAGCCTCCCCACAATCTACAGCCTCTCCACAATCTACAGCCTCTCCACAATCTACAGCCTCTCCACAATCTACAGCCTCTCCACAATCTACAGCTTCCCCACAATCTACAGCCTCTCCACAATCTACAGCCTCTCCACAATCTACAGCCTCTCCACAATCTACAGCCTCTCCACAGTCTACAGCCTCTCCAGAGTCTACAGCCTCTCCACAATCTACAGCCTCTCCACAATCTACAGCCTCTCCACAATCTACAGCCTCTCCACAATCTACAGCCTCTCCACAATCTACAGCCTCTCCACAATCTACAGCCTCCCAAAAATCTTTAGCCTCCCACAATCTACAGCCTCTCCACAATCTACAGCCTCTCCACAATCTACAGCCTCTCCACAATCTACAGCCTCTCCACAGTCTACAGCCTCCCCACAATCTACAGCCTCTCCACAATCTACAGCCTCTCCACAATCTACAGCCTCTCACTTAGGGTCCAATGCTTCCCATGTTGCTAGGATACTCAGCTCTCAACACAGCCTCTCACTTAGGGTCCAATGCTTCCCATGTCGCTAGGAGACTCAGCTCCCAACACAGCCTCTCACTTAGGGTCCAATGCTTCCCATGTCGCTAGGAGACTCAGCTCCCAACACAGCCTCTCACTTAGGGTCCAATGCTTCCCATGTCGCGAGGAGACTCAGCTCTCAACACAGCCTCTCACTTAGGGTCCAATGCTTCCCATGTCGCTAGGAGACTCAGCTCCCAACACAGCCTCTCACTTAGGGTCCAATGCTTCCCATGTCGCTAGGAGACTCAGCTCCCAACACAGCCTCTCACTTAGGGTCCAATGCTTCCCATGTCGCTAGGAGACTCTCAGCTCCCAACACAACCTCTCACTTAGGGTCCAATGTTTCCCATGTTGCTTGGAGACTCAACACAATATAGAAAAATCATCCTTAACAAACAATGGGTAACTTGCACCCAATTACATAAATCCATATATAAGTCTCAGAGGTCCGTTAAAAGCGCAGAGAGCATCATGAAGAACAAGGAACACACCAGGCAGGTCCGAGATACTGTTGTGAAGAAGTTTAAAGCCGGATTTGGATACAAAAAAATTTCCCAAGCTTTAAACATTCCAAGGAGCACTGTGCAAGCGATAATATTGAAATAGAAGGAGTATCAGACCACTGCAAATCTACCAAGACCTGGCCGTCCCTCTAAACTTTCAGCTCATACAAGGAGAAGACTGATCAGAGATGCAGCCAAGAGGCCCATGATCACTCTGGATGAACTGCAGAGATCTACAGCTGAGGTGGGAGACTCTGTCCATAGGACAACAATCAGTCGTATATTGCACAAATCTGGCCTTTATGGAAGAGTGGCAAGAAGAAAGCCATTTCTTAAAGATATCCATAAAAAGTGTTGTTTAAAGTTTGCCACAAGCCACCTGGGAGACACACCAAACATGTGGAAGAAGGTGCTCTGGTCAGATGAAACCAAAGCTCCCAACACAGCCTCTCACTGAGGGTCCAATGCTTCCCATGTCGCGAGGAGACTCAGCTCCTCACTTAGGGTCCAATGTTTCCCATGTTGCTTGGAGACTCAACACAATATAGAAAAATCATCCTTAACAAACAATGGGTAACTTGCACCCAATTACATAAATCCATATATATGTTGAGTCCAAGTGTAATGTTCATGCAGGCTGTACTTGAAAAGTACTATATATACACAAAACATTTGATTGAAAGACGGGACCCTTGTCAGAATCCCCATAACAGTTCTGAGATAGGACTGTATAATAGAATCACAGCCATCTGTTTGCAAAGGAAGTGTGTTGTTGTCGAACAGCGCATCTCTGAAGAGCACTGTGCACAAAAACAAATTACTATGTAACTAACTCGAGTAGATGCAATGATAAGACAAGTTGATTGACTCCTCCTCTATATGAGTTCAGGGAATTGAACACAAGGATCAAAACCAGGAATGACCTTTTCATGAGACCTCAATCTTGTATAGGCTATGATGAAAAGCACAAAATCACACAAACAAAAAATATGAATCTCTTTCCATAAAGCTGTGCGTGTGCGTGTGCGTCTTCTGTCTTTTGAGGCCTGGAATGACAGCTAATTGGGTGTTCCACCCCTTGACGGACAGAGGTTATACGCCCACAGCAACAACAGCAGACTAACAACGTGCGGTATAGGCTAGAAGTGTCACTCAGACACGTTCCTCTTGCCTCTGGACACCGGAGAAATGCACTATCTAGCCGCAGCACAGTGGAAATATGTTTTTTTGGAGGAGCGCACCAGTGCGCACTGCTTGGAGTAGCCTAATCAGCCACACGTGTATAACACACACGTTTCGTGGGAAAATACATCTGTCTGTAGTGGCTGTACTACTGGAATGTACATAAAATCCTAGAAAATGACAACGGCAACAGAAATGGGGTCCACGAAAATAACACCCGAGGTTCTGCAAGAGATGCTACAACATTACAATTTAACGCGACAAGAGTTCATCGAGTCTTACAACATACAGCCGCTTGTCTACGTCCCCGAGTTGCCGTTGGGCGCTAAGACTACTTTCGTCATTATGTATGCTATCATATTCGTCCTGGCTTTGGTTGGAAACAGTTTGGTTGTCTACATAGTGGTGCGTAAAAGAGCAATACAGACCTCCACTAATATCTTCATCTGTTCTCTGGCGGTGAGCGATCTTCTTATCACATTCTTCTGTATCCCGTTCACCTTGTTGCAGAACATCTCCTCGGAATGGCTCGGAGGTGAGTTCCTATGTTCCATGATTCCATCAACAGCTGTCTGCTCTGCACGGAATGTCTACTGGTTGAATTAACATGATTTTCGCGTCGTTTCAATGAAATTACATTGAACTAAAGTGGAATTAGACGTTGGATTGATTTATGTGCCCAGTGGGTACTGTCATTGATAGTTTGAATAAACTTTAGAAGCCTATATGTAATCGTTGTGGTGTTTTCCATCCTATAATAATATGGATGTGCATTCAATTTGGCAGTAGTTTATGAATATTACAATCTGAGCCTTGACACTCATTGATTTATGAACGGGTTGTGTTTGCAGAGCGTTTTTTAAAATAATTTCAAGAGAATCTCAGTGTATTATTGCCTTCTGGTGCCTTCTACAGTTGAATGAAATTGATAGATGTGGGTCACTCAACCCATCAGTCATAATGTTGACGTTAAAAACCAACCAACGTGTGAGGTAATAGGCTACAGAGCAGTGCCTTACAGAGTATTTTATTTCCATAGTTGTAGTCTAAGTAAACAGTTTTTAATCGATGTTCTGGTTTGCCGGACATTAGGGTTTATAGGTGGCTTGAGAGTTATTTCACCTTTTTCAGTATTTCACACAAGATTTAGAGCAAGCAATATCACATTCGTTTTGTGATTAAAGGTTATTCTGTGAATTGTCACAAAATAGCCTATTTTGTTTGAATGGGTGAGGATCAGCCTTCTCGGGGACTATACATCGAAGCCAGGGGATTTAGGAGTGAAGGTTACCAACACACGAATTTCCCCATGCAGTTATATAACGAGAGCCATACCGGCTGCAGTACACAGGCAGCTCAATTATGATATGTTGCCCAATTCTTGACGAGCTGATTTGATTGGTCAAAATACCAATGAGTGAGAAAAGATCGGAATTGGTCTGTGTAACCGCAGCCAATGAGAACATATGAGGAAACTTCTGCTTGTTCCATGTACAGTGTGTTTTTTTTGAGTGACACTTCTAACCCCTTCTCTTCATAGGTGTTCTCATCTGCAAGACGATTCCTTTTGTTCAGACTATGGCCATAGTGACGGGGATTCTCACAATGACCTGCATCGCCGTGGAGAGGTACCAGGGAATTGTCTACCCCTTGAAAATGAGGAGGCAGTACACTCCGAAAAGAGCATACAAGATGCTAGGTAGGTATGCTTTTAAAAATAAACACTCCTTCTGCTTTTGTCTTAATGGTGTATGTCAGTGAGAACAGAGAAGGAAGGGTGGGGAAGAGAAGAAATGAGAGAGGAGAGTGGGAGAAGAGGAAAGGAGAGTGGGAGAAGAGGAGAGTGGGAGAAGAGGAGAGTGGGAGAAGAGGAGAGGAGAGTGGGAGAAGAGGAGAGGAGAGTGGGAGAAGAGGAGAGGAGAGTGGGAGGAGAGGAGAGGAGAGTGGGAGGAGAGGAGAGTGGGAGGAGAGGAGAGTGGGAGAAGAGGAGAGGAGAGTGGGAGAAGAGGAGAGGAGAGTGGGAGAAGAGGAGAGTGGGAGAAGAAGAGGAGAGGACACTAGGTCACTAGGTACAGATATTGAGAGAGGATAGTAAGATGAAAGATGATAAAAGATGGAGATTTTTTTTTTTAAATG
This sequence comes from Oncorhynchus clarkii lewisi, assembly GCF_045791955.1. Taxonomy (NCBI): domain Eukaryota; kingdom Metazoa; phylum Chordata; class Actinopteri; order Salmoniformes; family Salmonidae; genus Oncorhynchus; species Oncorhynchus clarkii. The sequence continues at coordinate 55,088,489 of NC_092169.1, forward strand.
GAATTGCATAGTAGCATATGAGAGTTCTTCAGTTATGGTTGAATTTCTTTCATAATATACAAAAACAGTGGAGTATGGTGTGTAGATAAGTGGGGAAAAAACATAAAGCTCCGAGGTACTGACAACAAAAAGAGAAGGAAAATGTCTTGACCTGACCTCCATCTTTTATCTTATCTTTATCATCTTTCATCTTACTATCCTCTCACAATGGTAGTGAAATTAACATGAATACATTCTCTGGCAACAGCTTTGGTGTACATTTCTGCAGTCAGCATGCCAATGGCATGCTCCTCAACTTGATACATCTGTGGCATTGTGTTGTGTGACAAAACTCCACATTTTAGAGTGGTCTTTTATTATCCTCAGCACAAGGTGCACCTGTGTAATGATCAAGCTTTTTAATCAGCTTCATGATATGCCACACCTGTCAGGTGGATGGATTATCTTGGCAAAGGAGAAATGCTAACTAACAGGGATGTAAACAAATGTGTACAAAAATTTGAGAGAAATTCCCTTTTTGTGTGTATGGAACATTGCTGGGATCTTTGTTTGTATTTTTGTTCAGTGTGTATAGGAGATAGGTCTCGTACCAAATGGCACCCTAACTCTAACCAAACACTATGGCATGATGCTAGACTTGTGTGTTGAATTCATATGTTAAACATACAGGATAGGAACATTCTATTCCAGCTACCCAATAGATATACAGGATAGGAACATTCTATTCCAGCTACCCAAGGAACATTCTATTCCAGCTACCCAATAGAAATACAGGATAGGAACATTCTATTCCAGCTACCCAATAGAAATACAGGATAGGAACATTCTATTCCAGCTACCCAATAGAAATACAGGATAGGAACGTTCTATTCCAGCTAACCAATAGAAATACAGGATAGGAACATTCTATTCCAGCTACCCAATAGAAATACAGGATAGGAACATTCTACTCCAGCTACCCAATAGAAATACAGGATAGCGTATTGCAACAAACTCATTGTAATACACAGCTAAAATCTATTAATCAAAAATATGATAATGGTAAAATTTTACACACACATGATGTGAAAAATTGGTGGATACAGTGTTTTGGAGAGAAACTCTTCATATGTGTACAGTATATGATGTATTACTTGTGGTATTGTGAGGAAGTCATTGTATTGAGACATGTTTTCTTTGTGCAGGACTTGTATGGAGTGCATCAGTGGTTGTGGGATCCCCAATGCTGTTCGTACAGCAACTAGAGGTATGTCAAGCCCCTCAGGGTGGCCTCACATCACAGCTACTGTAGCTTTAAATCACATCCAAAACGCTTACAGTAAACATCCTGGCACCAAAGAAGCTGACCTGACCTAACCCTAACCTGGCCTAATTTAACCTGGCCTAACCTGACTTAACCTGACCTGACTTAACCTGACCTGACCTGACCTGACTTAACCTGGCCTAACTTAACCTGGCCTGACCTAACTTAACCTGGCCTGACCTAACTTAACCTGGCCTGGCCTGACCTAACTTAACCTGGCCTGGCCTGACCTGACTTAACCTGGCCTGGCCTGACCTGACTTAACCTGGCCTGGCCTGACCTAACTTAACCTGGCCTGGCCTGACTTAACTTAACCTGGCCTGACCTGACCTAACTTAACCTGGCCTGACCTAACTTAACCTGGCCTGACCTAACTTAACCTGACCTGATTTAACCTGGCCTGACCTAACTTAACCTGGCCTGACCTGACTTAACCTGGCCTGACCTGACTTAACCTGGCCTGACCTAACTTAACCTGGCCTGACCTAACTTAACCTAACCTAACTTAACCTAACCTGATCTATCTTGACCTAACCTGATCTATCTTGACCTAACCTAACTTACTTAACCTGACCTAACCTGATCTGACCTTACCTAACTTGACCTGACCTAACTTAACCTGACCTGACCTAACTTAACCTGACCTGACCTAACTTAACCTGACCTGACCTAACTTAACCTGACCTGACCTAACTTAACCTGACCTGACCTAACTTAACCTGACCTGACCTAACTTAACCTGACCTAACCTGATCTATCTTGATCTAACCTGATCTATCTTGACCTAACCTAACTTACTTAACCTGACCTAACCAAACCTAATCTGACCTAACTTAACCTGATCTGACCTTACCTAACTTGACCTGACCTAACTTAACCTGACCTGATCTATCTTGACCTAACCTAACTTAACCTGAGCTAACCAAACCTAATCTGACTTAACCTGACCTGATCTAACCTGATCTATCTTGACCTAACCTAACTTAACCTGACCTAACCAAACCTAATCTGACTTAACCTGACCTGACCTAACCGAACATAACCTAACCAAATCGGTCGCTTTCAGAATCATTCCAGAAAACCAAAAGCTGTGATTGAATGATTCATTGATGTGTTTCCCCCTCCATTCCCAGGTGAAGTATGACTTCCTGTACGACCACCACCACGTGTGTTGTCAGGAGCGTTGGCGTTCCCTGATCCACAGACAAGTGTACACCACCTTCATCATGGTCGCTCTGTTCCTGATGCCCATGGCAGCCATGTTGTTTCTCTACACGCGGATAGGGATAGAGCTCTGGATCAGGAAGAGGGTGGGGGACTCCTCTGTCCTGAACACCATGAACCACAGAGAGGTCAACAAAATATCCAGGTACTGTACATATACACAGACGTCTTTCATTGTTTTTATTGTGATACAGCCAGGAGAGGACTGACCACCCTTCAGAGCCTAGTTCCTCTCTAGAATGAGAGAGGAGAGATGAGCCAGGAGAGGACTGGCCACCCCTCAGAGCCTAGTTCCTCTCTAGAATGAGAGAGGAGAGATGAGCCAGGAGAGGACTGGCCACCCCTCAGAGCCTAGTTCCTCTCTAGAATGAGAGAGGAGAGATGAACCAGAAGAGGACTGGCCACCCCTCAGAGCCTGGTTCCTCTCTACCCAGTACAGCCAAGAGAAGACTTGCCACCCCTCAGAGCCTGGTTCCTCTCTACCCAGTACAGCCAGGAAGGGACTGTCCACCCCTCAGAGCCTGGTTCCTCTGTACCAGGTACAGACAGGAGAGGACTGACCACCCCCCAGAGCCTGGTTCCTCTCTACCCAGTACAGCCAGGAAGGGACTGGCCACCCCACAGAGCCTGGTTCCTCTGTACCAGGTACAGCCAGTAGAGGACTGGCCACCCCTCAGAGCCTGGTTCCTCTCTACCCAGTACAGCCAGTAGAGGAATGGCCACTCTTCAGAGCCTGATTCCTCTCTACCCAGTACAGCCAGTAGAGGACTGGCCACCCCTCAGAGCCTGGTTCCTCTCTACCAGGTACAGACAGGAGATGAATGGCCACTCTTCAGAGCCTGGTTCCTCTCTACCAGGTACAGACAGGAGAGGAATGGCCACTCTTCAGAGCCTGATTCCTCTCTACCCAGTACAGCCAGTAGAGGAATGGCCACCCCTCAGAGCCTGGTTCCTCTCTAGGTAACTGCTGATTGTTAAAAAGGCTTTATAAAATGCACTATATTTATTGATTGAGGTGAACGGATATGAAAAGTTGAAAGCACCTGGGTGTTGAACCGCGGTCTGAGTTGACTGGAGTTGGCAGCACTATTGCCAGACCATTCAGGCACACAGAGAGCTCTTCTAAAATCCCCGTTGAAATGCATTGTGCAGGATGACACCTGCATGTCTCTCCGTACGGGAAGAATAAAAGAAAGGGAATCAGCGCGAGAAGGTGAGAACATTCTTTATTGATTTTCACAGGAAGAAGAAGCGAGCTGTAAAAATGATGATTACCATCGTTCTGCTGTTCACGATCTGTTGGGCTCCGTTTCATACCGTTCACATGCTGTTTGAGTACAGTAAGTATATGATCTATCCCACTACAATAACGACAATAGGGCTAGGTCTAACAAGCTGAAATAGGGTGTAGTACATATAGCATAAACAATCACCGTCACCTTTACGTTCAGGTTTAACTGCAACTCAGATGCAGGTGTAAATCTTACGGCTCAGCATGTTTTTTTATTTAATTTCACTAACCACGTTTCCATTAAACCATGTCATGCGGATGAATTACCTGATGCATGAAAACAAAAAGTCACGACAAGTCTGATTGAAACATGACATGTCGGTACAAGACTGTGCTGACAAAACTATTTGTTCGTTCGACGTGGTGGGATCTTTTTTGTGTCGGTAAAATGAATTATATGAGTAATGGCGGTGGAAACGCCGCGATGCGCAAATGATTAATATAATAACCATCATATCTAAAGTTGGAGTCACGTGATGATATGTTGTGTGGTCCTCTCACTACGACCCGGGAAAACATGCCGTTTATTAGCCTACAGATTAAATCAATTATGTTCAACTTCACAGGGTGGTGAATGTGCAATGAGCTTGATGCTCCTTTCCAATAAATGTCGAGGGTCTTATTCTGGTGACATGGTGATCGATGCTTGGCTGTCGTTTCACAAATACACATCATTGGACTCTTTTTCATAATTATCTCATAATGTAGGTAGCCTACCCGCACTGTGTCCGCGAGCTGTTGACTAGCGCTCATGTACCAAGACCAGAGGGAGCACATCCGCTATATAATGCAACAGTTTTTGTGATACAAGTATCAGTCGAGCTGGAAATGCGATGGAAACCCATCTAACTTGTATTTTTCCATTCGGTACATGAAAATGTAACAGTAAAAATTATGTTTATATGCACTAGATCACGCACAGCCTCTTATCGGGGCTCTCGAGTGGCGCAGAGGTCTAAGGCACTGCATCTCAGTGCAAGAGGTGCCACTATTGTACCTGGTTTGAATCCAAGCTGTATCACATCTGGCTGTGCTTGAGTCCCACAGGGCAGCGCACAATTGGCCCAGCGTCGTCCACTGTAAACAAGAATATGTTATTTTAACTGACTTGCCTAGTTAACATTGAAAACGTTTAAATCAGCAAACAGTCTGTTTTTTATTAGTTTCTTAAGAGAAACAAATTATTGTAGTGATGTCCTATATTTGTTACTGTATTGTAATTTCCCCAAAATTATAATGAAAAAATCAGTTTGATGGAAACATCTCTGGTGGAAAATGCAATATTGTTATATGGAGATTTTAGAATATTCAAATGAAACTCTGTCGCAAATTGGATGGAAACTTAGCTACAAATAGTCTAAATACAGCTAAACTAATCCCCAAAAACCTTCCTTTCATCTAGACAACCTAGAGGAGAACTCTGACGAGGGGATGGTGAACATGATCATCGCCATCGTCCAGGCCATCGGCTTCTCCAACTCCTTCAACAACCCGATCATCTACGCCTTCATGAACGAGAACTTCAAGAAGAGCTGTGTGGCTACCTTGTCCCGCTGCCTCAGGAAGCCGTCCAACCACCGGGGCGGCGCTGTGGAGACGCCCAACAACCCCACTGTACTCTTTATTAGACCACTGAAGAGGGAGGCCTTCTCAGAGACTGGAGGTGGGGCTAATGGAGGTTTGGCGCAGGGTGTGCTGGAGAACGGTCCGTCTGTCTCCTCTCAGGCCTCCTCAGCCTTAGCAGGGGAGAAGATGACGGAGAACACTCAGCTACCCAGTGAACAGTGTAGATCTGTTGAAATAGTCTCGTTACAGACTTAAAAGAAGAAGCACTCCAGTCTCCTTTTCACCTCATTTATCCAAATGGACATTACGGGATAAATTAGTACAGGTTCAGAAGCGTACCTTTTGGAAAAGGTACAAATGATCCTATTTAGGTTACCACCACAGTGACAACGCAGTCTGTTCCTTTAAGTGGCAAAAATGTACCACTAAAACGTTTTTTGGGGTGTTGTTGTAAAACTGTATGGTGCAAAGCCTTATTTGCATATTTCTCAGGGTGCCTTTCAAGTGAATTTTAGAGTTACCAGTACCATCAATGACTGTTTGCTAGTGACACAGACAACAAAGTGATATGGAATTCTCATTGGAATGCAGCCAGAGTTAGAATACCCCCAAATGTTAACTTCTAAATCACCCTCAAACAGCATTTAAAATGACTGCCAAAGTAGGGAAGATTGATAAATGAGAGTCCCTAAACCATCTAAACAGGAACAACCATCTCAGTAACGGGTGAAATAAGTCCAACTACTAACAGATTGGATGAGTTAAAAAAAAAAGTATGTTATTTATCTCTGTGTAGCATAAGATCAATCAAACATATTGAAACAAACAATTCTAAAAATCAACCTGCGAAAGTGCATGCTGGGAAATATGAAAATGGGATTGGTTTTTGAGAGCATATTGGGTACAAAAATGTACCATTATACTAGATTATCTGCAAATGTACCCTAAAAAGGTACTCAACAGTACCATGTGAGATTATGTGTACCTCTTAAGGTACATTGTGTATTTTAATATTTTTGTACACCAGGAAACAACGCTGTACCCTATTCATACCTTTTTTTTCTGAGTGTGCATTCGGAAAGTATTCAGACCCCTTGACTTTTTCCACATTTTGTTAAGTTACGGCCTTATTCTAAAATGGATTGAATAAAAAATTTCCCTCATCAATCTACACACAATACCCCATAATGACATCACAATACCGTATAATGACATCACAATACCAGGTTTAGACATTTTTGCACATTTATTAATAATAATTTGGAAATACCTTATTTACATAAGTATTCAATATCCCTTTGCTATGAGACATGAAATTGAGCTCAGATGCATCCTGTTTCCATTTATCATCCTTGAGATGTTTCTACAATTTGATTGGAGTCCACCTGTGGTCAATTCAGATTTGAAAAAGCACACACAGTTGTCTCACAATGTCTCACAGTTGACATGTCAGAGCAAAAACCCAAGCCATGAGGTTGAAGGAATTGTCCCAGAGCTCAGAGACAAGATTGTGTCAAAGCACAAATATGGGGAAGGGTACCAAAACATTTCTGCAGGATTGAAGGTCCCTAAGAACACAGTGGCTTCCATCATTCTTAAATGGAAGAAGTTTGGAACCACCAAGACTCTTCCTAGAGCTGGCCACCCTGCCAAACTGATCAATCAGGGGAGAAGGGCCTTGGTCAGGGAGGTGACTAAGAACCTGATTGTCACTCTGACAGAGCTCCAGAGTTCCTCTGTGGAGATGGAAGAACCTTCCAGAAGTACAACCATCTCTGCAGCACCACCAATCAGGCCTTTATGGTAGAGTGGCCAGACGGAAGCCAACCTCAGTAAAAAGCACATCACAGCCCGGTTGGAGTTTGCCAAAAGGCACCCAAAGGAAACAAGATGCTCTGGTCTGATGAAACCAAGATTAAACACTTTGAACTCTTCGGCCTGAATGCCAAGCCTGGAGGAAATGTGGCACCATCCCTGCGGTGAAGCATGGTGGTGGCACCATCCCTGCGGTGAAGCATGGTGGTGGCATCATCCTGCTGTGGGGATGTTTATCACCGGAAAATAACAGATCTGCAGAAAAGAACGGGAGAAACTCCCCAAATACAGGTGTGCCAAGCTTGTAGCGTCATACTCATGAAGACTTGAGGCTGTAATCACTTCCAAAGGTGCGTCAACAAAGTACTGAGTAAAGGGTCTGAATATTTCTACAAATCCTATTTTTGCTTTGTCGTTATGGAGTATTGTGTGTAGATTGATGAGGGCGGGGACAATTTGATCCATTCCAGAATAAGGCCGTAAAGTAACAAGATGTGGAAAAAGTCAAGGGGTCTGAATACTTTCGAAGGCACTGGACATATGCCAACATCCGAATAACTATTCCGCAGGACGAACCCTACAATCATCAGACTAAAACAGCCTGGTCAAACCAGCCACTACCCTGCCCAGCATGGGTGACAGTGCCTTCTCACATGTGGCCCCCTCAGCTCTGCAACACTCTACCTGTACTCGTCCAGGAGGCAGCTTTAATCTCCCTCACTTTAAAACACCCATTCAAACTTTTAATGTTTAATGACTTAATCTGCTTAAAGTCCATCTTCGACATTAGCAGGTAATGTGTTGACGTATTGTGATAGTTTTTTTTGTTGTTTTGCTTTCTAACTTTATGCGCATTGAGCGTTGGAAATGTGCTATGCAAATGATATGTATTAATTAGTATTGTTATTGACAGGAAGAGAGCACCACAGCAGGCAGCTAGCAGGCAGCTGTCGTTTAGGAGACGGTAGACCAAAGTCCTGGTGGCAAAACCTCCTACTGCTCAACTGTACATACGGTAGTGAGAGCTAGTCCATTAACGAACATGATCACTTATAAAAGCACATTTTGTACTTTCACCAAACTACTGTCTTGTAAATGAAGGTAACCACTGCAGGCATCTCAGAGAAGTACAGATTGTGAAGACATGTTTTGAATATGAAATAGAACAGGGTCACCTCAGAAAGATAAAAAATCCTTTGAAATAGAAAGGACACAAGAGGTTCATTGATTCAGTGTTACCTGATTCAGCATGCTGAGAAAGCCAGGTTAATTGATTCACTATTACCTGATTCAGCATGCTGAGAAAGCCAGGTTTATTGATTCACTATTACCTGATTCAGCATGCTGAGAAAGCCAGGTTCATTGATTCACTATTACCTGATTCAGCATGCTGAGAAAGCCAGGTTCATTGATTCACTATTACCTGATTCAGCATGCTGAGAAAGCCAGGTTCATTGATTCAGTATTACCTGATTCGGCATGCTGAGAAAGCCAGGTTCATTGATTCACTACAGATAATTCCACAACAGACAATACAATAGACCCAATAGAGGTATTGGGGTTGGAATACTCAGTAGCATGCAAATCAAATCAAATTTCAAATCAAATTTTATTTGTCACATACACATGGTTAGCAGATGTTAATGCGAGTGTAGCGAAATGCTTGTAAATCACTACTGTCTGGAGTAGGTATCTAATTATAAAGAGGCTAATTACCAATCAATACATAATCAAGACCATTTTATTTAACTGAAAGGCGTGGCAGGTAGCCTAGTGGTTAGAGCGTTGGACTAGTAACCGAAAGGTTGCAAGTTCGAATCCCCGAGCTGACAAGGTACAAATCTGTCGTTCTGCCCCTGAACAGGCAGCTAACCCACTGTTCCTAGGCCGTCATTGAAAATAAGAATTTGTTCTTAACTGACTTGCCTAGTAAAATAAAGATAAAATAAAATTAACCTGGTCCCAGATCTATTTGTGCTCTATGCAACTCCATGTTCAAGCCAAACAATGCCAAGCACAAGTCGGTTGACACAACCCAAACAGACCAACACTCAGGCTTTAATCATTTAACAAATTGTACAAACATGATTTTGTCAATACTTTTCAGCACAAGCTTCTGTATATCTGCTACATGTAATTACTGGACCACAAGTTAAATATTGAACTTTTGATGTTTTGTGTCCTGAACTACAATGATGCTTCTACATCCGCATTGCTTTCTCTTTGTGGTTTTAGGCCGGGTAAGCACTTTGTGACAACTGCTGATGGAAAAAGGGCTCATCGTGTGTCTGTTGTTGTTACGTGTAAAGCAAGATTATGTTGACGTTTAAAATTTGGATAAAAAAAAAAAGAACTAATAAGAACTTTTCTTCATTTGTGTGTAATTACTTCCATTCATGGAATCAAATACAGCTTTTCGGTTGACATCACAATGGCGAGAAAACATCAAACAGTGACTGCATGCAAAATGGGAACCCTGCAGAGCACTACTTTAGACCAGAGCCCCGTGGGCTATTGACTTCACTAGTCCTACTAATTACTAGCTTAAAAGCCTACCTGCTGTTGAAGCCATTAGGTTCTCTGTGTGTGTGAGGGTACTCCCATCCCAGTGGATTAACCATGCTCTTATTATCTGCAAGAGAGGCACTGTCAGTTCTCCCATTTCCATATTGGTTTGGTGGAACTCCAAGTCACTGTGACATTTCGGCAGTCGTGTCATATTTGAAACAGATTTCGTCATATCATCTCTGTTAAAGAGATTGAACAGGATCTTTAAGCATTTCCAAATTCTTAACATATACGAATTGCATGATTTATTAATAGATGTAAAGTTCCCTGTTTAGGGGACCAGTGTGGTTCTGGTAACTGGTAACTGATAACCTGTGTGGTTCTGGTAACTGGTAAACAGTGTGGTTCTGGTAACTGGTAACCTGTGTGGTTCTGGTAACTGGTAACCTGTGTGGTTCTGGTAACTGGTAACCTGTGTGGTTCTGGTAACTGATAACCAGTGTGGTTCTGGTAACTGGTAACCAGTGTGGTTCTGGTAACTGGTAACCAGTGTGGTTCTGGTAACTGATAACCAGTGTGGTTCTGGTAACTGGTAACCAGTGTGGTTCTGGTAACTGGTAACCTGTGTGGTTCTGGTAACTGTTCTAACCGATATTTCCGGGTCTAAAATGGTCTGTGGACTCTGTAGATATACAGTGCCTTGCGAAAGTATTCGGCCCCCTTGAACTTTGCGACCTTTTGCCACATTTCAGGCTTCAAACATAAAGATATAAAACTGTATTTGACTGAAGAATCAACAACAAGTGGGACACAATCATGAAGTGGAACGACATTTATTGGATATTTCAAACTTTTTTAACAAATCAAAAACTGAAAAATTGGGCGTGCAAAATTATTCAGCCCCCTTAAGTTAATACTTTGTAGCGCCACCTTTTGCTGCGATTACAGCTGTAAGTTGCTTGGGGTATGTCTCTATCAGTTTTGCACATCGAGAGACTGAATTTTTTTCCCATTCCTCCTTGCAAAACAGCTCGAGCTCAGTGAGGTTGGATGGAGAGCATTTGTGAACAGCAGTTTTCAGTTCTTTCCACAGATTCTCGATTGGATTCAGGTCTGGACTTTGACTTGGCCATTCTAACACCTGGATATGTTTATTTTTGAACCATTCCATTGTAGATTTTGCTTTATGTTTTGGATCATTGTCTTGTTGGAAGACAAATCTCCGTCCCAGTCTCAGGTCTTTTGCAGACTCCATCAGGTTTTCTTCCAGAATGGTCCTGTATTTGGCTCCAACCATCTTCCCATCAATTTTAACCATCTTCCCTGTCCCTGCTGAAGAAAAGCAGGCCCAAACCATGATGCTGCCACCACCATGTTTGACAGTGGGGATGGTGTGTTCAGCTGTGTTGCTTTTACGCCAAACATAATGTTTTGCATTGTTGCCAAAAAGTTCAATTTTGGTTTCATCTGACCAGAGCACATTCTTCCACATGTTTGGTGTGTCTCCCAGGTGGCTTGTGGCAAACTTTAAACAACACTTTTTATGGATATCTTTAAGAAATGGCTTTCTTCTTGCCACTCTTCCATAAAGGCCAGATTTGTGCAATATACGACTGATTGTTGTCCTATGGACAGTCTCCCACCTCAGCTGTAGATCTCTGCAGTTCATCCAGAGTGATCATGGGCCTCTTGGCTGCATCTCTGATCAGTCTTCTCCTTGTATGAGCTGAAAGTTTAGAGGGACGGCCAGGTCTTGGTAGATTTGCAGTGGTCTGATACTCCTTCCATTTCAATATTATCGCTTGCACAGTGCTCCTTGGGATGTTTAAAGCTTGGGAAATCTTTTTGTATCCAAATCCGGCTTTAAACTTCTTCACAACAGTATCTCGGACCTGCCTGGTGTGTTCCTTGTTCTTCATGATGCTCTCTGCGCTTTTAACGGACCTCTGAGACTATCACAGTGCCTACCTACAGTAGAGGGATGTTTGAAACCATAAAGACATCCATAATTACAGTAGAGGGATGTTTTAAACCCTAAAGACATCCATAATTACAGTAGAGGGATGTTTTAATCCATAAAGACATCCGTACCTACAGTAGAGGGATGTTTTAAAACACTGAGAAACCCCCCCCAAGCCAAGCAGTAAACACAAAAAGCCAATTTGATTGAGGCTTTAGAGAACAGTCACCATATAGTAAACCTCACCTTAAGAAGCAACAGGAGAGAAGCCTGGGCATCCAAGGCTATCAACATAGTATACACAGGGTTCATTGTAACCAGGCTCCAGATGGCTCTGTGCTTCAGCCAAGTCCTCTCAAGGTCGTTCAAATCAGTGTCACACCAAACATAAATGGCATAACAAAGCTGTGTGTCAATGACAGTCAGGAGAGTTGGCTCAAGCACATACTCTACAGACCTGGGAACAGGCTCCTTTCAGCCAGTGAACAACATCAAACCATATTTTCTAATCAAATCAGTGACTTCAACGCGTCTCTCTTTCCAGCGTCACTTTATTGTCAATTCAGAAAGGGGAAGCGTGGGGAAAACAGACGAGGAACATAATAAAGAGAGTTAACATGAGGCCACGACTAAACAAATAAAAAAACAGGGGAACGTCCGTGTTCCATTGTGGAAGAGCTGGAGACGTTTTGACAGGCACTTCTCTCACCTGTAGTCCTGTGAATTAGAAGAAGTGGTATAAAATAACACAATAAACAGAAAGCCAAAAGGAAGATGTTATTATATGAAGCTTCACGGAGAGAAAACAAAAAGCTTCACTTTAAAAGGCCCCATGCTCTCTTTGCTCCATCACACACACACAC
>NC_092169.1:55101118-55138618 GCF_045791955.1 Oncorhynchus clarkii lewisi
ACACACACACACACACACACACACACACACACTGATAGCAAAAGAAGCATATACAATGAGAGTGCCTTGATCAGATCAGTACAGTAAGGGTTGTGGGGTTGGTTCCCACAATGGCCACATATACTGCAGATGTGTCACTGTAACTGTAGGAGCCTTTGGATTAAAGCATCTACTAAATGACCATATTATTTTACATTATTAGATGTTGGGTGTGGGACAGACACGAGTCCTGGGTTCTACTGGGACAGACACGAGTCCTGGGTTCTACTGGGACAGACACGAGCCCTGGGTTCTACTGGGACAGACATGAGCCCAGGGTTCTACTGGGACAGACAAGAGTCCTAGGTTCTACTGGGACAGACACGAGCCCAGGGTTCTACTGAGACAGACAGAGTCCTGGGTTCTACTGGGACAGACACGAGCCCTGGGTTCTACTGGGACAGACACGAGCCCAGGGTTCTACTGGGACAGACACGAGCCCTGGGTTCTACTGGGACAGACACGAGCCCAGGGTTCTACTGAGACAGACAGAGTCCTGGGTTCTACTGAGACAGACAGAGTCCTGGGTTCTACTGAGACAGACAGAGTCCTGGGTTCTACTGAGACAGACAGAGTCCTGGGTTCTACTGGGACAGACACGAGCCCTGGGTTCTACTGGGACAGACACGAGCCCTGGGTTCTACTGGGACAGACACGAGCCCTGGGTTCTACTGGGACAGACACGAGCCCTGGGTTCTACTGGGACAGACACGAGCCCAGGGTTCTACTGGGACAGACACGAGCCCTGGGTTCTACTGGGACAGACAGAGTCCTGGGTTCTACTGAGACAGACAGAGTCCTGGGTTCTACTGAGACAGACAGAGTCCTGGGTTCTACTGAGACAGACAGAGTCCTGGGTTCTACTGAGACAGACAGAGTCCTGGGTTCTACTGAGACAGACAGAGTCCTGGGTTCTACTGGGACAGACACGAGCCCAGGGTTCTACTATGTAACCAAGGGGATGTGGAAGTCGGGACTGTCGAAGAGCAGGGGTCTCCTGGGTGGCGTGGGGTCCTTATCAGCCTTGTGTAAGAGCTTGAACAGTCCTGTACCGATGTTCATGGGGATTCCCATGATGATGCATTCAGATACACCTGGAACCAGAAGAGACAAGAGAGATTCAGATACACCTGGAACCAGAGGAGACAGAGAGATTTAGATACACCCGGAATCAGAGGAGACAGAGAGATTTAGATACACCCGGAATCAGAGGAGACAGAGAGATTCAGATACACCCGGAATCAGAGGAGACAGAGAGATTCAGATACACCTGGAACCAGAGGAGACAAGAGAGATTCAGATACACCTGGAACCAGAGGAGACAAGAGAGATTCAGATACACCTGGAACCAGAGGAGACAGAGAGATTCAGATACACCTGGAACCAGAGGAGACAGAGAGATTCAGATACACCTGGAACCAGAGGAGACAGAGAGATTCAGATACACCTGGAGCCAGAGGAGACAGAGATATTCAGATACACCTGGACCCAGAGGAGACTGCGCACAATCAGCTGTGTCTGGGATTTCTTTCTCAATGGCTGGAAATCCGACCGCTCTTCCGTCTCCTCTCCATTTCATGTAGTGAAAACACTTGACAGGTGGCTAATTAGTTATGTCAGATCAGTGCAATGAATGAGAGAAGTTGTGGAAAGGACAGATGTTTTTTTTTAGACAACAAAAAGCCAGTTTATTCTCTGTTACCGAGTAGCTGTATGTCTGTGACTCTGCTACAGTAAGAGGAAGCCTGAAACTCACCACAGACCGAGTCCTTCTGACCAAAGTACGCGGCATCAAAGAGATGGTCGGCAGTTTTCTCGAAGGACGCCAGCATCAACACGCTCTCCTTCATCTTAGCCAGGCCAAACCGGGTGATACCCAGGATCTCACCCTATGGATGGAAAATACAGTATCCTTATTGCATAACCCTATATATTATCATGTTACATTATCCTATTGCATAACCCTATATATTATCATGTTACATTATCCTATTGCATAACTCTATATATTATCATGTTACATTATCCTATTGCATAACCCTATATATTATCATGTTACATTATCCTATTGCATAACTCTATATATTATCATGTTACATTATCCTATTGCATAACCTTATATACTATCATATTACATTATCCTATTGCATATCCGTATCACATTATCCTGTTTCATACCACTATTACATTATCATATCACATTATCCAATTGCATAACCCTATTCTATTACCCTAGCACATAACCATATTTCACATTCTTATTACATTATCCTATTCCATAACCCTATTACATTATCTTATTGCATAACCAATATTACACAATCGTATTACATTATCCCATTCCATAACCATATTACATGATCTTATTACATAACCCCATTACATTATCTTATTGCATAACCCTATTACATTATCCTATTCCATAACCGTATTGCATAACCATATTACATTGACATACTGCATAACCCTAGTACATTATCTTATTACACTATCCTATTCCATAACCATATTACATCATCTTATTCCATAACCCTAGTACATTATCTTATCGCATTATCATATTACACTATCATATTCTGTAACCATATTCCATTATCTTATTACATTATCCTATTCTGTAACCTTATTCCATTATCTTATTACATTATCCTATTACTTAAAACCCATTACATACTTTATTATACATATTGTGTCCTATCACATACAGAGATGTTGTTTTTCTTAAACTTAATCTTTTTCTTGAGCAATTGTATTAGTTTAAAAAATATATACTGAACACAAATGTAAACGCAACATGTAAAGTGTTGTTCCCATGTGTCACAAACTGAAATAAAATATCCCAGAAATGTGTCATTAGCATATTTCTCTCAAATTTAGTGCACAAATTTGTTTATATCCCTGTTAGTGAGCATTTCTCCATTGCCAAGATAATCCATCCAACTGACAGGTGTGGCATATCAAGAAGCTGATTAAACAGCATGATCATTACACACAGGTGCACCTTGTGCTGGGGACAATACAAGGCCACTAAATTGTGCAGTTTTGTTACACAACACAATGCCACAGATGTTTCAAGTTTTGAGGGAGCATGCGATTGGCATGCAGACTGCAGGAATGTCCACCAGAGCTGTTGCTAGAGAATTTAATGTTCAGTTACTTGAACTGTGAAGCATTTATTTGGGCTGCAATTTCCGAGGCTGGTAACTCTAATGAACTTATCCTCTGCAGCAGACGTGACTCTGGGTCTTCCTTTCTTGTGGCGGTCCTCTTGAGAGACAGTTTCATCATAGCACTTGATGGTTTCCGCGGCTGCACTTGAAGAAACTTTAAAAGTTCTTGAAATTTTCCAGATTGAATGACCGGTCTTAAAGTAATGTGCTTATTTGACCTGTTCTTGCCATAATGTGGACTTGGTCTTTTACCAAATAGGGCTATCTTCTGTATACCACCCCTACCTTGTCACAACACAACTGATTGGCACAAACGCATTAAGGAAAGAAATTCCACGAATGAACTTTTAACAAGGCACACCTGTTAATTGAAATGCATTCCAGGTGACTACCTCATGAAGCTGGTTAAGAGAATGACAAGAATGTGCAAAGCTGTCATCAAGGCAAAGGGTGGCTACTTCGAAGAATCTCAAACATAAAATATATTTTGATTAACAGTTTTTTGGTTACTTCATGATTCCATATGTGTTATTTCATAGTTTTGATGCTGGGCCAAACCCTCCCCTAACCCGGACGACGCTGGGCCAAACCCTCCCCTAACCCGGACAACGCTGGGCCAAACCCTCCCCTAACCCGGACGACGCTGGGCCAAACCCTCCCCTAACCCGGACGACGCTGGGCCAAACCCTCCCCTAACCCGGACGACGCTGGGCCAAACCCTCCTCTAACCCGGACGACGCTGGGCCAAACCCTCCTCTAACCCGGACGACGCTGGGCCAAACCCTCCTCTAACCCGGACGACGCTGGGCCAAACCCTCCCCTAACCCGGATGACGCTGGGCCAAACCCTCCCCTAACCCGGACGACGCTGGGCCAAACCCTCCCCTAACCCGGACGAAGCTGGGCCAAACCCTCCCTTAACCCGGACGACGCTGGGCTAAACCCTCCTCTAACCCGGACGATGCTGGGCCAAACCCTCCCCTAACCCGGACGACGCTGGGCCAATTGTGCGCCGCCTCATGGGTCTCCCGGTCACTAATGGGTCTCCCGACACAGCCTGGAATCGAACCAGGATCTGTAATGACACAGCTAGCACTGCGATGCAGTGTCTTAGACCGCTGCACCACTCGGGAGGCAGGTGTCCAAACTTTTGACTGGTACTGTATTTCAATGGAAAACACATGTTAAAATATGACATTAGCTGAGAGTAGGCCTGCACAGGTTAGCAAAATTCTGGGAACTTTCAATAAATTCCCAGTTTTTCCAGAAATCCTGGTTGCATGATTTATTACGGGAATCCTCTAACCAGGATTTCGGGAAAACCAGGGAATGTATTAAAAGTTCCAGGATTTTTGCATCTAAACTGCAAACAGAGGACTTCATCTGTCGTCACAAAACAAACTACAAAAAAAAAACTCCCTCATTATTATTCGTCTTTGAATAAAACAGTCTCCATCTTCTCACCGACCTTATAGGACATGAGGTCAGCCAGGAGCATGACGTGTCGCCTGTCGATGCTCATGCCGTGGTTCACCATGGTGTACTGGATCTCATTGATGATGGTGGACCTAGCAGCCTCGATGCCAATCGTCTTCTCAACCTGGGAAACAGAGAGACAATCAATCAGTCGATTCTGTTTAAAGGAGACTAGAATTCCAAACTGATGTTTGTATGATTCATTAAATGGGAGGATAGGAGGAGCAGCAGGGAGACAGAGCAGACAGAACAGAAATGCTTAAGGCTCATGCTGGGATCAAACTAGGATCCCCGCCGCGGGGAAAGTAGATTGTTTTGGAGGAGAGAACAGTCTGTTGGTTCTCGGCACAGACGCATTGGGGAATTCAATCAATTCATTTATTTAACAAAGCCCCTCTTTTACAACAACAGCTGTCATCGAGAGAATTGGTTCAGGCCAATCAATGAGATGATCATTTGAAATTCGACCAATAAATGGGACGATAATATGTTGCCGTTTGTTTTTGGAGGAGGGGCTTCTACAGTCTAGTTACCTCATAGGTGTTGTTTGAGGTGGTCCTGTTGCCGTTGACACCGTGGGTTGCCATGACACTGCGTAGGTTGTCTCCCTCAACCAGCAGCTTGTACTTGTTCTTGCCGGTCTGCTCGTCGATGTGAATGACAGCTCTGGAGACCTCAGGGATACCCTGTACCACCACCTAGTAACACCACAGAGACAGAGAGGAGAGAGAGGGAGGGGACAGAGACAGAGAGAGGGGACAGAGAGAGGGAGGGGACAGAGAGAGGGGACAGAGAGAGGGAGGAAAGGAGAGAGGGGACAGAGAGAGGGAGGAAAGGAGAGAGGGGACAGAGAGAGGGAGGAAAGGAGAGAGGGGACAGAGAGAGGGAGGAAAGGAGAGAGGGGACAGAGAGAGGGAGGAAAGGAGAGAGGGGACAGAGAGAGGGAGGAAAGGAGAGAGGGAGGAAAGGAGAGAGGGGACAGAGAGAGGGAGGAAAGGAGAGAGGGGACAGAGAGAGAGAGGAAAGGAGAGAGGGGACAGAGAGAGGGAGGAAAGGAGAGAGGGGACAGAGAGAGGGAGGAAAGGAGAGAGGGGACAGAGAGAGGGAGGAAAGGAGAGAGGGGACAGAGAGAGGGAGGAAAGGAGAGAGGGGACAGAGAGAGGGAGGAAAGGAGAGAGGGGACAGAGAGAGGGAGGAAAGGAGAGAGGGGACAGAGAGAGGGAGGAAAGGAGAGAGGGGACAGAGAGAGGGAGGAAAGGAGAGAGGGGACAGAGAGAGGGAGGAAAGGAGAGAGGGGACAGAGAGAGGGAGGAAAGGAGAGAGGGGACAGAGAGAGGGAGGAAAGGAGAGAGGGGACAGAGAGAGGGGACATAGAGAGAGAGGGAGGAGAGAGAGGGAGGAGAGGGGACAGAGAGCGGGAGGAAAGGAGAGAGGGAGGAAAGGAGAGAGGGGACAGAGAGAGGGAGGAAAGGAGAGAGGGGACAGAGAGAGGGAGGAAAGGAGAGAGGGGACAGAGAGAGGGAGGAAAGGAGAGAGGGGACAGAGAGAGGGGACATAGAGAGAGAGGGAGGAGAGAGAGGGAGGAGAGGGGACAGAGAGCGGGAGGAAAGGAGAGAGGGAGGAAAGGAGAGAGGGGACAGAGAGAGGGAGGACAGGAGAGAGGGGACAGAGAGAGGGAGGAAAGGAGAGAGGGGACAGAGAGAGGGAGGAAAGGAGAGAGGGGACAGAGAGAGGGAGGAAAGGAGAGAGGGGACAGAGAGAGGGAGGAAAGGAGAGAGGGGACAGAGAGAGGGAGGAAAGGAGAGAGGGGACAGAGAGAGGGAGGAAAGGAGAGAGGGGACAGAGAGAGGGAGGAAAGGAGAGAGGGGACAGAGAGAGGGAGGAAAGGAGAGAGGGGACAGAGAGAGGGAGGAAAGGAGAGAGGGGACAGAGAGAGGGAGGAAAGGAGAGAGGGGACAGAGAGAGGGAGGAAAGGAGAGAGGGGACAGAGAGAGGGAGGAAAGGAGAGAGGGGACAGAGAGAGGGAGGAAAGGAGAGAGGGGACAGAGAGAGGGAGGAAAGGAGAGAGGGGACAGAGAGAGGGAGGAAAGGAGAGAGGGGACAGAGAGAGGGAGGAAAGGAGAGAGGGGACAGAGAGAGGGGACATAGAGAGAGAGGGAGGAGAGAGAGGGAGGAGAGGGGACAGAGAGAGGGAGGAAAGGAGAGAGGGAGGAAAGGAGAGAGGGGACAGAGAGAGGGAGGACAGGAGAGAGGGGACAGAGAGAGGGAGGAAAGGAGAGAGGGGACAGAGAGAGGGAGGAAAGGAGAGAGGGGACAGAGAGAGGGAGGAAAGGAGAGAGGGGACAGAGAGAGGGAGGAAAGGAGTAAGGGGACAGAGAGAGGGAGGAAAGGAGAGAGGGGACAGAGAGAGGGAGGAAAGGAGATAGGGGACAGAGAGAGGGGACAGAGAGAGAGAGGGAGGAGAGAGAGGGAGGAAAGAGAGGGAGGAGAGAGAGGGGACAGAGAGAGGGAGGAGAGAGAGGGGACAGAGAGGGGACAGAGAGAGGGAGGAGAGAGAGGGGACAGAGAGAGGGAGGAGAGAGAGGGGACAGAGAGAGGGGACAGAGAGAGGGAGGAGAGAGAGAGGGGACAGAGAGAGGGAGGAAAGGAGAGAGGGAGGAAAGGAGAGAGGGGACAGAGAGAGGGAGGAAAGGAGAGAGGGGACAGAGAGAGGGAGGAAAGGAGTAAGGGGACAGAGAGAGGGAGGAAAGGAGAGAGGGGACAGAGAGAGGGAGGAAAGGAGAGAGGGGACAGAGAGAGGGAGGAAAGGAGAGAGGGGACAGAGAGAGGGAGGAAAGGAGAGAGGGGACAGAGAGAGGGAGGAAAGGAGAGAGGGGACAGAGAGAGGGAGGAAAGGAGAGAGGGGACAGAGAGAGGGAGGAAAGGAGAGAGGGGACAGAGAGAGGGAGGAAAGGAGAGAGGGGACAGAGAGAGGGAGGAAAGGAGAGAGGGGACAGAGAGAGGGAGGAAAGGAGAGAGGGGACAGAGAGAGGGAGGAAAGGAGAGAGGGGACAGAGAGAGGGAGGAAAGGAGAGAGGGGACAGAGAGAGGGGACATAGAGAGAGAGGGAGGAGAGAGAGGGAGGAGAGGGGACAGAGAGAGGGAGGAAAGGAGAGAGGGAGGAAAGGAGAGAGGGGACAGAGAGAGGGAGGACAGGAGAGAGGGGACAGAGAGAGGGAGGAAAGGAGAGAGGGGACAGAGAGAGGGAGGAAAGGAGAGAGGGGACAGAGAGAGGGAGGAAAGGAGAGAGGGGACAGAGAGAGGGAGGAAAGGAGTAAGGGGACAGAGAGAGGGAGGAAAGGAGAGAGGGGACAGAGAGAGGGAGGAAAGGAGATAGGGGACAGAGAGAGGGGACAGAGAGAGAGAGGGAGGAGAGAGAGGGAGGAAAGAGAGGGAGGAGAGAGAGGGGACAGAGAGAGGGAGGAGAGAGAGGGGACAGAGAGGGGACAGAGAGAGGGAGGAGAGAGAGGGGACAGAGAGAGGGAGGAGAGAGAGGGGACAGAGAGAGGGGACAGAGAGAGGGAGGAGAGAGAGAGGGGACAGAGAGAGGGGACAGAGAGAGGGAGGAGAGAGAGGGGACAGAGAGAGGGAGGAGAGAGAGGGGACAGAGAGAGGGAACAGAGAGAGGGAGGAGAGAGAGGGAGGAGAGAGAGGGGACAGAGAGAGGGAGGCAAGGAGAGATGAGAGAGAGGGAGGAGACAGAGAGAGCGAGGAAAGAAGAGAGGGGACAGAGAGAGAGAGGGACAGAGAGAGGGAGGAGACAGAGAGAGGGAGGAGACAGAGAGAGGGGACAGAGGGGGAGGAGAGAGAGGGGACAGAGAGAGGGAGGAAAGGAGAGATGAGAGAGAGAGAGGGAGGAGAGGAGACAGAGAGAGGGAGGAGATTATAGGGGACACACTATAATGAACTGTACAGAGGCTTGGCAGCATTACCGCCTGGTGAATTCTATACATTTCTAATCATAAAGAAACAATTCACTAAAATAATCCAAGGCGAGACCTGTCTGAAGACTGACACAAGATGAACATTTTTAGTTCAACACTTCAGACCAGAGCCCCAGTCAAAAGTGGTTCATTATATATAGGGAATACGGGCCCTGGTCAATAGTGGTTCACTATATATAGGGAATACGGGCCCTGGTCAAAAGTGGTTCACTATATATAGGGAATACGGACCCTGGTCAATAGTGGTTCACTATATATAGGGAATACGGGCCCTGGTCAAAAGTGGTTCACTATATATAGGGAATACGGGCCCTGGTCAATAGTGGTTCACTATATATAGGGAATACGAGCCCTGGTCAATAGTGGTTCACTATATATAGGGAATACGGGCCCTGGTCAATAGTGTTTCACTATATATAGGGAATACGGGCCCTGGTCAATAGTGGTTCACTATATATAGGGAATACGGGCCCTGGTCAAAAGTGGTTCACTATATATAGGGAATACGGGCCCTGGTCAATAGCAGTGGGCTGAATAGGGTGCCATTTGGGACACAGCGTTACTCTTACCTTGGGCAGGTTATCCTTTAGAGACTGGAGGACGTAGTACATGGAGCTCTTGCTGTTTTCCCTGGGAGATACACAGACCACTGCCTCCCCGTGTACAGCTATGTCTCCAGGCTTCACTCTCAGCTTAGACATGCAGATAGAGTAGCGGACTGTCTCTGCATTCACCTGGGGAGAGACACAGACAGAAATAGATAAGAGTCAGAGAGCGAGAGAGCGAGAGAGAGCAGAAAACGAGCGAGAGAAAGGGGATGTTGCTGCGGGGACTTGCTTCCATTCAGCCACAAGAGCATTAGTGAGGTCTGACACTGATGTTGTGCGATTAGGTCTGGCTCGCAGTCTGTGTTTCAATTCATCCCAAAGGTGTTTGATGGGGTTGAGGCCTCTGTGCAGGCCAGTCAAGTTCATCGACACCGACAAACCATTTCTGTATGGACCTCTCTTTGTGCACGGGGGCATTGTTATCATGCTGAAACAGGAAAGGGCCTTCCCCAAACTGTTGCCACAAAGTTGGAAGCATAGAATCGTCTAGAATGTCATTGTATGCTGTACTGTTAAGACTACCCTTCACTGGAACTAAGGGGCCCGAACCATGAAAAATAGCCCCAGACCATTATTCCTACTCCACCAAACTTTACAGTTGGCACTATGCAATCGGGCAGGTAGCGTTCTCCCGGGCATCCGCCAAACCCAGATTCGTCCGCCGGACTGCCAGATGGTGAAGCGTGATTCATCCCTCCAGTGAACGCCTTTACACTGCTACAAATTCCAATGCCGGCGAGCTTGACACCCCTCCAGCCGACACTTGTCATTGCGCATGGTGATCTTAGGCTTGTGTGCGGCTGCCCTTGCCACGGAAACCCATTTCATGAAGCTCCCGACGAACAGTTCTTGTGCTGACGTTGCTTCCAGAGGCAGTTTGGAACTCGGCAATGAGTGTTACAACCGAGGACAGCCACTTCGCGGCTGAGCAGTTGTTGCTCCTAGACGTTTCCACTTCACAATAACAGCACTTAAAGTTGACCAGGGCAGCTCTAGCAGGGCAGAAATATGACAAACTGACTTGTTGGAAAGGTGGAACCCTATGACAGTGCCACGTTGAAAGTCACTGAGCTCTTCAGTAAGGCCATTCTACTGCCAAAGTTTGTCTATGGAGATTATATGTGCTCAATTTTATACACCTGTTAGCAACAGGTGTGGCTGAAATAGCCGAATCCAATCATTTGAAGGGGTGTCCACATACTTTTGTTATATAGTGTAGTCAATAGAATGAATAGAATAGTCATATAGAATTAGAATAGGAAAGTCATATAGAAATAGAATGAATAGAAGTCATATAGAATGAATATAATAGTCATATAGAATTAGAATAGGAAAGTCATATAGAAATAGAATGAATAGAAGTAATATAGAATGCATATAATAGTCATATAGAACAAAAAATAAAAAGTCAACAGAATAGTTACATAGAAATAGAATGAATAAAAATAGTCATGGAAAAATAAGGAATAGAATATCATAGAATAATATAGCAATAGAATGAATAGAACAGGTCATAGAATGACTATAATAAGTGTATTTCTATGTTGGTACCTCTAGCCGTAGCAGTCTGATCCTCTCCAGCGACAGCTTGACCAGAATGAAACAGTCGTCTGGCAGAAACACCTCTTCAATGTACTCTGAAATCTGTCAGGGAAAGAGTCTGATACGTACATTCAATCGTTTACAAGTCAAATGGCAAACATTGATTGTCTGTTGCCATGGCAGAACGGTGTTATTTTATTTTCAAGTACACAGTAAGTATACCGTAAACAGTGTGTTTGCAGGAGCCAGTATTTGTGCGTTGTGTGTTGTGCATTTGAAATGACAGGGTTGTTTTTGGTAACATCTCTGCTAGATTATTATATGGTCCAAATGCCATCCTAATAGTTACATTAAACTTTGAAAAGGCAGGGGAAATAAGATTATTATTTGTAACTATAAAAAGCAAATCAAAGTTTCAAGACTAATCCTTGAATGGTAAATAATGAACAGACATCCTGTGAGGTGAGAGATAGTGCTCAGTATTCGAGTCAGCTAGCGGAGCTCAGGCTAAAGGCCAGCTAGCAGAGCTCAGTGAAGGCCAGCTAGCAGAGCTCAGGCTAAAGGCCAGCTAGCAGAGCTCAATGAAGGCCAGCTAGCAGAGCTCAGGCTAAAGGCCAGCTAGCAGAGCTCAATGAAGGCCAGCTAGCAGAGCTCAGGCTAAAGGCCAGCTAGCGGAGCTCAGGCTAAAGGCCAGCTAGCGGAGCTCAGGCTAAAGGCCAGCTAGCAGAGCTCAGGCTAAAGGCCAGCTAGCGGAGCTCAGGCTAAAGGCCAGCTAGCGGAGCTCAGGCTAAAGGCCAGCTAGCGGAGCTCAGGCTAAAGGCCAACTAGCGGAGCTCAACTGTCAGAAAGTTACACCAAAAACTACAGAAGGAAATTCTCATTAGAGCTCAACATCCTCCACTTCTACACTGTAGCGACAGTTGAAACACTGATCAATGCACTTAGCTAAGGTAGACTTGCTTTAGCCTTGGTTTCTCTGCTCCCGCACAGCAAGCGGTACCGGAGCGCCTAGTCTAGGACCAAAAGGCTTCTTAACAGCTTCTACCCCCAAGCCATCAGACTCCTGAACACCTAATCAAATGACTACCCAGACTATTTGCATTGTCCCCCCCCCCCCTCGTCTACGCTGCTGCTACTCTGTCATCATCTATGCATAGTCACTTTAATAACTCTACCTACATGTACATATTACCCCAACTACCTCGAATCTGTACTGGTACCCCCTATATATACCCCCGCTATTGTTATTTACTGCTGCTCTTTAATGATTTGTTATTCTTATCTCTTACTTTTGTTTTTGGGGTTATTTTCTTAAAAAACTGTATTGTTGGTTAAGGGCTTGTAAGTAAGGATTTCACTAAGGTCTACTACACTTAAGGGCTTGTAAGTAAGGATTTCACTAAGGTCTACTACACCTGTTGTACTCGGCGCATGTGACAAATAGACTTTGATTTGAATGTGAGAGCCTGTCAGCATTCTATGGAAC
This sequence comes from Oncorhynchus clarkii lewisi, assembly GCF_045791955.1. Classification (NCBI taxonomy): domain Eukaryota; kingdom Metazoa; phylum Chordata; class Actinopteri; order Salmoniformes; family Salmonidae; genus Oncorhynchus; species Oncorhynchus clarkii. The sequence goes on from NC_092169.1 coordinate 55,113,422, forward strand.
CATGTTCTGAATTATAGTGATCCATAAGCATTCTTACTTCATTCACATCTATCACTCCACTATTAATGCTAAGTTGTAATTATTTTCACCTCTATTTTTTTATTTTACCTTTATTTAACTAGGCAAGTCAGTTAAGAACAAATTATTATTTACAATGAAGGCCTAGGAACAGTGGGTTAAACTGCCTGTTCAGGGGCAGAACGACAGATTTGTACCTTGTCAGCTCGGGGGGTTTGAACTTGCAACCTTCCGGTTACTAGTCCAACGTTTTATGGCCTATTTATTGCCTGTACATAGATGTTTTTCTATTTTTCTTGTCTTTTGTGTTATTGACTGTACATTTGTTTATGTTACTCTGTGTCGCACTGCTTTGCTTTATCTTGGCCAGGTCACAGTTGTAAACATGTTCTCAACTAGCCTACTTAGTTAAATAAAGGTGAAATTAAAAAAATAATAAAAATGTAGTATTGAAAACTGTAGTGCTGAGCACGATGCCAGAAGCACACGTTTTCAAAACAGCACAACAGCACAGCAACCTTGCAGGAGCGGGAATCACTCCACCGTGTGACTCGTGACGTTGTGGAGTAAAAAGGGGGACATTGACAGCGGTGACAGATTTGTCCCTGTAGAGTAGCTACAGGACGTGCTGAATAGCGAGCTACCTCTCCCAGAAGGGTCTTCTCAATCCTCCCTTTCACCAGCCGGCCGAAGTCTGCGTCGTCGTCCACATCCAAGTGAGCGCTGATTATAGGTGTGCTGATGGGAACACAACAGAAGCCCTTTAATAAAATGGTGTGTGTCATTCTGAATAGAGTGCCATTTAAAACGGATGGGCTACTGCTCATTGTTTGGCGAGGCAATTGGCTTGAGATTCAGACTCTCTTATCTCTGTATCTCTCTCCGTCCCCTCGCTCTTCTGCTCCCTCTCTCTGAATCTCTCTCCCTCCCTCGCTCCCTCTCTCTGAATCTCTCTCCGTCCCTCGCTCTTCTGCTCCCTCTCTCTGAATCTCTCTCCCTCCCTCGCTCCCTCTCTCTGAATCTCTCTCCGTCCCTCGCTCTTCTACTCCCTCTCTCTGAATCTCTCTCCCTCCCTCCCTCCCTCTCCCCCCCTCTCTCTCCCTCCCTCCCTCCCTCCCCCTCTCTCTCCCTCCCCCTCTCTCTCCCTCCCTCCCTCTCCCTCCCCCTCTCTCTCCCTCCCTCCCTCTCCCCCCTCCCCCTCTCTCCCCCTCCCTCCCTCTCCCTCCCCCTCTCTCTCCCTCCCTCCCTCTCCCCCTCTCTCCCTCCCTCCCCCTCTCCCTCCCTCCCTCCCTCTCTCGAAGGTGTATTCATTCCTTCTCCAGGATTCTCTCCAGGGCCGTGTGATTAGGACACGGAGCAGAATAACTACCGGCTGACGGGGGAACATCACAGTTGGGCACTGTGATTGGAAGAACCTTCTTGGCTGTCTGGTCATGTAGAAGCAGACACCAATCAGAGCTAATGGAACACGGTGCCCGGCGGTCCACTCTGAAGGACCCCGGCTGGGTCCAAACAGCACCCTATTCCCTATACAGGGCTCTGGTCAAAAGTAGTGCACTATATAAGGAATAGGATGCCATTTGGGATTCAGGCCGTATTCCTGTTCAGTCAGGAAGACAAGGAATTATTTGGACGAAAACTATCTGTTTTTATGTTTTATGCTTCAGGGTGAAATTGATTGAATCTGAACTTCTCCTAGTAACTTGTAACAATGAGCAAGCCTTCATGATCCTTCTACTATAGTAGTCTGGAGAGAAAAGTAAGAGGATTAACAGAGACTTCTCCAAGTCCAGCTCTGACTCACATCTGATGTTGACTGACCATCCTAAACCAGTTCCACGGCTGATTTTCATTCTTCCTTTCTAATCAAACACTGATTTAGACTTGGGACACCAGGCGTGTACAATTAAGTATAATTTAGAACAGCAAACCAGCAGTATTCTGGACCTCCAGGCTCAGATCTGAATCCTCCGGTCCTAAAGCCATTTCAAAAGGAGCTTGATAAGGGCTTTGACCCCCGACTCACCTGATGTTCTTGGAGGCGTTGATGATCTCCTTGATGCGCGGGACCCCCAGGGTGATGTTCATGGAGGCTACCCCAGCAAAGTGGAAGGTTTTCAGGGTCATCTGGGTCCCAGGCTCCCCAATGCTCTGGGCACACAGGGCTCCTACTGCTGAGCCCGGCTCCATCTGAGCTCTGGGGGAAACAGACATGTAGGATGAATGGGTAAAGTGTTACCTACCAGGGGTTCAAACCTGGGTTGACCCGCTGAGCTAAAGGACTAAGTATTAACCTGGGGAGCTAACACAAGTATTCAGACAGATAGGATTGAGACATAGGATCAATGGGCATAGTGTGTCCTACAGGGGGGGTTCAACACAAGTCTCCCAAGATACTCCTAGGCATTAGCTTGGGGATCGAACACAAGTCTCCCAAGATACTCCTAGGCATTAGCTTGGGGATCGAACACAAGTCTCCCAAGATACTCCTAGGCATTAGCTTGGGGATCGAACACAAGTCTCCCAAGATACTCCTAGGCATTAGCTTGGGGATCGAACACAAGTCTCCCAAGATACTCCTAGGCATTAGCTTGGGGATTGAACACAAGTCTCCCAAGATACTCCTAGGCATTAGCTTGGGGATCGAACACAAGTCTCCCAAGATACTCCTAGGCATTAGCTTGGGGATCGAACACAAGTCTCCCAAGATACTCCTAGGCATTAGCTTGGGGATCGAACACAAGTCTCCCAAGATACTCCTAGGCATTAGCTTGGGGATCGAACACAAGTCTCCCAAGTTTCAAGCAAGGTTACTTATCACTCCATTAACACAACCACCTGTGAGCAGTGACCACCACAGATACAACCATCTGTGAGCAGTGACCACCACAGACACAGCCATCTGTGAGCAGTGACCACCACAGACACAGCCATCTGTGAGCAGTGACCACCACAGACACAGCCATCTGTGAGCAGTGACCACCACAGACACAGCCATCTGTGAGCAGTGACCACCACAGACACAACCATCTGTGAGCAGTGACCACCACAGACACAGCCATCTGTGAGCAGTGACCACCACAGACACAGCCATCTGTGAGCAGTGACCACCACAGACACAGCCATCTGTGAGCAGTGACCACCAAAGACACAGCCACCTGTGAGCAGTGACCACCACAGACACAGCCACCTGTGAGCAGTGACCACCACAGACACAGCCACCTGTGAGCAGTGACCACCAAAGACACAGCCGTCTGTGAGCAGTGACCCCCACAGACACAGCCATCTGTGAGCAGTGACCCCCACAGACACAGCCATCTGTGAGCAGTGACCACCACAGACACAGCCATCTGTGAGCAGTGACCCCCACAGACACAGCCATCTGTAAGCAGTGACCCCCACAGACACAGCCATCTGTGAGCAGTGACCACCACAGACACAGCCATCTGTGAGCAGTGACCACCACAGACACAGCCATCTGTGAGCAGTGACCACCACAGACACAGCCATCTCTGAGCAGTGACCACCACAGACACAGTACCTCATGTACACAGACACAGTACCTCATGTACTTGTCCCTGCAGGTCTCCAGAAACTTCTCTAGCTGGCTGGGAGTGATGCGGTCCAACTGATACAGAACTCTGGGCTGAGAGAGAGAGAGAGAGAGTGCGAGACAGAGAGCACAACAGAGAGAGAGAGCGAGAGAGAACGTGAGCAAGAGGATTTACACTGAGATTTACAGTTATAGGGCAGGTAGCGTTCTCCCGGCATCCGCCAAACCCAGATTCGTCTGTCGGACTGCCAGATGGTGAAGCGTGATTCATCACTCCAGAGAACGCATTTCCACCGCTCCAGAGTCCAATGGCGGTGAGCTTTACACCACTCGACAGTTGGCATTGCGCATGGTGATCTTAGGCTCGGCCCATGGACACCCATTTCATGAAGCTGCCCCATGAGATTCATTTTTGGAGAAACGAATAAGTTATAATACATTTAAAAAAACTGTTCCACGAAAAACGTGCACATGAAAACCATAATTGGCACGCAGATCGGTGGACATTGTAAGAAGTTTGCATTACACATGAGAAATGTTGCACACTCCTCGTGTACTGTAACCTATTACCTGCAACTTCAGGAGAGTGAAGGCAGAACCTGTAAAAGCCAGGAAGAGCGGGATGAGGATGGTTGAGGTTAAGGGTTTTTCCTTCTGGTTATCTTGATCTCTGGTTCCCTCTTGAGGCATTTGTATCTTATTTCATCAAACAGTGCGATTAAAGCATATGACAAACATATAGTTGATTTTATGAAAACACATAGGGTGTGTTAAATGGAAAAATACATGTTTACATGTTTAAAAATGTTGACTAATTGATTGGTCGAAAGAAGAGGATTTTTTTTGTCGGGGACAGCCCTAATTTACACTAAGATGGGCTAATGGACAGATACAGATACATAATTTACACAATCAAGTAAGGCTTTGGTGTTTTTTGGTCTAAATTGTCACAAAAAAGCTTTGACGGCGAAAAATTGGTTGATTTAATCATTTTATGTGGTAAAATTGCGGTGATCGGTTAAAATTGCGAGCCCTTATTTTGTAGTGATTATATATTTATATGGTAATATTGCACTGCGCTGACTGTTTTATTATTATTATTATTATTGTTATTTTTAAATCTTTATTTAACGAGGCAAGTCAGTTATGAACAAATTCTTATTTTCAATGACGGCCTAGGAACAGTGGGTTAACTTCCTGTTCAGGAGCAGAACGACAGATTTGTACCTTGTCAGCTCGGGGATTTGAACTTGCAACCTTCCGGTTACTAGTCCAACACTCTAACCACTAGGCTACCTGCCATCCCTACACTCTAACCACTAGGCTACCCTGCCGCCCCTACACTCTAACCACTAGGCCACCCTGCCGTCCCTACACTCTAACCACTAGGCTACCCTGCCGTCCCTACACTCTAACCACTAGGCTACCCTGCCGTCCCTACACTCTAACCACTAGGCTACCCTGCCGCCCCTACACTCTAACCACTAGGCTACCTGCCGTCCCTACACTCTAACCACTAGGCTACCTGCTGTCCCTACACTCTAACCACTAGGCTACCTGCTGTCCCTACACTCTAACCGCTAGGCTACCTGCCGTCCCTACACTCTAACCACTAGGCTACCTGCTGTCCCTACACTCTAACCACTAGGCTACCTGCCGTCCATTCACTCTAACCGCTAGGCTACCTGCCGTCCCTACACTCTAACCACTAGGCTACCTGCAGTCCCTACACTCTAACCACTAGGCTACCTGCCGTCCCTACACTCTAACCACTAGGCTACCTGCCGTCCCTACACTTTAACCGCTAGGCTACCTGCCGTCCCTACACTCTAACCACTAGGCTACCTGCCGTCCCTACACTCTAACCGCTAGGCTACCCTGCCGTCCCTACACTCTAACCACTAGGCCTACCCTGCCGCCCCATTTATGCAGGAATAGTGCAGTGATGGGAAACAGCTAAATCCTGGATGGACTGCTTGAAAAAGAGATGTCATTGTGACTGTGTTGAATGTAAAGGATGAAAAGGTCTACCTCAGTGGTGCCATTGTCGTTGATGCCGTATTTGTCCCTGGTCTTCTTGATCTTCTCAGATGTAGCCTTGATGAACTTTTTGATCTCCTTTGGTTGGGAGAGAAGGAGAGAGAGTGAGATAAAGGGAGAGTGAGAGAAAGGGAGAGTGAGAGGGAGAGAGAGAGTGAGATAAAGGGAGAGAGAGAGAGAGAGAGAGAGAGAGAGAGAGAGAGAGAGAGAGAGAGTGAGTGAGATAAAGGGAGAGTGAGAGGGAGAGAGAGAGTGAGATAAAGGGAGAGAGAGAGAGAGAGAGTGAGAGAAAGGGAGAGAGAGAGGGAGAGAGAATGAGATAAAGGGAGAGCGAGAGGGAGAGAGAGTGAGATAAAGGGAGAGTGAGAGGGAGAGAGAGAGTGAGATAAAGGGAGAGAGAGAGAGAGAGAGAGAGAGAGAGAGAGAGAGAGAGTGAGAGAGAGAGAGAGTGAGATAAAGGGAGAGTGAGAGGGAGAGAGAGTGAGATAAAGGGAGAGAGAGAGAGAGAGAGAGTGAGAGAAAGGGAGAGAGAGAGGGAGAGAGAATGAGATAAAGGGAGAGCGAGAGGGAGAGAGAGTGAGATAAAGGGAGAGAGAGAGAGAGGGAGATAAAGGGAGAGTGAGAGAAAGGGAGAGAGAGTGAGAGAAAGGGAGAGAGAGTGAGAGAAAGGGAGAGAGAGTGAGAGAAAGGGAGAGAGAGTGAGAGAAAGGGAGATAAAGGGAGAGGGAGAGAGAATGAGATAAAGGGAGAGCGAGAGGGAGAGAGAGTGAGATAAAGGGAGAGAGAGAGAGGGAGATAAAGGGAGAGTGAGAGAAAGGGAGAGAGAGTGAGAGAAAGGGAGAGAGAGTGAGAGAAAGGGAGAGAGAGAGAGAGTGAGATAAAGGGAGAGCGAGAGGGAGAGAGAGAATGAGATAAAGGGAGAGCGAGAGGGAGAGAGAGAGTGAGATAAAGGGAGAGAGAGAGATAAATGGAGAGAGAGAGATAAAGGGAGGGAGAGAGAGAGTGAGATAAAGGGAGAGAGAGAGAGAGAAAGGGAGGGAGAGAGAGCCATGTCAATAACAGCCATGATAAGATAAGATGTCAATAATTCACTCCTGTTGAGATGTAACACTTTAGAAACCCAGTGGGAAAAATACAATTTATTAAATAAATAAATAAAAAGCTGGTAGAAATGACGGTTGTAAACTGGTTACAATGATGGTTCTAAAGTGATGGTTGTGATGGTTGTAAAGGGGATCTAAAGTGATGGTTGTGATGGTTCTAAAGTGATGGTTGTGATGGTTGTAAAGTGGTTCTAAAGTGGTGGCTGTAAAGGGGTTCTAAAGTGATGGCTGTAAAGGGGTTCTAAAGTGATGGCTGTAAAGGGGTTCTAAAGTGATGGTTGTGATGGTTGTAAAGTGGTTCTAAAGTGATGGTTGTGATGGTTCTAAAGTGATGGTTGTGATGGTTGTAAAGTGGTTCTAAAGTGATGGCTGTAAAGGGGTTCTAAAGTGATGGTTGTAAAGTGGTTCTAAAGCGATGGTTGTGATGGTTGTAAAGGGGTTCTAAAGTGATGGTTGTAAAGGGGTTCTAAAGTGATGGTTGTAAAGTGGTTGTAAAGTGATGGTTGTAAAGGGGTTCTAAAGTGATGGTTGTAAAGTGGTTCTAAAGTGATGGTTGTAAAGTGATGGTTGTAAAGGGGTTCTAAAGTGATGGTTGTGATGGTTGTAAAGGGGTTCTAAAGCGATGGTTCTAAAGCGATGGTTCTAAAGTGGTTCTAAAGTGATGGCTGTAAAGGGGTTCTAAAGCGATGGTTCTAAAGTGGTTCTAAAGTGATGGCTGTAAAGGGGTTCTAAAGTGATGGTTGTAAAGGGGTTCTAAAGTGATGGTTGTAAAGTGGTTCTAAAGTGATGGTTGTAAAGGGGTTCCAAAGTGATGGTTGTGAAGGTTGTAAAGGGGTTCTAAAGTGATGGTTGTGAAGGTTGTAAAGGGGTTCTAAAGCGATGGTTTTAAAGTGATGGTTGTAAAGTGGTTGTAAAGTGATGGTTGTAAAGTGGTTCTAAAGTGATGGTTGTAAAGGGGTTCTAAAGTGATGGTTGTAAAGTGGTTCTAAAGTGATGGTTGTAAAGTGATGGTTGTAAAGGGGTTCTAAAGTGATGGTTGTGATGGTTGTAAAGGGGTTCTAAAGCGATGGTTCTAAAGCGATGGTTCTAAAGTGGTTCTAAAGTGATGGCTGTAAAGGGGTTCTAAAGCGATGGTTCTAAAGTGGTTCTAAAGTGATGGCTGTAAAGGGGTTCTAAAGTGATGGTTGTAAAGGGGTTCTAAAGTGATGGTTGTAAAGTGGTTCTAAAGTGATGGTTGTAAAGGGGTTCCAAAGTGATGGTTGTGAAGGTTGTAAAGGGGTTCTAAAGTGATGGTTGTGAAGGTTGTAAAGGGGTTCTAAAGCGATGGTTTTAAAGTGATGGTTGTAAAGTGGTTGTAAAGTGATGGTTGTAAAGTGGTTCTAAAGTGATGGTTGTAAAGGGGTTCTAAAGCGATGGTTGTGATGGTTCTAAAGGGGTTCTAAAGTGATGGTTGTGATGGTTGTAAAGTGGTTGTAAAGTGATGGTTGTAAAGTGATGGTTCTAAAGGGGTTCTAAAGTGATGGTTGTGATGGTTGTAAAGTGGTTCTAAAGTGGTGGTTGTAAAGGGGTTCTAAAGTGATGGTTGTAAAGTGATGGTTGTAAAGTGATGCCTCTTCAACCACTTTTGCCCCTGGGTTACTTAGTACATAATGTAGTGTACAGACCTTGGTAAATCAACAGAACCGTTAGGAGATCATGCTTCCACACAACACACCAGCAGAGCTGCACAGTGTAAAACTGGTCTTTCAACACAGCACTACGCACTAGGTCAGGCTGTGCAGGACAGACAGTAACATCACAGAACAGGAAACACTCATTCCATTTCATTCTACAATCCATTTAAATCAACCCTGCCAAAAACATTCTGTTGATCAAAACCCTATAACGATGCAACTCTTACACGATTAGTAAAATAACATTCAAATCAACTGTGGATGCATTCTACAATAAAATGTATTTAAAATATGTACAACGTTTAATTTATTTGATCAAATCAAACCCCCTACTACGATTCAACACTTGCCTGATCAGTACTTTAATCCAAACATGGGTAGACACATTGAAAAAGCCAAACTTTAGAATTGACCAACTGACTGAAAGCAGTGCTGAAACGGTGCTGTTGTCACCGTGGTTAGTCTCACACCATTACCTAGACATGATGCACGTTAGACACCGTACCTCCATATACTTCTCTGAGCCCGTGTCTGTCAAGGCCTTGACGAGGGGGACAAAGTAAGACAGAAACCACAGAGTAAACTGGATCAACCTTACCACACGTTCCTTTAAATCAACTCCGTGTGCGCGCACGGGCGCCCACACATTATTCATCATTAAAATATGGTAATGACTAGAAACAAAAATGAAATAAAACTAACGAATGGAGGAAAAAAAAGAAGGTGATTATGCTGCTATCTTGAAATCAGTTAATTAGCTGATAACGGATAGGTCTATTAATTTGAAACCAGAAGTTGTCGTACAAGTCCTTGACCCCTTGTGCTGATCTGACTTTCAACATTCCAATTAAAAGTTTATATACAAAAAAAAGGGGGGAACGTTCCAACAATAACGATGACAATCCTTCAGGCTTCCGTCCCCATCAACCAGCATCAGAACTTCCAGACCCTGAGTGTGTATGACGAAACATTGTTAAAATGGGACGTAGCCCCATCTGCCTAGGGAGACTAAATCACCAAGATACGTAATATACCTTCAAATAAGCCTCTGGATTACAGAGCATGTACTGATGAAGAAACAGTAACAATATACACAAACCCTGTTAGAACAACATACATTATAAATGTTTAAAGATGCTTTTAATGTTTAGAGAAGCTTTTTTAATGTGAAAATATGCATTTCTAGTTTTCTAGTCACAGTACACAGTACTCATGGTACACGTCCTCTAGGAGGAATCCTAGAGCACGGAGGTCTCATGGGACACGTCTTTATTAGGAGGAATCCTAGAGCACGGAGGTCTCATGGGGCACGTCATTAAAGGAGGAATCCTAGAGCACGGAGGTCTCATGGGACACGTCATTAAAGGAGGAATCCTAGAGCACGGAGTTCTCATGGGACACGTCTTTATTAGGAGGAATCCTAGAGCACGGAGGTCTCATGGTACACGTCATTAAAGGAGGAATCCTAGAGCACGGAGGTCTCATGGGACACGTCACTTTAAGGAGGAATCGTAGAGCACGTAGGTCTCATGGTACACGTCATTATTAGGAGGAATCCTAGAGCACGGAGGTCTCATGGGACACGTCTTTATTAGGAGGAATCCTAGAGCACGGAGGTCTCATGGGACACGTCATTAAAGGAGGAATCCTAGAGCACGGAGGTCTCATGGGGCACGTCATTAAAGGAGGAATCCTAGAGCACGGAGGTCTCATGGGACACGTCATTAAAGGAGGAATCCTAGAGCACGGAGGTCTCATGGGACACGTCTTTATTAGGAGGAATCCTAGAGCACGGAGGTCTCATGGTACACGTCATTAAAGGAGGAATCCTAGAGCACGGAGGTCTCATGGGACACGTCATTAAAGGAGGAATCCTAGAGCACGGAGGTCTCATGGTACACGTCATTATTAGGAGGAATCCTAGAGCACGGAGGTCTCATGGGGCACGTCATTAAAGGAGGAATCCTAGAGCAGGAGGTCTCATGGTACACGTCATTAAAGGAGGAATCCTAGAGCACGGAGGTCTCATGGGACACGTCATTAAAGGAGGAATCCTAGAGCACGGAGGTCTCATGGGACACGTCATTAAAGGAGGAATCCTAGAGCACGGAGGTCTCATGGGACACGTCATTAAAGGAGGAATCCTAGAGCACGGCGGTCTCATGGTACACGTCATTAAAGGAGGAATCCTAGAGCACGGAGGTCTCATGGGACACGTCCTTAATACTAGAACTGCCTGGCCTTTCAGCCTATCAGTACCCACTAGAGAACGTTGCTGGGCATCCCCTTTAGCATATGCCTCAGATGCATATCAACCCGCAAGGAGCACAAACAAGCTTGATAAATAGTGCATAAACTATTGTAAAGGATTAAATTGCATAAAGAAATACTTGTGGAAATAAAAAAATAAATAAAAAAAGACTAGTTGTTTAGATGGATCGTCAAGGATATGTTGTTTTGTATAATTCTATTAAGTCCTAAGAAGAAAAAAAACAACGTAGGCCTGTAGTCTATTTTCATTCCCTGTACAATAAAACACTAGTGTTTCCATTTGATCAACTTGATTTGTAAATTAAATTAGAAATAAGAGTTAAAGTCATTAATAAAGTCCAGTTTACAGCTTCTTCTGACAAAGTAGAAATTAAAAATATGATGATAATAATATAACCAGCCAGGTGCACAGGTGAAATGATTTGCTGTATTCCTAAACATGAACTGGACTACATTGTAAAGGATTCAATTGCATTCAGAAATATTAGTGGAAATATATTAAAATGACAAGAAATAAAGACAGTCATCTGTTGATGGTATCAGACACTGTATTGGGCCCTTATACCGGTGCCTTTACGCATGAAGCAATCCAGTTCTCTCTTTATGCTTCAGGTTCCACGGCCAGCACACAGCTTCAGGGCTTCGTGTGAGGCAGCCGACTTCACATTGTGTCTTGTTTTTCCCCAGTGGGAGCTGTGGTATCTTGAGGAAGAGAGAGAGGAAGAGAGAGAGGGGGAGGGAGAGAGCGAGAGGGAGAGAGCGAGAGGGAGAGGGAGCGAGAGAGAGCGAGAGAGAGAGGGAGAGGGAGAGAGAGAGGGAGAGGAAGCGAGAGAGAGAGAGAGCGAGAGAGGGAGCGAGAGAGAGAGAGAGCGAGAGAGAGAGGGAGAGGGAGCGAGAGCGAGAGAGAGGGAGAGGGAGCGAGAGAGAGAGAGAGAGGGAGAGGGAGCGAGAGAGAGAGAGAGCGAGAGAGGGAGCGAGAGAGAGAGAGAGGGAGCGAGAGAGAGAGAGAGAGAGAGCGCGAGAGAGAGCGCGCAAGAGAGAGAGCGCGCGAGAGAGAGAGACAGAGAGAGAGCGAGAGAGACAGAGAGAGTGAGAGAGACAGAGAGAGCGAGAGCGAGGGAGAGCGTCTGTAGCTTCTTTCTTGGCGTTCATGTGGTTCTCACGAAGCTCACATGCCAGATCCATGATGAAATCTCTCCTGCTGACTGGCTTGTACGGACGCGTTGACAGCAGCCACGTCGGGCACGTTGTAGAACACCGTGTTCGGCAGATGGAAAGGCCGCCTGTACACGGTAGAGATACAGTGCCTTGCGAAAGTATTCGGCCCCCTTGAACTTTGCGACCTTTTGCCACATTTCAGGCTTCAAACATAAAGATATAAAACTGTATTTTTTTTGTGAAGAATCAACAACAAGTGGGACACAATCATGAAGTGGAACGACATTTATTGGATATTTCAAACTTTTTTAACAAATCAAAAACTGAAAAATTGGGCGTGCAAAATTATTCAGCCCCTTTACTTTCAGTGCAGCAAACTCTCTCCAGAAGTTCAGTGAGGATCTCTGAATGATCCAATGTTGACCTAAATGACTAATGATGATAAATACAATCCACCTGTGTGTAATCAAGTCTCCGTATAAATGCACCTGCACTGTGATAGTCTCAGAGGTCCGTCAAAAGTGCAGAGAGCATCATGAAGAACAAGGAACACACCAGACAGGTCCGAGATACTGTTGTGAAGAAGTTTAAAGCCGGATTTGGATACAAAAAGATTTCCCAAGCTTTAAACATCCCAAGGAGCACTGTGCAAGCGATAATATTGAAATGGAAGGAGTATCAGACCACTGCAAATCTACCAAGACCTGGCCGTCCCTCTAAACTTTCAGCTCATACAAGGAGAAGACTGATCAGAGATGCAGCCAAGAGGCCCATAATCACTCTGGATGAACTGCAGAGATCTACAGCTGAGGTGGGAGACTCTGTCCATAGGACAACAATCAGTCGTATATTGCACAAATCTGGCCTTTATGGAAGAGTGGCAAGAAGAAAGCCATTTCTTAAAGATATCCATAAAAAGTGTTGTTTAAAGTTTGCCACAAGCCACCTGGGAGACACACCAAACATGTGGAAGAAGGTGCTCTGGTCAGATGAAACCAAAATTGAACTTTTTGGCAACAATGCAAAACGTTATGTTTGGCGTAAAAGCAACACAGCTGAACACACCATCCCCACTGTCAAACATGGTGGTGGCAGCATCATTCAGATTTTGATTTGTTAAAAAAGTTTGAAATATCCAATAAATGTCGTTCCACTTCATGATTGTGTCCCACTTGTTGTTGATTCTTCACAAAAAAATACAGTTTTATATCTTTATGTTTGAAACCTGAAATGTGGCAAAAGGTCGCAAAGTTCAAGGGGGCCGAATACTTTCCCAAAGCACTGTACATAACCTTTGTGTGATTGTAGTCTGTCGTCGTCTCCCGGGTTTCTTCTTACGGTCATTGCCGACGGCAACAGCGGGACGCATGGTGTTGAGGATGACACACTTTCATTGACATCCACACACCACTTTACCACTCCCCATCACTGATGTGGAGTACAGCTCAGCTGGTCTGTTGTTTTGCACCGGGGGGGGTGGGGGGCAAGTTTACCACTCTCCATCACTGATGTGGAGTACAGCTCAGCTGGTCTGTTGTCTGTTCTGAACAGGCTAGTCTTCCTCGCAATCAAATTGGTCACAATTTCTGCCTTTGCAAGACTCCATGAGTCTCAAACCCACAGTCTCAGACAGTCACTCACCTGCAGTCACTGGGCTGGGCCATTACTGTTGATGACTGATATAGGTCTATAGGCTGGGACATGACTGATGATGACTGATATAGGTCTATAGGCTGGGACATTACTGATGATGATTGATATAGGTCTATAGGCTGGGACATTACTGTTGATGACTGATATAGGTCTATAGGCTATAGCATTACTGTTGATGACTGATATAGGTCTATAGGCTATAGCATTACTGTTGATGACTGATATAGGTCTATAGGCTGGGACATTACTGATGGTTGATATAGGTCTATAGGCTGGGACATTACTGTTGATGACTGATATAGGTCTATAGGCTGGGACATTACTCTTAATGACTGATATAGGTCTGTCTATATGCTGGGACATTACTGATGATTGATATAGATCTATAGGCTGTAACATTACTGATGACTGATATAGGTCTATACGCTGTAACATTACTCTTGATAATAGATCTAAAATCAATAATATAGTCTGGTCCCAAACAGCTCCCTATTCCATACGGTATGCAGTGCACTACTTTCGACCAGGGCTCTGGTTAAAGTGCACTATGTAGGGAATAGGGTGCCATTTTGAATGCAGACATAGAAGCAGTCAAGTGGATAAGTGGTAGTTATTTACCTCGAGGAAGCTGTCTCGGCAGCACTTGAAGTCACTCCTCTTCATGATGGACTCTGCTGTCAGGACCAACTCATTCTTACTGAGGGCTGGCTGCTCTGAACACGTATGGACAGACTGGGGGATGGAAGGATGGAGGAGGGAGAGAGGTATGGAGGGATGAGGGATAGAGGTATAGAGGGATAGAGGGAGGAGGGATAGAGGGATGAGGGATGGAGGGATAGAGGGATGGAGGGATAGAGGGATGGAGAGAGGAGGGATAGAGAGAGGAGGGATAGAGGGAAATGGATGGAGGGAGGAAGGATAGAGGGATGGAGAGAGGAGGGATGGAGAGAGGAGGGATGGAGAGAGGGGGGATGGAGAGAGAATGATGGAGGGAGGAGGGACAGAGGGATGGAGGCAGGATGGATAGAGGGATGAAGGAAGGAGTGATGGAGGGAAGAGGAGTGATGGAGGGAGGAGGGATGGAGGGAGGAGGGATAGAGGGAGGAGTGCGGATGTGTTATTAGTAACTGTGGGCAGGTGAACTAACAGCTGACCTGCATCACCAACACACACATAGAGATGACAACATGCATGCTGGGTAAATCCTCATTTCACCGTCTGCACATTCTGAAGCCTGGCACTTTGAAATGTAGGATTGTTTATGTTATTGTTGCCAGACTGACGACAGGTGAGGTCTAAGAGAATAATGGGTGTGTGAGTGTGAGAGTCTGCGTGCGTGCGTCTCTGTGTGTGTGCGCGTCTCTGTTTATTTTACCTTTATTTAACTAGGCAAGTCAGTTAAGAACAAATTCTTATTTTCAATGACTGCCTAGGAACAGTGGGTTAACTGCCTGTTCAGGGGCAGAACGACAGATTTGTACCATGTCAGCTCGGGGGTTTGAACTTGCAACCTTCCAGTTACTAGTCCAACGCTCCAACGCTCTCTGTGTGTGCGCGTCTCTCTGTGTGTGCGCGTCTCTCTGTGTGTGTGTGTGTGCGCGTCTCTGCGTGTGTGTGTGTGTGTGCGCGTCTCTGCGTGTGTGTGTGTGTGTGTGCGCGTCTCTGTGTGTGTGTGTGTGTGTGCGCGCGTCTCTGTGTGTGTGTGTGCGCGCGTCTCTGTGTGTGTGTGCGCGCGCGCGTCTCTGTGTGTGTGTGTGCGCGTCTCTGTGTGTGTGTGTGTGCGCGTCTCTGTGTGTGTCTCTCTGTGTGTGTGTCTCTCTGTGTGTGTGTGTGTGTGCGCGTCTCTATGTGTGTCTCTCTGTGTGTGTGTGCGCGTCTCTGTGTGTGTGTGTGCGCGTCTCTGTGTGTGTCTCTCTGTGTGTGTGTGCGCGTCTCTGTGTGTGTGTGTGCGCGTCTCTGTGTGTGTCTCTGTGTGTGTGTGTCTCTCTGTGTGTGTGTGTGTGTGCGCGTCTCTATGTGTGTGTGTGTGTGTGTGCGCGTCTCTGTGTCTCTCTGTGTGTGTGTGCGCGCCTCTGTGTGTGTGTCTCTGTGTGTGTATGCGCGTCTCTGTGTGTCTCTCTGTGTGTGTGTGTCTCTGTGTGTGTGTGTGTGTGCGCGTCTCTGTGTGTGTCTCTCTGTGTGTGTGTCTCTCTGTGTGTGTGTGTGTGTGTGCGCGTCTCTGCGTGTGTGTGTGTGTGTGTGCGCGTCTCTGTGTGTGTGTGTGTGTGTGCGCGCGTCTCTGTGTGTGTGTGTGCGCGCGTCTCTGTGTGTGTGCGCGCGCGCGTCTCTGTGTGTGTGTGTGCGCGTCTCTGTGTGTGTGTGTGTGCGCGTCTCTGTGTGTGTGTCTCTCTGTGTGTGTGTGTGTGTGCGCGTCTCTATGTGTGTCTCTCTGTGTGTGTGTGCGCGTCTCTGTGTGTGTGTGTGCGCGTCTCTGTGTGTGTCTCTCTGTGTGTGTGTGCGCGTCTCTGTGTGTGTGTGTGCGCGTCTCTGTGTGTGTCTCTGTGTGTGTGTGTCTCTCTGTGTGTGTGTGTGTGTGCGCGTCTCTATGTGTGTGTGTGTGCGTGTGCGCGTCTCTGTGTGTGTGTCTCTGTGTGTGTATGCGCGTCTCTGTGTGTCTCTCTGTGTGTGTGTGCGCGCCTCTGTGTGTGTGTCTCTGTGTGTGTATGCGCGTCTCTGTGTGTCTCTCTGTGTGTGTGTCTCTGTGTGTGTGTGTGTGTGCGCGTCTCTGTGTGTGTCTCTCTGTGTGTGTGTCTCTCTGTGTGTGTGTGTGTGTGCGCGTCTCTATGTGTGTCTCTCTGTGTGTGTGTGCGCGTCTCTGTGTGTGTGTGTGCGCGTCTCTGTGTGTGTCTCTCTGTGTGTGTGTCTCTCTGTGTGTGTGTGTGTGTGCGCGTCTCTATGTGTGTCTGTGTGTGTGTGTGTGTGTGCGCGTCTCTGTGTCTCTCTGTGTGTGTGTGCGCGCCTCTGTGTGTGTGTCTCTGTGTGTGTATGCGCGTCTCTGTGTGTCTCTCTGTGTGTGTGTCTCTGTGTGTGTGTGTGTGTGCGCGTCTCTGTGTGTGTGTCTCTGTGTGTGTGTGTGTGTGCGCGTCTCTGTGTGTGTGTGTCTCTCTGTGTGTGTCTCTCTGTGTGTGCGCGTCTCTGTGTGTGTCTCTCTGTGTGTGTGTGTCTCTGTGTGTGTGTGTCTCTGTGTGTGTGTGTCTCTGTGTGTGTGTGTCTCTGTGTGTGAGATTAAGTAGTGCCGCAACACGTGTGTGTGACTCACCCGGATGTTGTCCAGAACTCTGTTGAACTCCAACGGCTCATCTTTCCCCTCCATGGCGGCCGGGTCCAGGCCGTCCCCCCCGTAGACAAACTGGATGATGTCACCAGTGGAGCTCCGTACCGTCAGATCATACTGGGAACACAGGTCCTCCAGCGACTTCACCAGACGCCTCTGTTGACACACAACACATCCACCACAGAAGAACAGATCAGAGGACGACTCAACAACAGATAGGCCTCTTTAATCCTGCTTGTTGTGTCACCGTGTGTGTGTGTGTGTGTGTGTGACCACTCAACACCCTTCCTCTGCTATGTGTCATTAGTCAGATGGTGAGCTGTTCTGATCTGAACACATCAACAACACACCCCTAAGGACCCTCAACTCTGGACCACCAAGCCAGTTCCACTGCATGTTGTTTTCACTGTTCCCCTCTAGTCAGGGCCTGATTTAGACCTGGGACACCAGGTGGGGTGATATTAATGATCAGGGCCTGATTTAGACCTGGGACACCAGGTGGGGTGATATTAATGATCAGGGCCTGATTTAGACCTGGGACACCAGGTGGGTGATATTAATGATCAGGACCTGATTTAGACCTGGGACACCAGGTGGGGTGATATTAATGATCAGGGCCTGATTTAGACCTGGGACACCAGGTGGGTGATATTAATGATCAGGGCCTGATTTAGACCTGGGACACCAGGTGGGGTGATATTAATGATCAGGGCCTGATTTAGACCTGGGACACCAGGTGGGGTGATATTAATGATCAGGTAGAACAGAAAGCCAGCAGGCTCCGGACCTCATAGGGTCAGAGTTGAATAGTCCTGCCCTAGGAGATAACTACTCAAGAGGGAGCCTGATAAGATTTAGATTTGTAGGGAGCACACGTTGTTCCCTCTTTTCTTGAATACAAACAGAGAGCAGAGGGTGTTGGGTACGGTGCAGCAGGCAGCAGCCCAGCGGTGTGTGTGTGTGTTACCTGCATGTATCCGGTCTCCGCTGTTTTAACAGCGGTGTCCACCAAGCCCTCTCGACCAGCCATAGTGTGGAAAAAGAACTCCGTCGGCGTCAGGCCTGAATAAAAGCTGTCAGCTACAAACCCTTTAGCTGCAGGAAGCTGTGACACGACACAGAGAGAGAGAGAGAGAGAGAGAGAGAGAGAGAGAGAGAGAGAGAGAGAGAGAGAGAGAGAGAGAGAGAGAGAGAGAGAGAGAGAGAGAGAGAGAGAGAGAGAGAGAGAGAGAGAGAGAGAGAGAGAGAGAGAGAGAGAGAGAGAGAGAGAGAGAGAGAGAGAGAGAGAGAGAGAGAGAGAGAGAGAGAGAGAGAGAGAGAGAGAGAGAGAGAGAGAGAGAGAGAGAGAGAGACAAAGAGAGAGAGACAGAGAGAGAGAGACAAAGAGAGAGAGACAGAGAGAGAGAGACAAAGAGAGAGAGACAGAGAGAGAGAGACAGAGAGAAAGAGAGAAGGAGAATGAGAGCGAGAGAATGAGAGCGAGAGAAAGAGAGAGAAAGAGAGAGAAAGAGAGAGAAAGAGAGAGAAAGAGAGAGAAAGAGAGAGAAAGAAAGAGAAAGAGAAAGAGAAAGAGAAAGAGAAAGAGAGAGAGAGAGAGAGAGAGAGAGAGAGAGAGAGAGAGAGAGAGAGAGAGAGAGAGAGAGAGAGAGAGAGAGAGAGAGAGAGAGAGAGAGAGAGAGAGAGAGAGAGGGGTGTTACGACATTATAAAAGGCCCCGTACGTGTCCCAAATGTCACCCTATTCACTATTACTGTAGAGTGCACTACTTCTGACCAGGGCCCCACAGAGTCTTGGTAAACACTAGTGCACTAAGTAGGGAAAAGGGTTGCCATTTCGGGATTCATCCCCTGTCAGAGCAAACAAATGGCTCTGACTGAGCCAGCTGGAGATGTTGTTTACTGCTAGGAAGGAGAAACATCTATGAACGTTTGAACGTTTTTCAACTCTTAGCCTACAATTTCTGCAGGTTCGAGAAAATCTAATTGATTCCCATCGAAATCCATCGGTTTAAGCTAGAGATTGTTTTTGCATCAGGCTGTGTGTGTGTCTCAATCCGCCGCATCCCGACTAGTCTCCCAGTCCCTGCCTTTGAATAATATCCTCACAGCACGATGCTGCCACCACCATGCTTCACCGTAGGGATACTGCCAGGTTTCCTCCAGATGTGAAGCTTGGCATTCAGGCTAAAAAGAGTTCAATCTTGGTTTCATTATGTCAGAGAATCTTGTTTCGCATGGTCTGAGTCCTTTAGGTGCCTTTTGGCAAACTTTAAACGGGCTGTCGTGCTTTTTACTGAGTAGTGGCTTCCGTCTGGCCACTCTACCATAAAGGCCTGATTGGTGGAGTGCTGCAGAGATGGTTGTCCTTCTGGAAGGTTCTCCCTTCTCCACAGAGGAACTCTGGAGCTCAGTCAGAGTAACCATCGGGTTCTTGGTCACCTCCCTGACCGAGGCCCTTCTCCCCTGATTGCTCAGTTTGGCCGGGCGGCCAGCTCTAGGAAGAGTCTTGGTGGTTCCAAACTTCTTCCATTTAAGAATGATGGAGGCCACTGTGTTCTTGGGGACCTTCAATGCTGCAGAAATGTTTTGGTACCCTTCCCCAGATCTGTGCCTCGACACAATCCTGTCTCGGAGCTCTACGGACAATTCCTTCTACCTCATGGCTTGGTTTTGTTCTGACATGCACTGTCAGCTGTGGGACCTTATATAGACAGGTGTGTACCTTTCCAAATCATGTCCAATCAATTTAATTTACCACAGATTGAATCCAATGAAGTTGTAGAAACATCTCAAGGATGATCAATGGAAACAGGATGCACCTGAGCTCAATTTCAAGTCTCATAGCAAAGGGTCTGAATACTTATGGAAATAAGGTATTTCTGTTTATTTGCAAAAACTTGTTTTTCCGCTTTGTCATTATGGGGTATTGTGATGTCATTATGGGGTATTGTGATGTCATTATGGGGTGTTGTGATGTCATTATGGGGTGTTGTGATGTCATTATGGGGTGTTGTGTGTAGATTGATGAGGGGCAAAAAATAATTTCATACATTTTTAGAATAAGACTAATGTAACAAAACGTGGAAAAAGTCAAGGGGTCTGAATACTTTCAGACTGAACTGTATATGATAAGAGGCTACTGCACATTACGCATCGACAGAAAAACAAAAGCCCTTTGATATAGCTAGCTATATGTAAATAAATGAAACCAGCTCCAGTAGGCTAATGTCTGAGTAAGAACGGTATTAATGTAGTCTACTGTATAACATGTACATCGTTCAAACCATGATAGAGCAAGGAGAGAACATGTCATTCTGGTGCAGCATACGCAGACTATAGAAATGCTAAAATAGAAATGCTAAAATAGCAAGCTATTCTAGTCTAGCTTTGCCTGCATGGAAGTCCTAGAAGTAAGGAGTGTTTTTTAAGGAGAGACCAGCGGCCGACAGGTGCCTGCATGGAAGTCCTAGAAGTAAGGAGTGTTTTTTAAGGAGAGACCAGCGGCCGACAGGTGCCTGCATGGAAGTCCTAGAAGTAAGGAGTGTTTTTTAAGGAGAGACCAGCGGCCGACAGGTGCCTGCATGGAACTCCTAGAAGTGAGGAGTGTTTTTTAAGGAGAGACCAGCGGCCGACAGGTGCCTGCATGGAACTCCTAGAAGTAAGGAGTGTTTTTTAAGGAGAGACCAGCGGCCGACAGGTGCCTGCATGGAACTCCTAGAAGTAAGGAGTGTTTTTTAAGGAGAGACC
This sequence comes from Oncorhynchus clarkii lewisi, assembly GCF_045791955.1. Lineage (NCBI taxonomy): Eukaryota > Metazoa > Chordata > Actinopteri > Salmoniformes > Salmonidae > Oncorhynchus > Oncorhynchus clarkii. Next base: position 55,133,950 of record NC_092169.1, read on the forward strand.
AGCGGCCGACAGGTGCCTGCATGGAAGTCCTAGAAGTAAGGAGTGTTTTTTAAGGAGAGACCAGCGGCCGACAGGTGCCTGCATGGAACTCCTAGAAGTAAGGAGTGTTTTTTAAGGAGAGACCAGCGGCCGACAGGTGCCTGCATGGAAGTCCTAGAAGTAAGGAGTGTTTTTTAAGGAGAGACCAGCGGCCGACAGGTGCCTGCATGGAACTCCTAGAAGTGAGGAGTGTTTTTTAAGGAGAGACCAGCGGCCGACAGGTGCCTGCATGGAACTCCTAGAAGTAAGGAGTGTTTTTTAAGGAGAGACCAGCGGCCGACAGGTGCCTGCATGGAACTCCTAGAAGTAAGGAGTGTTTTTTAAGGAGAGACCAGCGGCCGACAGGTGCCTGCATGGAACTCCTAGAAGTAAGGAGTGTTTTTTAAGGAGAGACCAGCGGCCGACAGGTGCCTGCATGGAACTCCTAGAAGTAAGGAGTGTTTTTTAAGGAGAGACCAGCGGCCGACAGGTGCCTGCATGGAACTCCTAGAAGTAAGGAGTGTTTTTTAAGGAGAGACCTGTCCCCACCCACCCCGAGATGGGTCGTCTGTCCCCACCCACCCCGAGATGGGCCGTCTGTCCCACCCCCCCCCCCCCCCGAGATGGGCCGTCTGTCCCATCCCCCCCCCCCCGAGATGGGCCGTCTGTCCCCCCCACCCCGAGATGGGCCGTCTGTCCCCCCCACCCCGAGACGGGCCGTCTGGCCCCCCCACCCCGAGACGGGCCGTTTGGCCCCCCCACCCCGAGACGGGCCGTTTGGCCCCCCCACCCCGAGACGGGCCGTCTGGCCCACCCCGAGACGGGCCGTCTGTGTGTCCCCCCCCCCTCCGAGATGGGCCGTCTGTCCCACCCACCCCGAGATGGGCCGTCTGTCCCCCCCCCCCCCCCACCCCCCGAGACGGGCCGTCTGTCCCCACCCTGAGGCTGTAGAGAAGCCAGATGTAGACATGGCATAATATTAAGCAGTTCCATTTCATGCCATGCTGTTCGTTTAAATAAGTTATTATAATTTACCATTTTTTTCCGCAGTTATTTAAATGTAGATGTTTTGGGCGGTAAATTCCAGTAAATCTTGGTAACGGGGTTCCTGCCATTAAACCCTAATGCTGACTGCAGGAATGTCCATCAGAGCTGTTGCCAGAGAATTTCAATGTTAATTTCTCTACCTTAAGCCGCCTCCAACATCGTTTTAGAGAATTTGGCAGTACTTCCAACCGGCTTTGCATACCACGCCAGCCGAGGATCTCCACACCTGGTTTCGTCAACTACGGGATCGTCGGAGACCAGCCACCTAGACAGCTGATGAAACTGTGGGTTTGCACAACCGAAAAAATGTCTGCACAAACTGTCAGAAACCATCTCATCTCATCTGCGTGCTCGTCTTCCTCACCAGGGTCTTGACCTGACTACAGTTGGGCATCATAAATCGACTTCAGTGGGCAAAGGCTCACATCGACGGCCACTGGCAGGAAGTGTGCTCGTCTCGGATTAATCCCGGTTTCAACTGTCCTGGGCAGATGGCAGACAGCGTGTACGGCGTTGTGTGGGCGAGCGGTTTGTTGATGTCAATGTTGGGACCTGAGTGCCCCATTTTGGCGATGGGGTTATGCAAATGGCTTTTTAATCGATGGCAATTTGAATGCACAGAGATAACGTGACGAGATCCTGAGGTCCATTGTCGTGCCGTTCATCCGCCGCCATTACCTCATGTTTCATCATGATAATGCACGGCCCCATGTCACAAGGATCTGTACACAATTCCTGGAAGCTAAAAATGTCCCAGTCCTTCAATGGCCTGCATACTCACCAGACATGTCCCCAATTGAGCATGTTTGGGATGCTCTGGATCCACGTGTACGACAGCGTGTTCCAGTTCCCGCCAATATCCAGCAACTTCTCACAGCCATTGAAGAGGATTGGAACAACATTCCACAGGCCACAAATCAACAGCCTGATCAACTCTATGTGAAGGAGACGTGTCACGCTGCATGAGGCAAATGTCACATCAGATACCGACTGGTTTTCTGATCCACACCCCTACTTTTTTAAAAAGGTATCTGTGGCCAAATCAAATCTTATTTGTAACATACACGGTTAGCAGATGTTAATGCAGTCGGTATTTACAGTCATGTGAAATCCATAGATTAAATCCATAGATTAGGACCTAATGAATTTATTTACATTGACTGATCTCCTTATATGAACTGTAACTCAGTAAAATCATGTTTAAATTGTTGCATGTGTAATTATATCTACTTCCATTGTCCAGGTAGATGTCCAGGAGTGGCTTCAGTTCCTCAGCTGTTTCCAAATGAAGAGATTAGGGTGGGCTACCTCCCAAATGACACCCTATTTCCTACACAATGCACTCCTTTTGACCAGAACCCTATCAGTCGCCTGGTCAAAAGGAGTGCATTGTAGGAAATAGGGTGTCATTTGGGAGGTAGCCCACCCTAATCTCTTCATGTTATGAATGAATGAATGAAGCCCCTGAGACTCCGGACAGATATAATGGTGATTTCAGCTGGTTAATAAACGACCTTAAGGTGGTTCTTACTTTAGAGTGCTTCTCAAAGTGTGGCAGCGAGCGGTTCTCAAAGCCGTCGGGCACTCGAGAGCCGCTTATCGCCTGCTGGCCCACGCAGGCGATCATCTGGGAGATGTTGATGAAGGATCCTACGGAAGGGATTAAGAAATAAGACCATTAGCATTACTGAATCATCCCCTCAAAACAACAAACAAATCCTAAGCATTCTATCATATACAGGGAAAAGTAAGCAGCCAGAACTCATAGGAGAAGAATCTCCTGTCTCCTCAGGACGCCCCCTGGACAGGACACTAGTCTATCACCTCAGTATACCCCCTGGACAGGACACTAGTCTTTCTCCTCAGTACATCCCCTGGACAGGACACTAGTCTATCACCTCAGTACACCCCCTGGACAGGACACTAGTCTATCACCTCAGTACACCCCCTGGACAGGACACTAGTCTATCACCTCAGTACACCCCCTGGACAGGACACTAGTCTGTCTCCTCAGTACACCCCCTGGACAGGACACTAGTCTATCACCTCAGTACACCCCCTGGACAGGACACTAGTCTATCACCTCAGTACACCCCTTGGACAGGACACTAGTCTATCTCCTCAGTACACCCCTTGGACAGGACACTAGTCTGTCTCCTCAGTACACCCCCTGGACAGGACACTAGTCTATCACCTCAGTACACCCCCTGGACAGGACACTAGTCTATCACCTCAGTACACCCCCTGGACAGGACACTAGTCTATCTCCTCAGTACACCCCCTGGACAGGACACTAGTCTATCACCTCAGTACACCCCCTGGACAGGACACTAGTCTATCACCTCAGTACAGGGCATTTAAGGGCATTTACCATTACACTAACTTGTTTACCTTACACCAGGGGTAGGGAGACTAGATTCAGCCCCGGGAGCTGATTTTTGTCAGAGTGAATGGTCAGGAGGGCCTGAACATAACGATAACAATTTTGAACTCTGCAAATTGACAACTAAAACCCCAAACAACGTCATACCTTGATCACATCGAGACAAGATCACGTCTCTTTTTTCTTAATTCGTTGGAATACTTGGGAAAAGATTATCTAAATTAAACTCATTTTTTTAGTCGAATTCCTGGTGATTTTACAGTCATTTTTACAACAAAAAAAGTCGCAGGCCGGTATTTAAACCAGCCCGCCTGTCGCCGACCCCAGCCTTCAACTCATGGGCTGGTTTCCTGGACACAGACTTTTTTTTAAAAATTTTTTTACAAGTACTGACAAATTCTCTAAAACGATGTTGGAGGCGGCTTAAGGTAGAGAAATTAAGCTTTTGAAATCTGTGGAGAATCTCCCTTGAGCATATTTTTAGTCCTGGACAATAAATTATACTGTACATCCTACCATAAACAGATAATTAAAGAGCCTAAAGCAGGAAAAAAATGAAATAAGGCTATTATAAATGGCTATATTAGAATACAGGTCAGCTACAGGTCAGTACTACCCCTAATAATCCATAAAACAAACGTTAGAGTGTAGCCTAGCTGTTCCTGTGACAACAACGCTCTAATGGCCAATAAAATCAGAGAGAATCAGGAAGTCTTAGTTGAAGTGAATAAGAACCACTTAGTCCTTATTATTAGAAGTGGGTACAGGCAGAGCTCCTGACATGTGATTAGTGTGTGTGACCGTGTGTGTGACCGTGTGTGTGACCGTGTGTGTGTGGTAAAGGCAGAATTTAACCTCAGCGGCTGGTTAGTTGACCTACCTTTGGAGCCACACAGAGCCATAATCAGAGGACTGTTGGTCTTGTCCAGTTCTCTGAGGCAGGCGCTGCCGGCATGGTCTCTGATAACAGACAGCTCCTTCAGGATGAGGGCCTGTTGAGAGACACATCATTATCACTCTAAACCACAGATAACAGAAAAACCTCCAAAATAGACCAACCATTAAAAAGAAAGAGCTATCTCTCCTCCTCACATCAGTCTGAAGCAGAGATGATGATCTACCTGGTTTCAAAAGGCCACCAGACTAAAGTAGCTGGTCTAGAAGAAGCGCCAGACATCAGACAGACATCAGATACAGTAGCTGGTCTAGAAGGAGCACCAG
>NC_092169.1:55143618-55296453 GCF_045791955.1 Oncorhynchus clarkii lewisi
TTATAGATCCCCCCCCCCCCCCCCACGACAGAGAACAACAGATGTCAGCCCAAAATCCAATAAACAGTCCCATCATTCATTTCAACCAACCGAGGAGAGCCGTACCGTACCTTGAGTATGGCAGGGTGTGGGAGAGCTATCTTGATCCTCTCATCCACCCCCACCAGGATAGAGGCCACTATCTGGCAGGCTTTAGACCTATCGAAGAATGTGTCCTTCAGGGTCAACAAGTAGGCTCCTGTGAAGAAAGACGAGAGAGGAGGAGAGTAGGGTGTTGACATGTGGAGTGTGAAACATACAGCTATTGTGCTCCTAAGAAATATTAGGCTACACTTTCCCCAAATATGATAAATACAAAAGATGACATTGTGACATTGCTACAAAATGTGACCGGATTCAGGATCGTAGGCATTTGGACGCCATTTCCTACTTCACAGTACAGACGTAAAAAAAAACAACAAAAAAAAATATATATATAATTTTTTTTTTTTGCAGAAAAGCTTTCTTGAACATGTGAACTTTCATATGACTTAATTACAAACTTGTCTGGAATCTGTAAATATGAATAAAAAAATGTTAAATTAAGAGCCTAGTTTAGCCAAAGAGAAAGCACTGAGCTCTTAGGGAGAAAGATGAGCTCCATGATTGGCTGATAATGGAAAGGGGATAATAGAGAGTAGAGGAGTCTCAAATAGTGAATATTTTTAGATTAAACTATACTAAATATATTCACGTCACCAAATAATTGATTAAAATACACTGTTTTGTGATGAAGGTCTTACAGTAACTTCAACAGCACTCTGTAGGGTAGCACCATGGTGTAGCCGGAGGACAGCTAGTTTCTGTCCTCCTCTGGGTACATTGAATTCATTAGAAAACCTAGGAGTCTCATGGTTCTCACCCCCTTCCATAGACTTACACAGTAATTATGACAACTTCCGGAGGATGTCCTTTAACCTATCAGAACTTATGCAGTATGAACTGAAAATGTTGTTCACCCAGTCAAAGGATCAGAGAATTAATCTAGTACTGAAAGGATAACCTACAGCTAGCTAGCACTGCAGTGTATAAAATGTGGTGAGTAGTTGATTCAAAGAGAGAGAAAGAAAAGTTGAACAGTTTTGAAAAAATGAATTTAGTTCACGAAGGAGAAGCAACAGAGAAAGAGCTAGACAGCTATATTTAGTTGTATTTTTATTTATTTTTGTTACTTTCACTTAGCTAGCGAATGCAGCTAGCAGGTTTAGCCTACGCATACACCCGGCTCAAACAGAGAGGGATGCTATGTTAGCTAGCTGGCTATGACAATTAAACAGTGGAACTCTTTCAAGTCAAGGTAAGCTTTTGGTTTTATTCAATTTATTGCTACTGGGGCCCACCGGTGTAACTGCTAAACTGCTTGCTGACTGCGCTGCATGATTTTAGAGGGATTACTAACACGTTAGTTCTAGTAGCAATGTTGACTATGACATTTACTAACATCGTTAGCTAATATGGTGACAACGATGTAGGCTGTGCGTAGCGGTTAGCGGCTACGATATGAAGGTTTGGCTTGGAAAGGTTTTTTTCCCCCTGGTCACAGACACCTGATGTGTCGAAGGGAAGGGAAAAGGTGAGGAGGAGGAGAGCGTGCAACAGTAACCTAAACCTATGGATGTTACATAGAGCTGGGTGAACGACAGTAACCTAAACCTATGGATGTTACATAGAGCTGGGTGAATATGAATGACAGTAACCTAAACCTATGGATGTTACATAGAGCTGGGTTAATGACAGTAACCTAAACCTATGGATGTTACATAGAGCTGGGTGAATGACAGTAACCTAAACCTATGGATGTTACATAGAGCTGGGTGAATGGAATAAGAATGACAGTAACCTAAACCTATGGATGTTACATAGAGCTGGGTGAATATGAATGACAGTAACCTAAACCTATGGATGTTACATAGAGCTGGGTGAATGGAATATGAATGACAGTAACCTAAACCTATGGATGTTACATAGAGCTGGGTGAATGGAATATGAATGACAGTAACCTAAACCTATGGATGTTACATAGAGCTGGGTGAATGGAATATGAATGACAGTAACCTAAACCTATGGATGTTACATAGAGCTGGGTGAATATGAATGACAGTAACCTAAACCTATGGATGTTACATAGAGCTGGGTTAATGGAATATGAATGACAGTAACCTAAACCTATGGATGTTACATAGAGCTGGGTGAATGGAATAAGAATGACAGTTAATCCAATATGCTAGAACAGAATTAAGGCCATGCTCATTAAAAATAAAAGTCGCCCTCCCTCATGTTAAACGTCACCAACCGCCACTGATAGAGAGACCACTTTCTGGAGGACAATGCCACGCCGACTCGTTAATTTACACGTGAATTCTTAAATAAATGGGTGGGACTAAGGCTTAAGAGGGCGTGAACGATTTAAATTATATACATTTTTTTTAACTAGGCAAGTCAGTTAAGAACATTCTTATTTTCAATGACGGTCTAGGAACAGTGGGTTAACTGCCTTGTTCAGGGGCAGAACGACAGATTTGTACCTTGTACCAACCTTCCGGTTACTAGTCCAACACTCTAACCGCTAGGCTACCCTGCCGTCCCTACACTCTAACCGCTAGGCTACCCTGCCGTCCCTACACTCTAACCGCTAGGCTACCCGATGCTGAATGGTCGTAAATTAACCAGTGTTCTCTAGAAAGTGGGAAAATCATTCAAAGAGCATTTCTCTCCCACCCATCTCCATATTGGGAGAACACGTTTATCACACGTCAGAGAAGCATAACTTTCCCATGTTTCATAACAGACCATTTCAAAGCTCTGGGACTGTACTTTTTCAGAAAATGTTTTAAAAAATATATATAATTTGACATAAGCTCATCTTCCTGAATTCAGTTTCAAAATGTCAAACCAGAGTGGATAATAAGGTCAGTATGAAGAGCCCCATCAAGGTGTTGACTTAACAAGAGGTAAGTGTCCCAATCTGGATGAAAACAAGCCAAGCAGCTGTATGACGAAGATGACATCGTTATGACGAGATGAGCTGTGACATATCTATCAAATGCAATGCGAACAGATCGGAGCGCGTCAGGGAGACATCTTCCATCATGTTGATCACATGATCACCAGGGCAAAACCTTGTTTCTTTTCTCCACCTGACAACGAGCAGTTTGAGACGCTCACTAATACAGACGTCAAAAGGCTCATTTGATTGGCTGTCAGGCCCTGCTGCGACAAACAATGGTTGGCTCATTGCTGTAACACAACGGCTGACCTGTCAGAAAGTCTTGAATAGCAGCAATCAGAGGCTCTCCGTTCCTGGGGGTCACCAGATTGGCTTTGGTCTGGAGGGAAAGAGACATGAGACAAGTATAGGTCAGTGTGAGAGTAGAACCTCGGCTGTACAGGTTTTAGTTTAAAAACCTGGGATTTCAAAGACTGAGTGACAGAGAAGAGAAGTGGTGGACTGCGGGGTGTTGTAGGGGTGGTGTTGGGGTGAAGAGGTAAATGCTGGTAGTCAGACTGTGCAACTTGGACTTTCATGTAAATTATTAATTGATGTCAATGGGAGGGCTGTACAGTGTACAGTGTGACGTGTGTAGAGGTGTGTAGAGGTGTGTAGAGGTGTGTAGAGGTGTGTAGAGGTGTGTAGAGGTGTGTCGGGGTGTGTAGAGGTGTGTAGAGGTGTGTAGAGGTGTGTAGAGGTGTGTAGAGGTGTGTAGAGGTGTGTAGAGGTGTGTAGAGGTGTGTAGAGGTGTGTAGAGGAGTGTAGAGGTGTGTCGGGGTGTAGAGGTGTGTAGAGGTGTGTAGAGGTGTGTAGGGGTGTGTAGGTGTGTAGAGGTGTGTAGAGGTGTGTAGAGGTGTGAGGTGTGTAGAGGTGTGAGGTGTGTAGAGGTGTGTAGAGGTGTGTAGAGGTGTGTAGAGGTGTGTAGAGGTGTGTAGAGGTGTGTCGGGGTGTAGAGGTGTGTAGAGGTGTGTAGAGGTGTGTAGAGGTGTGTAGAGGTGTGTCGGGGTGTGAGGTGTGTAGAGGTGTGTAGAGGTGTGTAGAGGTGTGTAGAGGTGTGTAGAGGTGTGTCGGGGTGTGAGGTGTGTAGAGGTGTGTAGAGGTGTGTCGGGGTGTGTAGAGGTGTGTAGAGGTGTGTAGAGGTGTGTCGGGGTGTGTAGAGGTGTGTAGAGGTGTGTAGAGGTGTGTCGGGGTGTGAGGTGTGTGAGGTGTGTAGAGGTGTGTAGAGGTGTGTAGAGGTGTGTAGAGGTGTGTCGGGGTGTGAGGTGTGTAGAGGTGTGTAGGGGTGTGAGGGTGTGTCGGGGTGTGAGGTGTGTAGAGGTGTGTCGGGGTGTGTCGGGGTGTGAGGTGTGTAGAGGTGTGAGGTGTGTAGAGGTGTGAGGTGTGTAGGGGTGTGAGGGTGTGTAGGGGTGTGAGGTGTGTAAGGGTGTGAGGGTGTGTCGGGGTGTGAGGTGTGTAGAGGTGTGTAGAGGTGTGTCGGGTGTGAGGTGTGTAGAGGTGTGTCGGGTGTGAGGTGTGTAGAGGTGTGTCGGGGTGTGAGGTGTGTAGAGGTGTGTCGGGTGTGAGGTGTGTAGAGGTGTGTCGGGTGTGAAGTGTGCTGCTGCAGGAGTCTAAAGGCGAATCAGGGCAGGCAACACTAACCCCCATCAGCACCAGGGCTTCAGCCTTGGCCTCCTCTGTCTGGGGAAGGTGAAGGTTCATCTCGTCCCCGTCAAAGTCAGCGTTGTACGGCGTGCACACACACTCGTTAAACCGGAACGTTCTGTGAGGCTTCACTTTGGCCTTTAGGACAGACAAAGATGAATACAATAATGATATCTGCCTGAAATAAAACTATCATGATACATCCAAAACAGTAACAACTACACGACAAGGCAGCTCGAAAACAGTAACAACTACACGACAAGGCAGCTCTAAAACAGTAACAACTACACGACAAGGCAGCTCTAAAACAGTAACAACTACACGACAAGGCAGCTCGAAAACAGTAACAACTACACGACAAGGCAGCTCTAAAACAGTAACAGCTACACAACAAGGCAGCTCACAGCTACACGACAAGGCAGCTCTAAAACAGTAACAACTACACGACAAGGCAGCTCCAAAACAGTAACAACTACATGACAAGGCAGCTCTAAAACAGTAACAACTACACGACAAGGCAGCTCCAAAACAGTAACAACTACACGACAAGGCAGCTCCAAAACAGTAACAACTACACGACAAGGCAGCTCTAAAACAGTAACAACTACACGACAAGGCAGCTCTAAAACAGTAACAACTACACGACAAGGCAGCTCGAAAACAGTAACAGCTACACAACAAGGCAGCTCGAAAACAGTAACAGCTACACGACAAGGCAGCTCGAAAACAGTAACAGCTACACAACAAGGCAGCTCACAGCTACACGACAAGGCAGCTCTAAAACAGTAACAACTACACGACAAGGCAGCTCGAAAACAGTAACAGCTACACGACAAGGCAGCTCGAAAACAGTAACAGCTACACGACAAGGCAGCTCTACAACAGTAACAACTACACGACAAGGCAGCTCCAAAACAGTAACAACTACACGACAAGGCAGCTCCAAAACAGTAACAACTACATGACAAGGCAGCTCTGAAACAGTAACAACTACACGACAAGGCAGCTCCAAAACAGTAACAACTACACGACAAGGCAGCTCCAAAACAGTAACAACTACACGACAAGGCAGCTCCAAAACAGTAACAACTACACGACAAGGCAGCTCCAAAACAGTAACAAGTACATGACAAGGCAGCTCTGAAACAGTAACAACAACACGACAAGGCAGCTCCAAAACAGTAACAACAACACGACAAGGCAGCTCCAAAACAGTAACAACTACACGACAAGGCAGCTCGAAAACAGTAACAACTACACGACAAGGCAGCTCTAAAACAGTAACAACTACACGACAAGGCAGCTCTAAAACAGTAACAACTACACGACAAGGCAGCTCGAAAACAGTAACAACTACACGACAAGGCAGCTCTAAAACAGTAACAGCTACACAACAAGGCAGCTCACAGCTACACGACAAGGCAGCTCTAAAACAGTAACAACTACACGACAAGGCAGCTCCAAAACAGTAACAACTACATGACAAGGCAGCTCTAAAACAGTAACAACTACACGACAAGGCAGCTCCAAAACAGTAACAACTACACGACAAGGCAGCTCCAAAACAGTAACAACTACACGACAAGGCAGCTCTAAAACAGTAACAACTACACGACAAGGCAGCTCTAAAACAGTAACAACTACACGACAAGGCAGCTCGAAAACAGTAACAGCTACACAACAAGGCAGCTCGAAAACAGTAACAGCTACACGACAAGGCAGCTCTAAAACAGTAACAGCTACACAACAAGGCAGCTCACAGCTACACGACAAGGCAGCTCTAAAACAGTAACAACTACACGACAAGGCAGCTCGAAAACAGTAACAGCTACACGACAAGGCAGCTCGAAAACAGTAACAGCTACACGACAAGGCAGCTCTACAACAGTAACAACTACACGACAAGGCAGCTCCAAAACAGTAACAACTACACGACAAGGCAGCTCCAAAACAGTAACAACTACATGACAAGGCAGCTCTGAAACAGTAACAACTACACGACAAGGCAGCTCCAAAACAGTAACAACTACACGACAAGGCAGCTCCAAAACAGTAACAACTACACGACAAGGCAGCTCCAAAACAGTAACAACTACACGACAAGGCAGCTCCAAAACAGTAACAACTACACGAAAAGGCAGCTCCAAAACAGTAACAAGTACATGACAAGGCAGCTCTGAAACAGTAACAACAACACGACAAGGCAGCTCCAAAACAGTAACAACAACACGACAAGGCAGCTCCAAAACAGTAACAACTACACGACAAGGCAGCTCTAAAACAGTAACAACTACACGACAAGGCAGCTCTAAAACAGTAACAACTACACGACAAGGCAGCTCTAAAACAGTAACAGCTACACGACAAGGCAGCTCTAAAACAGTAACAACTACACGACAAGGCAGCTCCAAAACAGTAACAACTACACAACAAGGCAGCTCTAAAACAGTAACAACTACACGACAAGGCAGCTCTAAAACAGTAACAACTACACGACAAGGCAGCTCACAGCTACGCGACAAGGCAGCTCTAAAACAGTAACAACTACACGACAAGGCAGCTCTAAAACAGTAACAACTACACGACAAGGCAGCTCTAAAACAGTAACAACTACACGACAAGGCAGCTCACAGCTACACGACAAGGCAGCTCTAAAACAGACATCCCCAAGATACATCACACAAAATCCCCTACTTCTAACAGGGAGGTTCTCTTCCTGCCTACACGTTGACATGGAGTCAGCACGGTGATTAACCTAACAGTTTCCAGACAGAGCCGAAGTGAAGGATGGGTGTATGATGTGGAGCGAGAGAGAGAGAGAGAGAGAGCACTCACAATATGAGCCATGATGCTGAGTTTGTGTAGAGAGGGCTGTCGGTTGAAGAGGACGATGTCTCCATCGATCATGTGTCTCTCCACCACGTCTCCAAACCTCAGCTCCTGGGCCATCTTCTCTCGGTTCCCGTACTTCAGGAACCTGAAGACAGACAGACACACACACAGGGAATACTCTTGGAACATACACCTAAACATGTGGTTTCATACAAAGTTTCAGTTTAGTGGTAGGCCTGTAACCACAGTTTCAGTTTAGTGGTAGGCCTGTAACCAGTTTTAGTTTAGTGGTAGGCCCGTAACCAGTTTAGTGGTAGGCCCGTAACCAGTTTAGTGGTAGGCTTGTAACCAGTTTAGTGGTAGGCCTGTAACCAGTTTAGTGTTAGGCCTGTAACCAGTTTAGTGGTAGGCCTGTAACCACAGTTTCAGTTTAGTGGTAGGCCCGTAACCAAAAGGATGGCAGACCCAACCAACAACCAAATGATTGTGATAATGTGGTTGTTTTAGCTCAGTTTAGTTGACACTGGATAAGAGCATCTATTAAAAAGGGTATACTTCGGGACAATGAGGCCCTTTAATCTACTTCCCCAGAGTCAGATGAACTGGTGTCCCAGTAAACAGAGACATTAAACTGGCACCAACGAGTTCATCTGACTGAGGAAGTAGATAAAGGGCCTCAAGACAAAAAGTATCCCTTTATATTAACTAAAAATGTATAAAAAGAAAGATAGATACTCTATATATTCTTCTAATAACTGAATGGGTAAAACCTCACCAACGTTTTGGGACGTAGTGCCTTCTTCAACATTTTAAGGGTGTGGGTCAGCTCATGCTTTTAAAACTGACTAAACATGTCCAATAGAACTGTCCTGACCTCTTCATCTGCGTGTGTCGTTGCTGGATGAAGTTGGCTCCAGGGTGGACCTCTGGACCGCTCCGCACCAGCTTCCTCAGCATCTCCAAGTTGGCCTTGTTCACCTTGGGGCACAACAGGTTAAGAGGTCGCAGGTCATACAACAGGGGACAGTGAAGACACTGTGCAGGTTACTTCTCAATGGTAAAGACAGCTGGAAAAGGCACTCAACCTGCCTTGTGATCCATCCTGATTTGTGAAGCATCTATGTATTGCTTATAAACAATTAATGTATTCTTATTAAGGAAGTCAACCGATTAAAATAATTAAATAGAGTTAACGGAATTATAGTTAAATCGCGATTCATTGCCATTATAGAATTTGCTCCAATTCGGACTTTCAACAAATTTTTCATTAAAAATCAAAATCAAATCAAATGTATTTGTCACATACACATGGTTGGCAGATGTTAATGCGAGTGTAGCCAACTGCTTGTGCTTCTAGTTCCGACAATGCAGCAATAACCAACGAGTAATCTAACCTAACAATTCCAAAACTACTACCTTATACACACACAAGTGTAAAGGGATAAAGAATATGTACATAAAGATATATGAATGAGAGCAGAACATTTGAGTTACTATTAAACCCAAAATAGTGTGGATTAAAAATGCTTTAAAGGCATTTTCACCATAAACAACATCAAAGTCTCTGTAACAGCTAGCTATTCATGATCCCAGGAGGCCTAATCCATCTTATCAATACTATTGAAGCTTAACTGATCCATGTTCTTCATCATGACCTAGTCACAAGTTGCTGCTACTAGAACAGTAGTCACATGTTGCTGCTACTAGAACAGTAGTCACATGTTGCTGCTACTAGAACTGGGATCATTAAGTCTTTTTTGACCTGAGGACTACAACAGAAACAGTAGTCACATGTTGCTGCTACTAGAACTGGGATCATTAAGTCTTTTTTGACCTGAGGACTACAACAGAAACAGTAGTCACATGTTGCTGCTACTAGAACTGGGATCATTAAGTCTTTTTGACCTGAGGACTACAACAGAAACAGTAGTCACATGTTGCTGCTACTAGAACTGGGATCATTAAGTCTTTTTGACCTGAGGACTACAACAGAAACAGTAGTCACATGTTGCTGCTACTAGAACTGGGATCATTAAGTCTTTTTGACCTGAGGACTACAACAGAAACAGTAGTCACATGTTGCTGCTACTAGAACTGGGATCATTAAGTCTTTTTGACCTGAGGACTACAACAGAAACAGTAGTCACATGGAATAGATGTCCTGTTCTGATTCAAATCATTGTGGGAAGTTAGTTGAATCAAGAGCCATTCAGCCATGGCATTGTAAACAATTTATGGCTAGCTAGCTAACGGTAGCATAATTAGATGGTTACTTCTGTACAAATGAATGTTTTTTTGCTGTCATCTAAAGAAATGCCTGAGAATGTGTTTACGGTAGAAGTATCTGTACGGTTTCCATCAAAACTGTTGCTCAAAGCTGTGCGCACGACACACTACAATAGAGACAGACAAGCGCTACTGAGACCGTGTGCTCACTGACAGGTACACAGCACAGAGCGTGTTGTGTGTTGCGCTTATAAGGGTCCCTACTGAAACACGTGCGCTTAAAAAGGTTCCGGGGTAAAGAAATGGAGAAGCAATTAAAAGCGTCAAAGAAATTAACAGCATTAAAAAGTGTTAACGTGGAAAGCCCTAATTATTATAAAGCCTTTATAAAAGTTGTAGTTAAAGTGTGGCCAATAAGAATCTTACCTTCTCTGGGTAGGTCAGGATTTTGGCTACGTGCACAGGGACAGCCACCTCATCAATCCGCAAGTTGGGGTCTGGAGAGATGACCGTTCTCCCAGAGAAATCCACTCTCTTCCCCGAGAGGTTTCCACGGAATCGCCCTGAGAGAGAGACACCAAGAACCATCAATAACCGAGTGTCTCCAAAGGCAGCAGTGGAGAATAACTATAGTTTGTAATTAAATGGCTCCACAATCAACTAGGATACTTTCTGTTTCTGACTCAGCTGTGTAAATAAACTACATTGTTTATGACAAAAGGCATGACATTGAAATGAATTCAGTGTCAACTATCAATAAATACGATGGTGAGAGTGACCACAGAACTAGAAATCAGAATAGACAACAGGTAACTATTAAAAAGTTAGAATTAAAAATCAACATTTATATGAGCGAGACCTTGTTTGCCCTTGAGTCTCTGAACGAAGCCTCTGGTCCACTTCTTAGGGGCCATGTTGAGGGGGATGCCAGAGAGCTCACTGTTGATGTAGAGAGCACATTGCAGCTGGAGGAAGTCCCAGTCCTCCATGATCATCTGGGTCTTGGCCCCTGACATACGGTGCTGTGGGACGGCATGAGAGGCGGGCAGAACAACTCATTCATCACTCAACATTCATTAGACAACAACAATAACATCAACATCAAACCACCTTATTGTCTAATGTGAATTGGAAATTATAACTTTTTTTTTGTCTTGTGTTATTGCTTTCATAAAAAGGCACAGGAGGAGGTTTTCCTGAGCTGACCAACTAGTTAGTAATAGCCTACTGGGGCCCAGAGGTTTTCCTTAGCTGACCAACTAGTTAGTAATAGCCTACTGGGGCCCAGAGGTTTTCCTGAGCTGACCAACTAGTTAGTAATAGCCTACTGGGGCCCAGAGGTTTTCCTGAGCTGACCAACTAGTTAGTAATAGCCTACTGGGGCCCAGAGGTTTTCCTGAGCTGACCAACTAGTTAGTAATAGCCTACTGGGGCCCAGAGGTTTTCCTGAGCTGACCAACTAGTTAGTAATAGCCTACTGGGGACCAGAGGTTTTCCTTAGCTGACCAACTAGTTAGTAATAGCCTACTGGGGCCCAGAGGTTTTCCTCAGCTGACCAACTAGTTAGTAATAGCCTACTGGGGCCCAGAGGTTTTCCTCAGCTGACCAACTAGTTAGTAATAGCCTACTGGGGCCCAGAGGTTTTCCTCAGCTGACCAACTAGTTAGTAATAGCCTACTGGGGCCCAGAGGTTTTCCTCAGCTGACCAACTAGTTAGTAATAGCCTACTGGGGCCCAGAGGTTTTCCTGAGCTGACCAACTAGTTAGTAATAGCCTACTGGGGCCCAGAGGTTTTCCTCAGCTGACCAACTAGTTAGTAATAGCCTACTGGGGCCCAGAGGTTTTCCTTAGCTGACCAACTAGTTAGTAATAGCCTACTGGGGCCCAGAGGTTTTCCTGAGCTGACCAACTAGTTAGTAATAGCCTACTGGGGCCCAGAGGTTTTCCTGAGCTGACCAACTAGTTAGTAATAGCCTACTGGGGACCAGAGGTTTTCCTTAGCTGACCAACTAGTTAGTAATAGCCTACTGGGGCCCAGAGGTTTTCCTCAGCTGACCAACTAGTTAGTAATAGCCTACTGGGGCCCAGAGGTTTTCCTCAGCTGACCAACTAGTTAGTAATAGCCTACTGGGGCCCAGAGGTTTTCCTCAGCTGACCAACTAGTTAGTAATAGCCTACTGGGGCCCAGAGGTTTTCCTCAGCTGACCAACTAGTTAGTAATAGCCTACTGGGGCCCAGAGGTTTTCCTGAGCTGACCAACTAGTTAGTAATAGCCTACTGGGGCCCAGAGGTTTTCCTCAGCTGACCAACTAGTTAGTAATAGCCTACTGGGGCCCAGAGGTTTTCCTTAGCTGACCAACTAGTTAGTAATAGCCTACTGGGGCCCAGAGGTTTTCCTTAGCTGACCAACTAGTTAGTAATAGCCTACTGGGGCCCAGAGGTTTTCCTTAGCTGACCAACTAGTTAGTAATAGCCTACTGGGGGGCCCAGAGGTTTTCCTCAGCTGACCAACTAGTTAGTAATAGCCTACTGGGGCCACAGAGGTTTTCCTGGTCAGTTCATGGAAAAACTCCCGGGCCGATTAATAAAACAATTAATCACAAATTCATTGACACTTCCTGCTACTCTCCCAATCCCATGACGCCCACCTTCTCTATGACATCATACAAAAAAAATGTATATATTTGATGTAAATGTAATGTACCCACCTTCTTGATGACGTCATTGAGGAAGATGATCTCTGTGAGCTTCATGGTGAGGTCATCCTCATTAGTACCTGACTTGAGGTCTGAGATGACAGAGGGGCGGATGCAGAGCGGGGGTACCAGCAGGCGGGTGAGGATGAGGTCTGCAGGCTTACCTGCCTCAGGGTTCATCAGGAGCAGGGGAATGTCCTCCGCTGGTATCCTCCTGAAGAGGTTCAGTACCACTAGAGGACTCAGGTTCTCCTGGAAACCACAGGACATGAAGGTCAATCAGCATTTAAAACCATAAGGGCCAGTTTCCCAGATTCAGACAGACATATCTTGAAGAGGTTCAGCACCACCCAGAGGACTCAGGTTCTCCGTCGGGGTGAAAGACATGATCGGTCAGCATTTAAAACCAGTGTGACCCAGTTGGTAAGAAGAGTGTGACTCTAGTAATACCAGGTTCTGTTTGTTCAATTCCGACAAGCTTCCCATATACTAACCCTGTATGAACTCTGTTACTGTAAGTCACTGCTAAGTGAAATATACAAAACAAACCATTAACCTCATATGACCTCTACAAAGTAGACATGTAAACTGTTAAAAGTTGCCTTCAACGTGACCCACCTGAGCCCTGTTAAGCAAGCCCTAGTTGCCTTCAACGTGACTCACCTGAGCCCTGTTAAGCAAGCCCTAGTTGCCTTCAACGTGACTCACCTGAGCCCTGTTAAGCAAGCCCTAGTTGCCTTCAACGTGACTCACCTGAGCCCTGTTAAGCAAGCCCTAGTTGCCTTCAACGTGACTCACCTGAGCCCTGTTAAGCAAGCCCTAGTTGCCTTCAACGTGACCCACCTGAGCCCTGTTAAGCAAGCCCTAGTTGCCTTCAACGTGACTCACCTGAGCCCTGTTAAGCAAGCCCTAGTATCCTTCAACGTGACTCACCTGAGCCCTGTTAAGCAAGCCTTAGTTGCCTTCAACGTGACCCACCTGAGCCCTGTTAAGCAAGCCCTAGTTGCCTTCAACGTGACTCACCTGAGCCCTGTTAAGCAAGCCCTTAGTTGCCTTCAACGTGACCCACCTGAGCCCTGTTAAGCAAGCCCTAGTTGCCTTCAACGTGACTCACCTGAGCCCTGTTAAGCAAGCCCTAGTTGCCTTCAACGTGACTCACCTGAGCCCTGTTAAGCAAGCCCTAGTTGCCTTCAACGTGACTCACCTGAGCCCTGTTAAGCAAGCCCTAGTTGCCTTCAACGTGACTCACCTGAGCCCTGTTAAGCAAGCCCTAGTTGCCTTCAACGTGACTCACCCTGTTAAGAGCCCAAGCCCTGTGAGCCCTGTTAAGCAAGCCCTAGTTGCCTTCAACGTGACTCACCTGAGCCCTGTTAAGCAAGCCCTAGTTGCCTTCAACGTGACCCACCTGAGCCCTGTTAAGCAAGCCCTAGTTGCCTTCAACGTGACTCACCTGAGCCCTGTTAAGCAAGCCCTAGTTGCCTTCAACGTGACTCACCTGAGCCCTGTTAAGCAAGCCCTAGTTGCCTTCAACGTGACTCACCTGAGCCCTGTTAAGCAAGCCCTAGTTGCCTTCAACGTGACTCACCTGAGCCCTGTTAAGCAAGCCCTAGTTGCCTTCAACGTGACTCACCTGAGCCCTGTTAAGCAAGCCCTAGTTGCCTTCAACGTGACTCACCTGAGCCCTGTTAAGCAAGCCCTAGTTGCCTTCAACGTGACTCACCTGAGCCCTGTTAAGCAAGCCCTAGTTGCCTTCAACGTGACTCACCTGAGCCCTGTTAAGCAAGCCCTAGTTGCCTTCAACGTGACTCACCTGAGCCCTGTTAAGCAAGCCCTAGTTGCCTTCAACGTGACTCACCTGAGCCCTGTTAAGCAAGCCCTAGTTGCCTTCAACGTGACTCACCTGAGCCCTGTTAAGCAAGACCTAGTTGCCTTCAACGTGACTCACCTGAGCCCTGTTAAGCAAGCCCTAGTTGCCTTCAACGTGACTCACCTGAGCCCTGTTAAGCAAGCCCTAGTTGCCTTCAACGTGACCCACCTGAGCCCTGTTAAGCAAGCCCTAGTTGCCTTCAACGTGACTCACCTGAGCCCTGTTAAGCAAGCCCTAGTTGCCTTCAACGTGACTCACCTGAGCCCTGTTAAGCAAGCCCTAGTTGCCTTCAACGTGACTCACCTGAGCCCTGTTAAGCAAGCCCTAGTTGCCTTCAACGTGACTCACCTGAGCCCTGTTAAGCAAGCCCTAGTTGCCTTCAACGTGACTCACCTGAGCCCTGTTAAGCAAGCCCTAGTTGCCTTCAACGTGACCCACCTGAGCCCTGTTAAGCAAGCCCTAGTTGCCTTCAACGTGACCCACCTGAGCCCTGTTAAGCAAGCCCTAGTTGCCTTCAACGTGACTCACCTGAGCCCTGTTAAGCAAGCCCTAGTTGCCTTCAACGTGACCCACCTGAGCCCTGTTAAGCAAGCCCTAGTTGCCTTCAACGTGACTCACCTGAGCCCTGTTAAGCAAGCCCTAGTTGCCTTCAACGTGACCCACCTGAGCCCTGTTAAGCAAGCCCTAGTTGCCTTCAACGTGACCCACCTGAGCCCTGTTAAGCAAGCCCTAGTTGCCTTCAACGTGACTCACCTGAGCCCTGTTAAGCAAGCCCTAGTTGCCTTCAACGTGACTCACCTGAGCCCTGTTAAGCAAGCCCTAGTTGCCTTCAACGTGACTCACCTGAGCCCTGTTAAGCAAGCCCTAGTTGCCTTCAACGTGACTCACCTGAGCCCTGTTAAGCAAGCCCTAGTTGCCTTCAACGTGACTCACCTGAGCCCTGTTAAGCAAGCCCTAGTTGCCTTCAACGTGACTCACCTGAGCCCTGTTAAGCAAGCCCTAGTTGCCTTCAACGTGACTCACCTGAGCCCTGTTAAGCAAGCCCTAGTTGCCTTCAACGTGACTCACCTGAGCCCTGTTAAGCAAGCCCTAGTTGCCTTCAACGTGACTCACCTGAGCCCTGTTAAGCAAGCCCTAGTTGCCTTCAACGTGACTCACCTGAGCCCTGTTAAGCAAGCCCTAGTTGCCTTCAACGTGACTCACCTGAGCCCTGTTAAGCAAGCCCTAGTTGCCTTCAACGTGACTCACCTGAGCCCTGTTAACCAAGCCCTAGTTGCCTTCAACGTGACTCACCTGAGCCCTGTTAACCAAGCCCTAGTTGCCTTCAACGTGACCCACCTGAGCCCTGTTAACCAAGCCCTAGTTGCCTTCAACGTGACCCACCTGAGCCCTGTTAACCAAGCCCTAGTATCCTTCAACGTGACCCACCTGAGCCCTGTTAAGCAAGCCCTAGTATCCTTCAACGTGACTCACCTGAGCCCTGTTAACCAAGCCCTAGTTGCCTTCAACGTGACTCACCTGAGCCCTGTTAACCAAGCCCTAGTATCCTTCAACGTGACTCACCTGAGCCCTGTTAACCAAGCCCTAGTTGCCTTCAACGTGACTCACCTGAGCCCTGTTAACCAAGCCCTAGTTGCCTTCAACGTGACCCACCTGAGCCCTGTTAACCAAGCCCTAGTTGCCTTCAACGTGACCCACCTGAGCCCTGTTAACCAAGCCCTAGTTGCCTTCAACGTGACCCACCTGAGCCCTGTTAACCAAGCCCTAGTTGCCTTCAACGTGACCCACCTGAGCCCTGTTAACCAAGCCCTAGTTGCCTTCAACGTGACCCACCTGAGCCCTGTTAACCAAGCCCTAGTTGCCTTCAACGTGACCCACCTGAGCCCTGTTAACCAAGCCCTAGTTGCCTTCAACGTGACCCACCTGAGCCCTGTTAACCAAGCCCTAGTTGCCTTCAACGTGACCCACCTGAGCCCTGTTAACCAAGCCCTAGTATCCTTCAACGTGACCCACCTGAGCCCTGTTAACCAAGCCCTAGTATCCTTCAACGTGACTCACCTGAGCCCTGTTAACCAAGCCCTAGTATCCTTCAACGTGACCCACCTGAGCCCTGTTAACCAAGCCCTAGTTGCCTTCAACGTGACCCACCTGAGCCCTGTTAACCAAGCCCTAGTATCCTTCAACGTGACCCACCTGAGCCCTGTTAACCAAGCCCTAGTTGCCTTCAACGTGACCCACCTGAGCCCTGTTAACCAAGCCCTAGTATCCTTCAACGTGACTCACCTGAGCCCTGTTAACCAAGCCCTAGTTGCCTTCAACGTGACTCACCTGAGCCCTGTTAACCAAGCCCTAGTTGCCTTCAACGTGACTCACCTGAGCCCTGTTAAGCAAGCCCTCCACTTCTTTGTTGTGTTCTATTGCGATATCGAATGAGTTGAGAAAGTCTGATACTACAGTGTCCACCACTTTCTTGGTTGTCTTGTATTTCTCGTGGAGGATCTTCAGCAAGCCACACTTCTTCACTGGTCCTGTTAAATGGCAAGAACAAAGACATTATCAGTCACACCAACCACCACTTGGGCTTTGCTTTCAACTCAACTCAATTCAAATATAACTTAATATGTATTTCGGCCCAAATGTCAAAATTGAACCGTAAACAGTCAAAGACTAAGCTATTGTTGATACCCTACCATTTAACGTGGAGCAATTGAGACACAATGTCCTTTTGCGGCATTTGTCGGATATCTTCTTCTTCATTCCTCGTTTCTGGAGGTACGCTAGGCCTGGCCTCTTCAACACATCCATAAACTGTAGTTTCTCCTCTTTGGTCAGCATGATGTGAGAACACGTCTTACAGATCATCTGGAGGGACAACAATCACATGATGTCATAATGGAACAATTTGAACAACAATCACATGATGTCATAATGGAACAATTTGAACAACAATAACATGATGTCATAATGGGCAAATTTGAACAACAATAACATGATGTCATAATGGAACAATTTGAACAACAATAACATGATGTCATAATGGAACAATTTGAACAACAATAACATGATGTCATAATGGGCAAATTTGAACAACAATAACATGTCATAATGGGCCAGCTTGAACAACAATCACATGATGTTCTAATGGGCCATCTTGAACAACAATCACATGATGTTCTAACGGGCCAGCTTGAACAACAATCACATGATGTTCTAACGGGCCAGCTTGAACAACAATCACATGATGTTCTAATGGGCCAGCTTGAACAACAATCCCATAGCAAGAGTCAAAGAAATAACTATGATGATTTAATCAGGATGATCAGGTTGTGATGTAGGCTCCTCAGTGTGCAGTACAGTAATGTCATATTTAGTTTGCTACATTGTAGAAAGAGAGAAGATAAATATATACAAATAACTGCCAAAATAAAGGAAACATCAACATAAAGTGGGCGTTGGGCGATAACGAGCCGCCAGAACAGCTTTCCCCTTGGCATAGATTCTACAAGTGTCTGGAACTCTATTAGAGGGATGCGACACCCTTCTACGAGAAATTCCATCATTTGGTGTTTTGTTGATTGATGGTGGAGGAAAACGCTGTCCCAGGTGCCGCTCCAGAATCTCCCATAAGTGTTCAATTGTGTTGAGATCTGGTGACTGAGACACACCCTTTAAACCCTCTATGCTCCTTTGATCCCCCTCTTTCAAAGTCACTGAGATCTCTTCTTCTAGCCATGGTAGCCAAGATTTTTTTATTTTTTATTTTATTTGACCTTTATTTAACCAGGCAAGTCAGTTAAGAACACATTCTTATTTTCAATGACGGCCTGGAAACAGTGGTTTAACTGCCTGTTCAGGGGCAGAACGACAGATTTGTACCTTGTCAGCTCCGGGGTTTGAACTCACAACCTTCCAGTTACTAGTCCAACGCTCTAACCACTGGGCAACTGAGCATTCTTATACATGACCCTAAGCATGATGGGATGGTAATTGCTTAATTAACTCAGGATACCACACCTGTGTTGGAAGCACCTGCTTTCTATACATCCTACTTGTATCCCTCATTTACTCAAGTGTTTCCTTTATTTTGGCAGTTACTGTCATAGTGAACTTGCCTGTAGGATTCCAATGGTGGCTTTGAAATAGCCCACATGAAAACAGGGCATCTCCAGGTCCAGATACCCATAGTGTCCCAGACAGTCAGCCAGGTTCTTCCCACACGTCTCACAAGGACGATCCTTCTCACTGGTGCCCTGGAATATAACATGACAGTTGGGTCACAACCACCAATAGAGAAGGCCAAGAGTTTGCAAAGCTGTCATCAAGGGCAAAGGGTGGCTACTTTGAAGAACTTCAAAAATCTAAAATCTATTTTGATTTGTTTAACACTGTTTTTGGTTACTACATGATTCCGTATGTGTTATTTCAAAGTGGATGTCTTCACTATTATTCTACAATGTAGAAAATAGTAAAAAATAAAGAAAAACCTTTGAATGAGTAGGTGTTGTAAACCTTTTGACCGGTAGTGTACCATGTGATGATGCAGTACTCAATAGGGTGGTGTGTGTGTGTGTGTGTGTATGTGTACACGTGTCAGCCCTACCATGTGATGATCCACTACTCAATAGGGTGGTGTGTGTGTGTGTGTGTGTGTGTGTATGTATGTATGTATGTATGTGTGTGTGTGTGTGTGTATGTGTGTGTGTGTGTGTGTGTACACGTGTCAGCCCTACCATGCGATGATCCAGTACTCCGTATGGTAGAGGAGTATGGCTGGTGTCCTGGCTGTACAGGTTCTTACTGACCACTTGGATATGAGCCTGCTGTCTCATCTGTTCAGCCGACTTCATCCCAAAACAGATGTGGCTTCTGTTGACATAAATGGAATAGATAGCCAACTCAGCATAGGGTTTAAATTAAACACTGGCTACTAAGTCAACTAGCAAATAGGTCCTACCCAAGCAAGAACTGCCAATGATAACAAGCTATAGTTTAGGGGTCAATTCAGTCATTTGTAAAGCATGGTCAGCATTGCCTTGCTGGATGTCTACTTGAGGCTACTTGGTAGTTGGTTGGAATGCAGATTCCCTGCTACACGTCATGCTTTACCATGTACTCAGCAAGAGTGCCAGTGGTCATGGCAACACGAGTTCGATATCCTGCCACCTTAGCCAGGTGGAGATGTGATGTGATTGTTTGTTTAGCTAGCTAGCTTTCTAAAACGTGTTTCCGGCATTGCTGACCCTGTTCAAATCAATGATGCAATTGCAAAAAGCTATCTAACTTAGCTATGAAAAGCAAGCACATGTGACAAATTGCAAGCTACTTTAGGCAAATATTTACGAACAATACTCATAGCTAGAGGGCTGGGGGAAATATTAATGGCTAATGGCTAGCATCTAGCTAACTGGACATACTTACATTTTTTTGGCCACATCAGTCTCTCTAAACTGCTCTTTCACCATCGTGACTTCTGTTCGCCCCCGCCAACCTCCGGCAGAAATACAGATCTAGGATAAGATCCCGGACATAAACTGTTATTTTCTACACTGTTGTTCACACTAAACTTGATATACAGTCATCACACTGTCACTTGTCGTTCCCAAAATCCCATGTTGTAGCTAGAAATGCAGCCACGCAATGTGAAACAACGTGAACCATGAATTCATATGACAACGACATGCACACATCCGGTTCAAGAGCGCCCCATGAACGAGAGAGAGGTTATCCATCAGCAACTGCCCTCCAGTGGGCCAAAAAAGTATTACATAAACATCGAGGAAACGGGTACAGAAGTACATTTCCACTAGAGGTCAGTCGTAGCTACATGGATTAATAACAGATAGGCAACTACATGTTCCTTGTAGAATAGACCAAATCTCTCTGAAAAATTCAAATGGACTTTTTTTAACCTCCTCTAGTGCGGGACCCATGGGAGTTGTAGTTTTAAGTGGGAAGAAAAACGCAATACAGTATACAATAATATAAGCAATTTAGCAAACACTTTTATCCAAACCACTTAGTCCTATGTGGCTCAGTCTGTAGAGCATTGCACTTGCAACTCCAAAAGTCACGTATTAATTACACGTTGGATGGTGTATCAATAGAACCTAGTCACTACAAACATATATATATATATTTTAAATTTAACTATGCAAGTCAGTTTAGAACAAATTCTTATTTACAATGACAGCATACCCCGGCCAAACCTATACGACGCTGTGCCAATTGTGCACTGCCCTATGGGACTCCCAATCACAGCCAGATGTGATGCAGCCTGGATTTTAACCATGCTCACTGAGATGCGGTGCCATTTGCGCCATTTGAGAGGTCAAGAAACAGGTGTCCTTCCTAACTCAGTTGCTGGAGAGGAAGGAAACCGCTCAGGGATTTCACAATGCGCCCAATGGTAACTTAAAAACAGTTACAGAGTTTAATGGCTGTGGTAGGAGAAAACTGAGGATGGATCAACAACATTGTTACTCCACAATACTAACCTCATTGACAGAGTGAAAAGAAGGCAGCCTGTATAGAATAAGCATATTCCAAAACATGCATCCTGTTTGCAACAAGGCACTAAAGTAATACTGCAGCAAAAGTTGGCAAAGCAATTCACTTTTTGTCCTGAATACAAAATGGTATGTTTGGTGCAATACAACACATTACTGAGTACTACTCTCCATATGTTCAAGCATAGTGGTGGCTGCATCATGTTATGGGTATGCTTTAATCGTTAAGGACTGGGGAGTTTTTGAGGATATAACATTCATGAATGGAGCTAAGCACTGGAGTTACTTACCAAGAAGACAGTGAATGTTCCTGAGTTACAGTTTTGACTCAAATCTGCTTGAAAATCTATGGCAAGACTTGAAAATGGTTGTCTACAAATGATCAACAACCAATTTTATGGAGCTTGAAGAATTTTGAAAAGACTAACCGCCAAATGTCATTCTAACATGTATTTGACTCAGGGGTGTGAATACTGATGTAAATTAAATATACCTGTATTTTCTTTTCAATAATGAGCAAATATTTCTAAAAAAACATGTTTTCACTTTGTCATTATGGGATATTGTTTGTAGATGGTTGGCAAAAATAAATATCCAGGCTGTAACAAAACAAAATGTGAAATAAGTCAAGGGGTATGAATACTTTCTGAAGGCACGTATTAAGTAACCACACCCATTATTCCATTTGTAATGTAACAGAACACATCATACGCAACGGAGGGACACAAATTTACATTCCATATCTTACGTCTGTTTAATGTGAACGGGCTGACATTGACACACATTCTAATTCTGGCACCAATGCCACTGTTATTAGATGGAAGATATTTACTTGGAGTGTTTTTGGGGTGAGAGAACATTCTCACCATGCAGACTTTAATGACAGGCCCTGGAGGCAGGGGAGGGGGGGGGGGGGTTATACAAGTTAGAATACTGTCATTGTTCAAATTTGAGGTATTTTGGCTGGGCCTTGGGAGGATCAGATAGTAACTCTTGATCCAATACATTCTAAAGGTGCTGTAGACGACTGGGTCCGTGCTCGCCCAGCGGTTCTATCAGCACAGACAGGTGTTTGGCTGGGCCTTGGGAGGATCAGATAGTAACTCTTGATCCAATACATTCTAAAGGCGCTGTAAACGACTGGGTCCGTGCTCGCCAAGCGGTTCTATCAGCACAGACAGGTGTTTGGCTGAGGCAACCTAGCGCCTTGGCTCACGTCAGCATTTTTCCAATATTTCTGTGAGCGCTCTCCAATTCCGGTGTACGGTGGGATCCTCTTACTGCTCAGACCTAATGAGAGAGAATCCCAGAACTGGTGCAGCTTGAAAGACCTAGCCTAGAAGATGTAGCCAACTGTTCTCTTCCAGTTTTTACTGCTGCTGTTTAATTATTTGTTACTTTTATTATTATTTATTTTTTTACTTATCTGTTTTTTACTTAACACTTATTTTTCTTAAAACTGCATTGTTGGTTAAGGGCTTGTAAGTCAGCATTTCACTGTTGTATTCAGCACATGTGACAAATACAATGCGATTTGATTTGATAATGGGATATTGTGTGTCAATATTGTGTGTCAATGTGTGACAATCAAATGATTCAGGCTGTAAAATGTGTAACAAGTCAAGGGGTAGGAATACTTTCTGAAGGCTATTATTATGAACCCCCTGGTTGAGAAAAGTTATTACAAATTTGTTTAGCCTTTTAGCTTATTTACGTTTTAGCTATTTATTTACATTATTCCTAATCGTCAAGGTCTCTACTAACATAAATGGTGCAATATTTATTCCTGTCGTTTATCCTGTATCTTTATCCTATATCACCACCTCTGTCCAGAGACCCATCTAGCTACCCCATCAGTACCTCTGTCCAGAGACCCATCTAGCTACCCCATCAGTACCTCTGTCCAGAAACCCATCTAGCTACCCCATCAGTACCTCTGTCCAGAGACCCATCTAGCTATCCCATCAGTACCTCTGTCCAGAGACCCATCTAGCTATCCCATCAGTACCTCTGTCCAGACATTCTAGTCCATCACTACCTCTGTCCAGACATTCTAGTCCATCACTACCTCTGTCCAGACATTCTAGTCCATCACTACCTCTGTCCAGACATTCTAGTCCATCACTACCTCTGTCCAGACATTCTAGTCCATCACTACCTCTGTCCAGACATTCTAGTCCATCACTACCTCTGTCCAGACATTCTAGTCCATCACTACCTCTGTCCAGACATTCTAGTCCATCACTACCTCTGTCCAGACATTCTAACCCATTGCTGATCTCTCCAGGCATTCTATTCCATCACTGTCTCTGTCCAGGCAAATACATTTTTGAAGATGTTGTTTGTTACATGCCTTAATGAACATGACCCAGCTCGTGGGCTTTGCTAATTATTTTGCAAATCTCCAGATTTGTAAAGGACGTCACACTGCTTGCTTAGCGAGTACGACTTCCTCCCAATTCAGCCCAAACCTGGCGCAAACTCAGGACCTTTGCTTTGCTAGCAGACTTGACCGCCCTCCTGAAGTGTCTTACCAGTCGGTGCCACGTGAAAAGCTGTCTATTCCCTGGTGCAGGTGGGGACACTTCAGGCCGAGGAGGAAGTGTCACACATCCCCATGTGCTAAGCAAACAACATGTAGTATAACTATTCAACACAGTTAACCTCTCCACCCTGACCTCTGTGAGTCAACATGTAGTGTAACTATTCAACACAGTTAACCTCTCCACCCTGACCTCTGTGAGTCAACATGTTATATAAGTATTCAACACAGTTAACCTCTCCACCCTGACCTCTGTGAGTCAACATGTAGTATAACTATTCAACACAGTTAACCTCTCCACCCTGACCTCTGTGAGTCAACATGTTATATAAGTATTCAACACAGTTAACCTCTCCACCCTGACCTCTGTGAGTCAACATGTAGTGTAACTATTCAACACAGTTAACCTCTCCACCCTGACCTCTGTGAGTCAACATGTTATATAAGTATTCAACACAGTTAACCTCTCCACCCTGACCTCTGTGAGTCAACATGTAGTATAACTATTCAACACAGTTAACCTCTCCACCCTGACCTCTGTGAGTCAACATGTAGTATAACTATTCAACACAGTTAACCTCTCCACCCTGACCTCTGTGAGTCAACATGTAGTATAACTATTCAACACAGTTAACCTCTCCACCCTGACCTCTGGGAGTCAACATGTAGGGAAGGCTTCCTCTGACAGGTGGTTGGCCAGTCTATTTATAGACAACAAGTGCTCGTGTTTTAGGAAACAGGGGATCAATGCAAGGGCTTCCTGGCAGTAAATATTTATGGACTACTGTGGTGTGTGTGTGTGCTCTGTTTAGAAAACAGGAAGGTGATCACTGCAGTAGATTAATGTGTGTGTGTGCTCTGTTTAGGAAACAGGCAGGTGATCACTGCAGTAGATTAATGTGTGTGTGTGCTCTGTTTAGGAAACAGGCAGGTGATCACTGCAGTAGATTAATGTGTGTGTGTGCTCTGTTTAGAAAACAGGAAGGTGATCACTGCAGTAGATTAATGTGTGTGTGTGCTCTGTTTAGGAAACAGGCAGGTGATCACTGGAGTAGATTAATGTGTGTGTGTGCTCTGTTTAGGAAACAGGCAGGTGATCACTGCAGTAGATTAATGTGTGTGTGTGCTCTGTTTAGGAAACAGGCAGGTGATCACTGCAGTAGATTAATGTGTGTGTGTGTGCTCTGTTTAGGAAACAGGCAGGTGATCACTGCAGTAGATTAATGTGTGTGTGTGCTCTGTTTAGGAAACAGGCAGGTGATCACTGCAGTAGATTCATGTGTGTGTGTGCTCTGTTTAGGAAACAGGCAGGTGATCACTGCAGTAGATTAATGTGTGTGTGTGCTCTGTTTAGAAAACAGGCAGGTGATCACTGCAGTAGATTAATGTGTGTGTGTGCTCTGTTTAGGAAACAGGCAGGTGATCACTGCAGTAGATTAATGTGTGTGTGTGCTCTGTTTAGGAAACAGGCAGGTGATCACTGCAGTAGATGAATGTGTGTGTGTGCTCTGTTTAGGAAACAGGCAGGTGATCACTGCAGTAGATTAATGTGTGTGTGTGCTCTGTTTAGGAAACAGGCAGGTGATCACTGCAGTAGATTAATGTGTGTGTGTGCTCTGTTTAGGAAACAGGCAGGTGATCACTGCAGTAGATTAATGTGTGTGTGTGCTCTGTTTAGGAAACAGGCAGGTGATCACTGCAGTAGATTAATGTGTGTGTGTGCTCTGTTTAGGAAACAGGCAGGTGATCACTGCAGTAGATTAATGTGTGTGTGTGCTCTGTTTAGGAAACAGGCAGGTGATCACTGCAGTAGATTAATGTGTGTGTGTGCTCTGTTTAGGAAACAGGAAGGTGATCACTGCAGTAGATTAATGTGTGTGTGTGCTCTGTTTAGAAAACAGGAAGGTGATCACTGCAGTAGATTAATGTGTGTGTGTGCTCTGTTTAGGAAACAGGAAGGTGATCACTGCAGTAGATTAATGTGTGTGTGTGCTCTGTTTAGGAAACAGGCAGGTGATCACTGCAGTAGATTAATGTGTGTGTGTGCTCTGTTTAGGAAACAGGCAGGTGATCACTGCAGTAGATTAATGTGTGTGTGTGCTCTGTTTAGGAAACAGGCAGGTGATCACTGCAGTAGATTAATGTGTGTGTGTGCTCTGTTTAGGAAACAGGCAGGTGATCACTGCAGTAGATTAATGTGTGTGTGTGCTCTGTTTAGGACACAGGCAGGTGATCACTGCAGTAGATTAATGTGTGTGTGTGCTCTGTTTAGGAAACAGGCAGGTGATCACTGGAGTAGATTAATGTGTGTGTGTGCTCTGTTTAGGACACAGGCAGGTGATCACTGCAGTAGATTAATGTGTGTGTGTGCTCTGTTTAGGAAACAGGCAGGTGATCACTGCAGTAGATTAATGTGTGTGTGTGCTCTGTTTAGGAAACAGGCAGGTGATCACTGCAGTAGATTAATGTGTGTGTGTGCTCTGTTTAGGACACAGGCAGGTGATCACTGCAGTAGATTAATGTGTGTGTGTGCTCTGTTTAGGAAACAGGCAGGTGATCACTGGAGTAGATTAATGTGTGTGTGTGCTCTGTTTAGGAAACAGGCAGGTGATCACTGCAGTAGATTAATGTGTGTGTGTGCTCTGTTTAGGAAACAGGCAGGTGATCACTGCAGTAGATTAATGTGTGTGTGTGCTCTGTTTAGGAAACAGGCAGGTGATCACTGCAGTAGATTAATGTGTGTGTGTGCTCTGTTTAGGAAACAGGCAGGTGATCACTGCAGTAGATTAATGTGTGTGTGTGCTCTGTTTAGGAAACAGGCAGGTGATCACTGCAGTAGATTAATGTGTGTGTGTGCTCTGTTTAGGAAACAGGCAGGTGATCACTGCAGTAGATTAATGTGTGTGTGTGCTCTGTTTAGGAAACAGGCAGGTGATCACTGCAGTAGATTAATGTGTGTGTGTGCTCTGTTTAGGAAACAGGCAGGTGATCACTGCAGTAGATTAATGTGTGTGTGTGCTCTGTTTAGGAAACAGGCAGGTGATCACTGCAGTAGATTAATGTGTGTGTGTGCTCTGTTTAGGAAACAGGCAGGTGATCACTGCAGTAGATTAATGTGTGTGTGTGCTCTGTTTAGGAAACAGGCAGGTGATCACTGGAGTAGATTAATGTGTGTGTGTGCTCTGTTTAGGAAACAGGCAGGTGATCACTGCAGTAGATTAATGTGTGTGTGTGCTCTGTTTAGGAAACAGGCAGGTGATCACTGCAGTAGATTAATGTGTGTGTGTGCTCTGTTTAGGAAACAGGCAGGTGATCACTGCAGTAGATTAATGTGTGTGTGTGCTCTGTTTAGGAAACAGGCAGGTGATCACTGCAGTAGATTAATGTGTGTGTGTGCTCTGTTTAGGAAACAGGCAGGTGATCACTGCAGTAGATTAATGTGTGTGTGTGCTCTGTTTAGGAAACAGGCAGGTGATCACTGCAGTAGATTAATGTGTGTGTGTGCTCTGTTTAGGAAACAGGCAGGTGATCACTGCAGTAGATTAATGTGTGTGTGTGCTCTGTTTAGGAAACAGGCAGGTGATCACTGCAGTAGATTAATGTGTGTGTGTGCTCTGTTTAGGAAACAGGCAGGTGATCACTGCAGTAGATTAATGTGTGTGTGTGCTCTGTTTAGGAAACAGGCAGGTGATCACTGCAGTAGATTAATGTGTGTGTGTGCTCTGCTTAGGAAACAGGCAGGTGATCACTGCAGTAGATTAATGTGTGTGTGTGCTCTGTTTAGGAAACAGGCAGGTGATCACTGCAGTAGATTAATGTGTGTGTGTGCTCTGTTTAGGAAACAGGCAGGTGATCACTGCAGTAGATTAATGTGTGTGTGTGCTCTGTTTAGGAAACAGGCAGGTGATCACTGCAGTAGATTAATGTGTGTGTGTGCTCTGTTTAGGAAACAGGCAGGTGATCACTGCAGTAGATTAATGTGTGTGTGTGCTCTGTTTAGAAAACAGGCAGGTGATCACTGCAGTAGATTAATGTGTGTAGAAGGAAACATAATGAAAAATACTTCAAAACGTTAAATACAGTAAATGTGACTCCAAAATGGGCACGAAATAATCTGAAACACAACCAAAACAAACAGCAATATAATCTGAAACACAACCAAAACAAACAGCAAAATAATCTGAAACACGATCAAAACAAACAGCAAAATAATCTGAAACATAATCAAAACAAACAGCAAAATAATCTGAAACACGATCAAAACAAACAGCAAAATAATCTGAAACACGATCAAAACAAACAGCAATATAATCTGAAACACAACCAAAACAAACAGCAAAATAATCTGAAACACAACCAAAACAAACAGCAAAATAATCTGAAACACAACCAAAACAAACATCAAAATAATCTGAAACACAACCAAAACAAACATCAAAATAATCTGAAACACGATCAAAACAAACAGCAAAATAATCTGAAACACAACCAAAACAAACAGCAAAATAATCTGAAACACGATCAAAACAAACAGCAAATGCATCCAACAAGTTTGTAGAGTAATTGCGTACTATGAATATGGGAGCAAATGCTTAACTTTTTACTACTTTAATATACAGAAGTGAATTTGTCCCAATACTTTAAGTTCCCCCTAAAATGAGGGGGACTTATGTACAAAAAGTGCTGTGATTTCTACATGGTTCCCCCCGACATGGATGAAAGAACCCTCAAATTTAAGCTGACAACACTTTAACCTCACAGTCATTGTATCATATGAAATCCAAAGTGCTGGAGTACAGATCCAAAACAACAACAAAAAAATGCGTCACAGCCTGTCACGTTCTGACCTTTATTTACGTTGTTTTGTATTTATTTAGTATGGTCAGGGCGTGAGTTGGGGTGGGCAGTCTATGTTTGTTTTTCTATGTTTTGGGGCATTTCTATGTTTCGGCCTAGTATGGTTCTCAATCAGAGGCAGGTGTCATTAGTTGTCTCTGATTGAGAATCATACTTAGGTAGCCTGGGTTGCACTGTTTGTTTGTGGGTGATTGTCTATGTTAGTGGCTTGTGTCAGCACAGGTCTAATTTGTAGCTTCACGGTCGTCATTTTGTTTACTAGTTTTGTATAGTTTTCAGTGTTCAGTACTCTCTTGATTAAAGATTTACCATGGACACTTACCACGCCGCATATTGGTCCTCTGATCCTTTTCGCCTCTCGTCTTCAGATGAAGAGGAGGACGACCGTGACACAGTCCCAATACTTTTGGAACTCACTGTATCATAAATAGCATGAGCAGGGAACCTTGTACCAACACGCAATTAAAATATAAACTATATGTTTCATGAAATGCATTAGCAATACTCATTTAAACACTGAGTATTGCTATGCATTTCATGAAATATATAGTTGATATATTAATCCGTGTTAAATTAATTAGCATGATATTGATTCTTGACTACACCATTCACCACAGATGAATAGGGGAAGCATATGTATCTTTGCTAACACCCTGCAGTCAGGTTTTCACACCAGTAGACTAGCTAGCTATGTAAACAACGCCCACCATCCAAACATCATCCAATTTGGGATTTTGACTGTTCAGGGCCTTTCAACATGATTCCAACATGATTTTGACTGTTCGGGGCCTTCAAGTGTATGTTTATTGGCTTTTAACTGTATCCTATGCCTGCCAGAAATGATTGCCCCTCAGGGATGAATGAAGTTCATTAAACGTTATTGTTCATGGTAATGCTAATGTTTCTATTTGGCAGCGCAAGGGGAGACACGTCAGACTGAGGAGTGAGTTTCACAGATCCCCCCATCTGCAAACACAAGCAATAACAAGTCTATACCCATTTAGGAAAAAAGCATTTCATGTATTCAGTAACATTAGACTTATCCACATTTTCCAGAGGGTTCAAATTGCAATGAGTTAGAGGCTAGATAGCTTTGTCAGCATATCAGACACATAGCGGAGCCCTCTGACTTTTATGAGAGGGCTATAAATACATCCACAGTGGCGGGAAAGGTTGGAAGGAAAGCCAAACAGTCAGCCGAAATCAGGGGAGAACGACTGCGCCCCTCTCATTGAAGCCATGCAGTTCAAGGCCGACCTGGGTACTGCAGGCTGTCGTTTCCAGAAACAGTCCATGGGCCAGACCCCCACATTTGGGCCGTAGGGTTCACTTGGGGTGACGATGTCTCACAGTGATTTCGTTGAAGGTCTATGTCCCTGGAGCTGTAACACGTGTGATAGCAGTGCAGAAATGGTAGCTTTCAATGTGTTTTCACATTTTCATCCCTCCATCCTATTCATTTCCCCCATAGGAGAGGGTAGGGATTTTACCCTATCACAAACAATGTCCGTACACAACAAGTTATTGCTCACACATACCCAATACTCATTCAGTATATAATTGAAAAGCATTGATTCACAGCTATCCACTAGACACATTTTCGGGGATATGTTCAGGTCAACAGAACTTTGACCTTTGACATCTAGGGTACATATCAGAATTGCCTGTATGAATTGTTTTAAAAAAGGAAACCCTAATACAAGTGGAGCTGACAGGTCATGACATCACCCTTTCAAATGTATATAATATAACCAAATTTGACAGCAACACCTTCAAATATTGTTTAAAATTAGCCCATATTGTGCAATAGACATGAGAATGTTGGAAGTTACGTTTTTGGATGGTAACTTTGGTGATATAAGCACCAAATTACATACACACGGCTAGAACAGGTTTCTAAAAAGATTTGTAGATTACAAGACAATCACAGAATACTTTTTCTAATATGGCCGCCAAACAACTCAATGGAGTCCTATTCGCATGACCATACCTGTATGAAATATAATTGTAGACGCACGCACGCACGCACGCACGCACGCACGCACGCATGCACACAAGCGCACACACGCACACACACACACACACACACACACACACACACACACACACACACACACAAACACACACACACACACCTTGCTCCCCCAGACGCTTATGTTCCAACAGCTTCAGCTGAAGGGGAGTTGTGGGATTCCCAGTTTTATTCATGTTCTCTGTTATGGACTTTACTTTTCTTGTCCTTGACTGTATCTTTCTACAACCTCTGTTGTCTTTACATTTGAAAGTGTACAAATAAAACTGTCCAATAATAAGCAGATATTTGACTGGTCTGTTTAATAGCCATATCAGGTATAAGTCTGTTTCCTTTACGTTAATGTCCTCTGGTGCACAGCTCAAATAGCAGCAGATCTGCCAAAAAAGCAACGAAGCGATGCTAAATTACCTTAGAGATTGCTGTGGAAGCTGGATGTATTTCTGACCACTGAACATGGCCATATTGGGCTCGTAACTCATCTGTTGCTTTGGTAGACTGTACTTCTTACAACTCTGCTATCGACTGTATGGGATGAAATTGGAGTTTCAAGAACAGCTCAGCAGTTGGGGTTTGATACTTTGACATTTCTATGTCATATGGTCATAAAGCAATCCCAAACAACTTTAGGCTGCATGTAATTCTGACTTCCAGTTTCGGGAATAGGGTGATTGGCAGGAGAAGGCTGCTGACAGGGGGGGGGGGGGGTAATAATTTTGACTACTTATTTGTCCAAAGATCTGTAAAGCTTCATGGAAAACACAACCGATCCCCATGTGTTTATCCTTGAACATTTCTGAGATTAATATTACATTGACTTCACACTGCATGCGAGAAAAGTGAAGACCTCATAACCTGTAATGTGGATCACAGAGAGATCCGGTTCAGAACAGCACATTATTTTGACCTTATTAGTCGACCACGAGGTCCTCACATTGCTGACATTGGCCCCCCCATACTAAATTTATAGCGAGATATGTGACCTGGAAATAAGATCTGAATGAACCCTGCTCGGTTGTTTTGTGGATCCATGCCACAGACATTTCATATCCAGATATAGAGTTTTACTGCTGTGACATTTTAATGGATTGAACCGTGTAAAAAAAAATGCTGATGTGAGCCAAGGCGCTAGGGTGTCTCAGGGTAACTCCAGAGCCGGCCCTAGCCTTTTGGGGACCCTAAACTAAATGTTGTTGCCCTCCCCCCCACCCAATTTTATAACACATTTTCTGCAATTCTATACATTTTTACGTGACTTATGGAATGTTAATATGATATATGAGTGAGAGTGACAAACAAAATCAATGGGGGGCCCCCTGGAGGTTAAGGCCCCTGAGCTCATTCCCTGCGAGCCCGG
Organism: Oncorhynchus clarkii lewisi; assembly: GCF_045791955.1. NCBI lineage: Eukaryota > Metazoa > Chordata > Actinopteri > Salmoniformes > Salmonidae > Oncorhynchus > Oncorhynchus clarkii. Next base: position 55,175,203 of record NC_092169.1, read on the forward strand.
TTGATTTGTTATTTTACTAGGCAAGTCAGTTAAGAACAAACTCTTATTTTCAATGACGGCATAGGAACAGTGGGTTAACTGGTCTAGGAACAGTGGGTTAACTGCCTTGTTCAGGGGCAGAACGACAAATGTTTTACCTTGTCAGCTGAGGGATTCAATCTAGCAACCTTTTAGATTACTAGTCCAACAGCTCTAACCACTAGGCTACCTGGCACCACAATTCAACCATGGTTACTACAAATGTATATAGCTGGCTAGACTATCTCAGCAAGCTACAAAATCTTAACTGACATGGGCTAATTAAGAGTGTCAGTGATAGAGGTATTCTTGGGTCCTGAAAATGAGACTCGCACCAAATTGGAAGCACAAAATTCCAACCCGACTTCGACAGGACCAGGTCATTTTTTTGAAGATCAATACCCAACTCGATTTGGATCCGAGGTTGACCAGATCCTGACCTGAAACATGTCTAAGATTTGTCCGAAATGGTTTCACACATCCATTTTCTGTTGCATCTAAAATAATGGCCATTTGGATCCGAGGTTGACCAGATCCTGACCTGAAACATGTCCAAGATTTGTCCGAAATGGTTTCACACATCCATTTTCTGTTGCATCTAAAATAATGGCCATCAAACAGGACCCGACCTAGATCCGAGGGTCTTTCTATGGAATTTCGGACCGGTTCGGGTCCCGGGTAATCGGGTGGACCCGTGAAGACCTTTATTCAGTGACAGACATAACAAGAGAAAAACTGCTCATGTACAACCACATTTTTAAATTGCACCTTGGGTATTCAACTATTCTAACTCCTAATAGTAACTTGAGAACCCGACAGATTTCCTAATTATTATTATTTTTTACTTATTTTTGGGGGTGGGGGGGGGTGGGGGGGGGGTCGGGGGCCCCCTATGCCAGTTAAGCCAGAGAGCCGGCTCTGCCTGAGGAATTAAAGCACCCTTAAAATGTATTGGATGAAGTGTTACTGTCTGACCCTCTGAAGGGCCTGCCACAATACGTCAAATATGTACAATGACAGTTTTATAATGACAGTTTACTCAACTGTTTAATGACATCTGGCAGTTGAGAGTGTGTCAGAGGCCAGGAACTCCTGTTCTGGACAGCCCATCAACATGGTGTGCAGGCTCGTGTTCCACCCTAGCGCTAACATAGCGGGTTTAGCTAAATCAACGGATCATTCTCTTCAATTTAGCCCTTAATTACCTAAAATCAGGTTCAGTGTGTTAATGAAGCAATACAACTCAGTTCATTCAGGAATTGAACTGAAATTCCAATATTTCACAAGGCTTTTAATGATAAATTATTGCAGGTCAATTCCTAAATTGACTCGAAATAACCTCAGCCCTGATCTCGATACAGTGCATTGTGAGAAGACCCATGGCTGTAAAGTCAGTTGAGGTGTTTGTGGCCAAATTCACAGTTGTCTATTCCTCTGACATCTCCACCCCACTGATTTGCGGATGGTAACAAGTTTGGAGCTTAGAGAAAGCATGTCCCTCGGATACAGAAACACCGGTCATGTGTCATGCCAGATCTTTGCACATTAAAATAACTTGAATGTCATAAACTCTTAGTCTGCATGGTGTTGATGTTCTCTCCACCCACAAACACGCCAAGTAAATATCTTCTGTCTAATAACAGTGGCAACGGAGCCAGATTTTGGCTGTGTGGAAATGTTGGCAGAAAAACCAAACAATAAACCTTGGCTGCAGTGAAGACTAGAGCACAGTCCAAGAAATTAAAAGGCCTTGATGGTCCTCCCAGATGGTCAGCCCCCTGCTCAACTTGTGCATCCAGCAGAGATAGAATGGTTGTGCATCAGCAGTTTTCTGTTCTTATATCAGTCACTGAATTAGCCATGTCAGCTAATTTTTAGATTGGTAAATGAATCTAGTCAGCTATCTAAACTCGTAGTAATCATGGCCTAAACCGGCCGGGCACGCAGGGGCCATGACTTCCACTGTGGCCCAAATCTCACTTAGGGCCCCAAAAGGCTAGGACCGGCCCTGTGTAAGGTTTCACGCTATTGAACATTAATGTGGCTGCACCATATTAGACACAAAGAACATTTAAACGACTATTAAATGCAGAGGTTTGATAAAAGCAAAGATGAGATAGATAATTGAAGAATGTGAAATGCCTGACTTGAAAGAACAGCTTCCTGGTTTGATTTATTAGGATCCCTATTGGCCGACGCCAATGGTGACAGGGTGTCTTACTGGAGTCCGACACACAACCAAAAAAAGACATTACAGACAAAAGACTTTAGGATTTACATACATTTAAATACATTAACGTCTAGTGTGTGTGCATTACATTGCTGAATTGCGTGTTAAAAATAGGTTAAAGAAATGTCTCTGCTGATCGTGGCTCCCTCACAAGTTGCTAGAGCTGTTAGAAAGATATTAAAACTGTATTGTAAAGGATTAATTAAACTGTCATGGAAATGGAAAGGAATCTGTTACTTTATTGTAACTATATAGTCATTTTAAAGGAGTTTTATAGAAGCCAGCTGCTAAACGGTTTACCTCGGAGTGAAATAAAAGTCTGAGGTAGCTACATGGCTGTCAGAAATATGAGTGGATAAGATGATTTAAATACTGTACTGATGTTATGTAAGCCTTAAGAATCCTCCTGGACCGTTTTAGACAACTGAAATGTGAGATGATTTAAATACTGTACTGATGTTATGTAATCCTTAAGAATCCTCCTGGACCGTTTTAGACAACTGACACGTGAGACAAAAAAAAGCTCCTGCAGCATCTTCAATAGATCATACTGTAGATAAATAACTACACCGTTGGTTTAACACTTTTATGAGATGTAATTGAAAGCCTAAATGCAATATGGTTTTACCAGGGTGACAAATCAAACTAAGCAAAGCACGAAGTAACGGCCAACTCCTTCACAAGCATGAGGTGACATGCATGAGGTGACATGAGGAGACCGTTTAGATGTGTTTGAAAGCAAAATAATAGATCTATTTTTTTTTTAAATATAAAGAAAGCTGTTGATAAGGATTAATGCCACAAAAATTAAACTAAATTAAGTAAGATCATATTTGTATTACAATTGTAGTGTCATTACAGTATTTGAGTGGCAGCGTCATAATTATTGTCATAATGATATTATTATAATTATTGTTTTATTATGATCCATTTTTTTCTTCTTAAAACTGCATTGTTGGTTAAGAGCTTGTAAGTCAGCATTTCACTGTAAGGTCCTGTTGTATTTGGCGCATGTGACAAATAACATTTGATTTGATCTAATGAACGTCAATTCAGTGAAATTCAATTTAAAACCAACTATTGCATTAAAAAGTCATGTAATGGGAGTGTGGCGCTCCTGGGAGTTGGTGGCGCTAGTGAGACACAGAAACACAGAGGTCTCTCAGTCAATCCATGTCCTTTACCAGAGTGGTCCATAATTAACTTTTGCCTGGTTGTCAGTTTCAACCAGATATAAGCAGGCTGAGACCCCAGCATCCATAAGTCAGACACCTTCTTCCTCTGTGGTAAGACTCTCTCCACCTCTTCACATGTTTACATTTGCCAACATTTTGTGTGCTTAGAATCTTACATGTGTCTTGTTAGATTTTTAAAATACAATCAAGTGGCGTTGATTTAAAATGTTTTATTTATTTATTGTGCTTAAATTTAAATGTGTTTTCTATTCAAATCTGTAAATTTCATTTACGGTCAAAAGTGGTGCTCCTGCTGTTTAGAAATTGAGGGGTTGGTTTATAATGTAACTGGGTTTTCAGGGGTATTTATTTGAATTCTTGTCAGAATGTGTAGTTAAGTGAGATGTCACCAGGAAATGAAAGTTACCAGTTGCACCTGTAGTTTAATTGGACAAGGTTGTCATGATTGAGTTGAATGATGTTTTCTGGCCCTCCGGGGGCTAAATGATAATGCTTTAGACTTATTCACACCACCCTAATGTTTCCCAGGGTTCTCCAAGAAGTACAAATTCATCTGTAGAAGGGGAAAAAGAAGGTGAGACATAGTTTGAGTCTTCATAAGAAAAGTGACAAATGTTCTGTGAGAGAAACCCCTCACAACTAGGTTGATTGTGGAGGAAGCACCACAGAGTCAATCATGTTTCTTGTTTCGCCTCTTTCCTAGTGATCCGTCACCATGAGTACGGACGCGGAGATGCAAATCTACGGCAAGGCTGCCATATACCTCCGTAAGCCTGAGAAGGAGAGGATGGAGGCACAAACCGCACCCTTTGATTCAAAGAACGCCTGCTATGTCGCAGACACCAAGGAGCTTTACCTTAAGGGTTTGGTCACTGCCAGGGCTGAAGGAAAGTGTACTGTGACAGTCACGAATCCTAACGGCACTAAGGAGGTAAGCCTGATTTGAAAAGAATTGAAGATTGTGCAGACACTTTTTTCATTTTTATCATGCCAATTGTACAAATTAAATAAGTAAAACAATATTGATTGATTCATAAGCATTTCTTAGTTTTTTTTGGAGGCAGAATATAACCTTCAAACACATCCTTTTTATCGCTGCTAATTAAAATTGTAATAATGATATATTTAATAATAAACAATAAAATATATTTATATGTTAAATTAAGGTTAAAAAAAAAAGAAGAAAAAAAAAATATATGGCAGTTTTTTTAAAAATATATTTGTTTTTAAAAGCATTCAGTCCTGTCCAGTTTGATCTGTGTATAATCTAGATTTCTGACTGTTTCAGGAAGGAAAAGTCTTCAAAGAAGCAGATGTCTATGAGATGAACCCCCCTAAGTACGACAAGATTGAGGACATGGCCATGATGACCTACCTGAATGAAGCCTCTGTGTTGTATAACCTCAAAGAGCGTTATGCAGCATGGATGATCTATGTAAGAAACCTGTCTAAACATACACACACATACAGTACTACACATAAAGTCATGGTAGAAACCAAAACAGACCAAATACAGTAGACCTACATTACTATACCATAGTACACCCACATCCTCACATAAATCCAGGTAAACGTCAATCTGATTGTTCTAATCCCCTAATTGAATTTATTCTCGTTCATCCAGACCTACTCTGGGCTGTTCTGTGCCACGGTGAACCCCTACAAGTGGCTTCCTGTGTACGACATGGAGGTTGTTAACGCCTACAGAGGGAAGAAGAGGATGGAGGCTCCACCCCATATCTTCTCTGTCTCTGACAACGCCTTTCAGTTCATGCAGATTGGTATGAGCTCTAATGGAAGGATGGATGGATGGATGGAGGGAGGGAGGGAGGGAGGGAGGGATGGATGGATGGATGGAGGGAGGGAGGGAGGGAGGGAGGGAGGGAGGGAGGGAGGGAGGGAGGGAGGGAGGGAGGGAGGGATGGATGGATGGATGAATGGATGGATGGACGGACGGACGGACGGACGGATGGACGGATGGACGGATGGACGGATGGACGGATGTATGGATGGACGGATGGATAGAAGTTAAAATATGTTTTAGAGATGTATCTACTGTTTTCTATTCTACGTTAGAACAGTTTGCTGGTAATATCTGATTTCACTTGCCTTGAATGGAAAATGTTCCAAAATGAAATCCATGATGATGCTATGAATTCAATAATGTCCCCATAATGTTGCTTGAGTATAATAAACAATATGTTGTTTTGTTGCAGACCAGGAGAACCAGTCCGTCCTGATTACGTAAGTTGTTTACTAAAATCTCACTTGAGAAAATGTTTCTACTGCAATATGTTGTGTCACTTGGGTGTGATATATTACATTATGAATGGATTAGGCTAAGCATAGGAATGAGTCGATGAGTGGGGATATTTGTTAATTTATGTAGGAAAACAGTGTTTTTTACAATGTTATTTATTAGTGAAAGCCGATCTGACATTCAAACATGTGACTAAAACCCCTGTTTCTCTGTCATATTAACCAGCGGAGAATCCGGTGCAGGAAAGACTGTCAACACCAAGCGTGTCATCCAGTACTTTGCCACCATTGCAGTGTCTGGTGTCAAGAAGGAAGTAGACCCCACCAAAATGCAGGTATGTTCAGCTTCTGAGTGCCATTTTAATACATTTCAGTTTGGTGGGCTGTGTTCAAGCAATCGAGAATAACTAACTTTACCACTTAACCAGTTTCTGAGCAACTTGTGTTTGTCTCAATCAGGGGTCTCTTGAGGATCAGATCATTGCTGCTAACCCTCTGCTGGAGGCTTACGGTAATGCCAAGACTGTGAGGAACGACAACTCGTCTCGCTTCGTAAGTATGAAGGGCACACTGGGAAAGTGATCTAATATTGGACAAATGTATTTCACTATTTCCCTTATGACATCAATAGATGTCCAACAAACTGTAACATTTAAAGGGGTCTATGAAAGTAAAATGTTAGATGTATTTAGTTAACCTCTTTCTAACCCCCATGCCCTACTTTAGGGTAAATTCATCAGGATTCACTTCCAAGGTAGCAAACTGGCTAAAGCTGACATTGAGACCTGTGAGTTGATTTTCATTGTTTCTCTATGATTTCCTAAATTCACACATATTCTTATTCGGAGAGCATATCATCATATCATATCATATTATCTCATATTCTCTCTCTCTCTCTCTCAGACCTGCTAGAGAAGTCCAGAGTGTCCTTCCAGCTTCCCGATGAGAGAGGTTACCACATCTTCTTCCAGATGATGACCAATCACAAACCTGACATTATTGGTGAGGCAAAGTAGAGATTCAGGGGGAATGTTTCCTACCTCCATTCTAATAAATACTATTACAATGAGTTAATCCATGGTAACAAGGCATCTAGATATGGGTGAGGTCTTTGGGAAATATCTATCAAGTAATGGACTGTGGTGCACTAGTCCACGAGTCTCAGTTGATAATATTTATTTTACACTACATCCTTGAGTCCTTCTACTGAGTAAAGGAGAGATACTGTAAAGGTAGGACAGTAGAATTCTAAGAGATTTAACTGACAAGACATCCTCTGTTGTCCATAGAAATGTCACTCATCACCACCAACCCCTACGACTTCCCCATGTGCAGTCAGGGTCAGATCACTGTGGCCAGCATCAACGACAAGGAAGAGCTGGATGCCACAGACGTGAGTCAAACAAAGGGTTCATCATATTCTATATATGGAATGGGTAGGACCACCATACACACTGAATGCACTGTGCAATTCCAACCTGGTGGCTGCTGGGAATGTTCATGTATTTGGTTTTGTTTTATTCTGCCTTGTTGTTAGTTAGGCATGTGCCTCAGGGAACTCTTCATGCCTTCACACTTCACCTTGAGGCCCATACTGTACATGTAAGACATCAACAAGAGAGTGTCACTAAGTCCCTGTGGAACTGTGTCAAATAGAAGTTGACACGGGAGTGAAAATTCATTCATTTCCCATCTTGTCCTGTCAATGTTTTTTCCTGTGCTGTCCTGATCCAGCAACAGTTCCAAAACCCTTGAACTTTCCTGTCCCTTCGTGATAAAAAAAAAATCTCTCTTGTCCCGTCCAGTGCTCATTTTTGCGCAAAGAAATACAGTATGTAGGCTATTGTGTTTGTTTAGGAAGTATGCTAAATGATTTCAGTAATGCAATACGCGACTGTGATATGTGGTTGTCTTACCTATCTTAGTTAAACGCACTGACTTGTAGGCCTAAATCGCCCTGGATAAGAACATATTCTAAACGACCTAAATGTAGATGGATTGAAACTGGAGGATGAGGACAGACCACAGTAACCTACAGCTGAGCACCGCCGTATATGAACATTTACAACACAATAACATTTACAACATGAACATAAAAAAATAAACCTGAGCGGGCATTACTGCATAAGTCAATAGAATTTTTATTTCACTCTTCACCTCATACGTTACGGGTTTAGTTAAATACACGAACAATCAGGCTTGACGATAAAGTTGTTTGGTAGGAGAGCAGCTATGCGGCATCAGGCCGCTTGTCCCGCTCTGTTGTTGGTAGCGTATTTGATTACGTTACACCGGGAGGGTGAGCCGACAGAAGGGGAGGGGGTAATTACAATGTATTTCGTTTTTTTAAATGTTCTTTTAATGAAATACTCTACACATTATATATTTCCACCCCAAAACGATGTTTATAACTATACATGTACTGCCAGCTCCTGTAGACTGTTTAGCCTCTCCGAACTTGATTCTAGAACTTCACTCCCATTCCTGCCAGAATCCCGGAGGACCCGCAAAAACCCGCGGGATTCCTGTTCCCGTGTCAATCTCTAGTCTAAAATTCCCTTTGTGCTGTCATCTACCAGTGTTGATCAAGTGTAATCATGTGGATCTGAGAAGCCAGTCAAATGTCCATCCCATTTGTTCTGCTGAGAGCACAGAACTGTAGTGTACTGTATGTGAGAAAACTACCGTTCAGTTCATCACTGTTGTACTCCCTGTCTAATGCCAGGATGCCATTACAATCCTGGGCTTCACCAATGATGAGAAAAATAGCATCTACAAGCTGACAGGAGCTGTACTGCACCATGGCAACATGAAATTCAAGCAGAAGCAGCGTGAGGAGCAGGCTGAGCCAGACAGCACAGAGGGTGAGTCCCACTCATAGATATACAACATGTAAAGCATTATAACCATTCCCAGTCCCAAACAAAGAAATACAAAATGTAAGACAGGCAGAGCCTCATCAATGTCTGGCAGGAGATCATTTATAGAGACCAATTCCAACCTCCATAAATGATTTAAAATTATGGTTGTGGGTTCAAATCAAAACCTAGACCCCCAAAAACTTGGCCGAACCCTTTTGTCAGTGTGACATCAGAAACAAGTGATCTTGTGTTTCTGAGTCTGTTGTTGTTGGTTCTCTCTCCAGTGGCTGATAAAATCGGCTACCTGCTGGGCCTGAACTCAGCTGAGATGCTGAAGGCTCTGTGCTACCCCAGAGTGAAGGTCGGCAATGAGTATGTGACCAAGGGACAGACCGTGCCTCAGGTAAGGCGGCCAAACACAGCTTCTACCATTTTCTGAGCACCATACATCTTTTGGTGATGAGTGAATTGCTTGTTTTGAATAGTGATGATGTTTTCCCCAAGCTCTTTTCACCTTGTCACTAGACATGGTCAATATCTCATGTATTCATTTGAGGTATTATCATTGCAGGTTAATAACTCAGTCTCGGCTCTGGCCAAGTCCATCTATGAGAGGATGTTCTTGTGGATGGTCATCCGTATCAACGAGATGTTGGACACCAAGAATCCAAGGCAGTTCTACATCGGTGTGCTCGACATTGCCGGGTTTGAGATCTTTGACGTGAGTCTGAGACCAGAACAAGACAATTAGTTGTGATTGAGAGGGATTACAGCCTTGTATGATGATGAAATTATCCCTTCTGAAATTCCTTCAACAGTACAACAGCATGGAGCAGCTGTGCATCAACTTCACCAATGAGAAACTGCAACAGTTTTTCAACCACACCATGTTCGTCCTGGAACAAGAGGAGTACAAGAAGGAGGGAATCGTCTGGGCCTTCATTGACTTCGGCATGGACTTGGCTGCCTGCATTGAGCTTATTGAGAAGGTAAGCTGTCTGTCAGGATTATAATGGACCTCAACAGCAAAGCTCAAATGGAGATATTATCACATGGTACAACACATCTGACTGTTGAGAGCTCAATATGTTTCCTATTGTGCCACTAAATGAAGATACTCTGATAGCGTATTTGCTAAAGGAATAAATGTGATCCTAAATGTAAATATCACTAATTTGATGTACATCTCTTTTTGTAAAGCCATTGGGCATCTTCTCCATCCTTGAAGAGGAGTGCATGTTCCCTAAGTCTTCAGACACTACCTTCAAGGACAAGCTGTACTCCCAGCATCTTGGCAAAACCAAGGCGTTTGAGAAGCCCAAGCCAGCCAAAGGCAAGGCAGAGGCCCACTTCTCCCTGGTGCACTATGCCGGCACTGTGGACTACAACATCACTGGCTGGCTGGAGAAGAACAAGGACCCCCTGAACGACTCAGTTCTTCAGCTGTACGGGAAGTCTTCAGTCAAACTGATGGCGACCCTGTATGTCGCTGCCCCACCTGAGGGTAAGACTAGCAGAACATCAAAAGACTTCATGAAGAACTAGTTACAAATCAGTCCCATTTTCTTTAAAGGCTCAGTCTGCAGTTGCTACATCCATTTGTGGACTTAAGATATGTACCCATTCATTCTTGAAGAACATCAGCTTAGTTCAGCTGTCGTACCCCATCAGAATCCGAAATATAAGCTTTTACTTGTATGCTTGTAAGCAAAGTAAAGGGAAACATGCACTTTACAGCCTCAAAACAGCCTCAAAACATGGTTAAAACTATCATTTATATCATGAGTGGTCAGTCCTTGAATAAATAGATCTGTTTATAAATTTGAGTGGTTACATTTCTCCAGACCATCTCGTTTTTTTTTATCGAAACAGGGGCAGGGAGCATGCTTTGTTATTGTTTCAACTGCTAATTGCTGCTTTAAATGTATCACAATTTGTCAGGGTGATTTAATGGGTTAATTTACTCATACAATAGGTGTTATTTTACACAATCTTATTGGCAGCATTTGCATTAAGATGCGTGTGAAGATAACCTGAGATCCCTCTCATTTATAATTATATTGAACTTTTCTCCATTATAACAGATACAACCAAGAAAGGAGGCAAGAAGAAGGGTGGTTCCATGCAGACTGTGTCCTCCCAGTTCAGGGTGAGCTTTTAAAATGTGGATATTCAGTCCTTCAAAACGTGTACTGATTATCAGAAATGATTTCTGAGAACATGGTTTGTAACCCTCTTACAGGAGAACTTACATAAGCTGATGACAAACTTGAGGAGCACTCATCCTCACTTTGTACGCTGCCTGATCCCCAACGAGTCAAAGACTCCAGGTACAATAGATGTTGAGTTAAATATGACATCTTGTCAGTACAGTATCAGTAACATTAACAAACCAGTCTTTAACCTGTTTATGAGTATTTAAAGAGACTTGGTTTGTGTTTCCAGGTCTGATGGAGAACTTCCTGGTTATCCACCAGCTCAGGTGTAATGGTGTTCTGGAGGGTATCAGGATCTGCAGGAAGGGCTTCCCCAGTAGAATCATCTATGCTGACTTCAAGCAGAGGTACACACACACACACACACACACACACACACACACACACACACACACACACACACACACACACACACACACACACACACACACACACACACACAAATATCTTCTCCAAGGGTTTTCCCAGCATCAGAATAGGCTTAACCAACCCATTACAACTTGACTCATGTTAAACATTTCTCCTGATTCAGGTACAAAGTACTGAATGCCAGTGTCATCCCCGAGGGCCAGTTCATGGACAACAAGAAGGCTTCTGAGAAGCTGCTTGGGTCCATTGATGTGAATCACGAGGACTACAAGTTTGGACACACCAAGGTCAGTCAACCCCCCCCAGCAAAAGATGCCAACTAAAACACAACTTCAATGATAATTTAAACTCTAACCATTGAATGTCTCTCCAGTTGATCTATCCATCTTGTAATTATTTCTTAAAAATGTGAAGAAACATTGTACACAATTCATTATCTTGTGCATTATGTCAGAATGGTATGTCTGCAGTTATCTATATCAGTGTACATTATTAATCTACAACTATACAATAACTTACAACTCATAAACAACCTATCTCATGGTTTGTTTGTAAGGATTACAATGTTTATGTTGTTCAAATCAATCTAGTGGTTTTGTTCCTCTCTTTGGATTCAACCTTTCTATCTGTTACCACCTGACTGGTTCCATAATTGACCATGTCAACCTGTGTCAGGTGTTCTTCAAAGCCGGTCTGCTGGGTGTCCTGGAGGAGATGAGAGATGAGAAGCTGGCCTCTCTGGTCGGCATGGTCCAGGCTCTCAGCCGTGGATTCCTCATGAGGAGAGAGTTCACCAAGATGATGGAGAGGAGGTGAGGAAGAGTAGACATCTTGGCAAAGAATTCTGTCAGCCTCCTGTATGTAATGTATAATGATTGTGTACTGAATATGCTGTGAGTTGTTCAGGATGAGAAGGTACATGATATAATATTCTATTAAAGCAGCAGTTTGGGATTTAGCACGCAGTTCAATTGTTATTTAAATAAGTGATATTTACCCATTAATTCTGGAATAATATGAAATGCCTCGTGATCTTAACATCACCTGTCAGTTCTTGCATCTAGAGCGCCGTCTATACATTTAAGAGGGATTACATTTCCCTAGCCTCATTCCTCAGCTGTATGCAAAAAGTGGTGGGGTCCCCATTTTGTTATTCTCGGAATTGCAGAATGTAGCTTTAAAGACGTCATCAAGTGACTTTATTTTTTACTTTTCCAGTTAAGGAATACTGGGAATGCCACTCCTTGAAGTTTGCAGTTGTATTTAAAAATAACTATTTCCTTCAAAACATATATTTTTACCCTTTAGTGTGTGTACTTTACTGTATTTATACTTGGGATATCGTTTTCCACAGGAAAAGTAAAAAACAAAAACAATGGAGGAGTTTACTTAGTTACAGTTCTATTTAAAATTAGAATATTGTTCAGTCATTTAATCATAATTTTCCTAACAATCTTTAAACATGTCACTCACCATGTCACTCACCATGTCACTCACCATGTCACTCACCATGTCACTCACCATGTCACTCACCATGTCACTCACCACGTCACTCACCATGTCACTCACCATGTCACTCACCATGTCACTCACCATGTCACTCACCATGTCACTCACCATGTCACTCTATCCTTTCTGTGGACCAGAGATTCTGTCTTCACCATCCAGTACAACATCCGTTCATTCATGAATGTGAAAACCTGGCCATGGATGAAGTTGTACTTCAAGATCAAGCCCCTGCTGCAGAGCGCTGAGACTGAGAAGGAGCTGGCCAACATGAAGGAGAACTATGAGAAGATGACGTCGGACCTGGCCAAGGCTCTGGCCAAGAAGAAGGAGTTGGAGGAGAAGATGGTGGCCATGGTGCAGGAGAAGAATGACCTGGCGCTTCAAGTCGCATCTGTGAGTGAGCAACAACCCTCCTCAGAGCACATTTAGACACACAAGTACACAGACACTAACACAATCACTATGTGACTAACTCAAGAAATTGCCCATGGTATATTTAAAACATTTAAATTGATTTGCTCTCACTTATTTGACTAAATAAAGTCTATATTTTGATACACAAAGTGAAAACACCGTTTTTTTCTCCTGTTCTGTAACCAGGATTCAGAGAATCTGAACGATGCTGAGGAAAGGTGCGAGGGGCTCATCAAGAGCAAGATCCAGCTGGAGGCCAAACTCAAAGAGACGACTGAGAGGCTGGAGGATGAGGAGGAGATGAATGCTGAGTTGACTGCCAAGAAGAGGAAGCTGGAGGATGAGTGTTCTGAGCTGAAGAAGGACATTGATGACCTGGAGCTCACCTTGGCCAAAGTGGAGAAGGAGAAGCACGCCACTGAAAACAAGGTCTTGTAGACAGTCTAACCAAACAATAATCCAAAGAATCATCAACTCAAAACAGAAATGTAATTCAAGTCTTTTTGTGAGTGCAGGAAAAATTAAGACACAAAATAGTGGAATTTCAGTTGTGGTGTACTCCCCAAATTCATTACATGTTCTGCTCCCCCCTCGTTTATGATTTCCATTTAGTCCACTGGCATGGAGTACAGTGCCATCTAGTGTTGAATCTATAGTACAGTACTTGTTGACACATTTCTATTATCCATTTAACCACTTATGGTGAAGTGACCAAAAGCAAATTTTGTTGTGGCCGTTTTCAGGTTAAAAACCTGACAGAGGAGATGGCGTCTATGGATGAGAGTGTTGCCAAGCTGACCAAGGAGAAGAAAGCCCTCCAAGAGGCACACCAGCAGACACTGGATGACCTGCAGGCAGAGGAGGACAAAGTCAACACTCTGACCAAGGCCAAGACCAAGCTGGAACAGCAAGTGGACGACGTGAGTGGAGTTTGTCATTCTGGCCATGATATTATGCAAGATGATATAATCTACAGTTGTTTAGATTTGACCAACACATGTCTGTTTATATCTTGTAGCTTGAGGGTTCTCTGGAGCAAGAGAAGAAACTCCGTATGGACCTTGAGAGAGCCAAGAGAAAGCTGGAGGGAGATCTGAAACTGGCCCAGGAGTCCATAATGGACCTGGAGAATGACAAGCAGCAGTCTGATGAGAAAATCAAGAAGTAAACACAAATAAATGACTACAGTATTCCCTGCCTTCTTGATCAACATAATGGTTCTTCTTGGCTCATTCTTGTAATCATGAAATAGTCTTTGTATGTGATTCTTACAAGCAAAGTGAATGGTAGCTTAGGCTCCCTTTACACTGTCTAACCAAAACAAACTTTACAATCAACGTGTTTGTGTTTGTTAGGAAGGAGTTTGAGACCACCCAGCTCCTCAGCAAGATAGAGGATGAACAGTCTCTGGGAGCTCAGCTGCAGAAGAAGATCAAGGAACTGCAGGTACAGTAGAGGATCTAAGCTCCAGTACAGGAAAATAACTGACATATTTCTTCTGGTAGCACACATTCTTCCTGGTGGATTCTGATGGCTCAGTAAGATGGAAGATGGTGCTTCTTGCTGGTGCTTCTAATCTATGCAAAGATGTTGCTTCTTACCATTGTTAGGTTGGTTCCTGCATGGGACAATGTCTAATGAATATAGTAAATATGTTAGTGTAGCTGGCTATGTATAAACACATTTATGCTAAATATACAGTACATGCTAGTATTATGTAGTGAGGTTCAATTGTTTAAACTGTATTGTAGTGTTCATTCCCCCTGCTCCTGACCCTTTTTCTAGGCCCGTATTGAGGAGCTGGAGGAGGAAATTGAGGCTGAGCGTGCTGCCAGGGCCAAGGTTGAGAAGCAGAGGGCTGATCTCTCCAGGGAACTTGAGGAGATCAGTGAGAGACTGGAGGAAGCCGGAGGCGCCACTGCTGCTCAGATTGAGATGAACAAGAAGCGCGAGGCTGAGTTCCAGAAGCTGCGTCGTGATCTTGAAGAGTCCACCCTGCAGCATGAGGCCACAGCCGCCGCTTTGCGCAAGAAGCAGGCCGACAGTGTGGCTGAGCTCGGGGAGCAGATCGACAACCTGCAACGTGTCAAGCAGAAGCTGGAGAAGGAGAAGAGCGAGTACAAGATGGAGATTGATGACCTCTCCAGCAACATGGAGGCCGTCGCCAAGGCTAAGGTGAGTAGTGATGTTTTGGTCAAGCAGTGTTGAGGGTCAACTACATTACCTTTCAATAAACTGAAGTTGACCGTCACATATGTTTCACTAACAGGGCAATCTGGAGAAGATGTGCCGTACTCTTGAGGACCAGCTGAGCGAGCTCAAGACTAAGAATGATGAGAATGCTCGCCAGGTCAACGACATCAGCGGACAGAGGGCCAGACTCCTTACAGAAAATGGTACCGTCAACAATGAACAACAAACCAATATAGTTCACCTCAGTAGTACACAATAACATGTGTCGGGGGCTGTAAATTCAGTCCACACAGTTTATGCACTACAATTCCTCAAAATAAAATGTCAATCTTCGAGTCCCCATAACAAGATGTCCCTCTTTCCCTGCAGGTGAGTTTGGTCGCCAGCTGGAGGAGAAGGAAGCCCTGGTGTCTCAGCTGACCAGAGGCAAACAGGCCTTCACCCAGCAGGTGGAGGAGCTGAAGAGACTGATTGAGGAGGAGGTCAAGGTAAGGCATCCTAAATGGAAACCACCTTCCAGTTTAGAGCTTTATCTACACATAGACTGTTTCTACACCACCCTCAGAGACTTCTACTGTCATCTGTTTTACTCTCCCTCTCTAATCTCTCTTTGTCTTTCTTTCTCTCTCAGGCTAAAAACGCACTGGCCCATGGTGTCCAGTCTGCCCGCCATGACTGTGATCTCCTGAGAGAGCAGTTTGAGGAGGAGCAGGAGGCCAAGGCAGAGCTGCAGCGCGGCATGTCCAAGGCCAACAGTGAGGTGGCTCAGTGGAGGACTAAGTATGAAACTGATGCCATCCAACGCACAGAGGAGCTAGAGGAGGCCAAGTGAGTTGCTCTCAATAGTAAAGACTAAAATAAACGCTGTGGATGTTGAGGCTGGTTGGGGATCTGAGAAAATGGTACTTCAATATGTAGTGCAATATTTGTTTCACAACAAGTTACTCACCATAACACCACCCGCTGTTGTCCAACAGGAAGAAGCTGGCCCAGCGTCTGCAGGAGGCTGAGGAGACCATTGAGGCGACCAACTCAAAGTGTGCCTCCCTGGAGAAGACCAAGCAGAGACTTCAGGGAGAGGTGGAGGACCTCATGATTGACGTTGAGAGAGCCAACGCCATGGCCGCCAACCTTGACAAGAAGCAGAGGAACTTCGACAAGGTGAACACTTATAAACCTCACTCTAGGGTGATATTTTCTGTCTGCTATTTGATCCGTTGCAGTATAATTTTAGCATATTTCCGATTGAAAACTCTCTTTCAATGAGTTGTAATGAAAATCCCATGGATTTCCCCAGGTTCTGGCAGAGTGGAAGCAGAAGTATGAGGAGGGCCAGGCTGAGCTGGAAGGAGCTCAGAAGGAGGCTCGCTCAATGAGCACTGAACTCTTCAAGATGAAGAACTCCTACGAGGAGGCTCTGGATCATCTGGAGACTCTGAAGAGAGAGAACAAGAACCTGCAACGTGAGCATTTGACAGCAGTTATTTTTGCATGATGTTTGACCAGTGTTTGAAAATGGAATCGACTGGAATCATCAACATTATATCAAATTGCTATTACACAATCTCAGAATTTTTACATATATTTTAAAATATATATATTTTTGGAACTTGTAATTGGTATTCCTTTGAACAACCCAATGATGTGGGGTGGCAATTAGATTTGCAAGACAATGACTAATTATCTGTTATTATGATTCATTATAAACTTCAGTGCATTGGTGATATCCACTGAAAATCTCCCAAGTCTCAACAGCTTCTGTGTTTGTGTGTGCAGAGGAGATCTCTGACCTGACTGAGCAGATCGGAGAGACTGGCAAGAGCATCCATGAGCTGGAGAAGGCCAAGAAGACCGTGGAGACAGAGAAGTCTGAGATCCAGACCGCTCTGGAGGAGGCTGAGGTACAAACTACAGCTGTTTGATTGGAAAAGCAGTGTTACACTTGGCAATGCCAGCTACAATCCAATGCTCCCTTTTATTGGTGTTTATTGTAGTCATATATATGCAATTCCTTGTGTTTTGCACATCCAAACGTCCTGACCCTTCGCTAAGCTCCGCCCTAACGTTTGTGGGCAACCAATCCCTGTTCTCCAATGGATAGCAACTATCGTCGAGTCGGACACATCGAACAAGCTCTTGTTTCAAACACATGAAAACCAGTAGAAGAAGAAAACAGAAACAGAGTTTTCTTAAAATAAAATTCAAGTTTAATAATTGAACAGTGCACCAGGGGGACTTGCTACTTGAATCCTGAAATGCAGAGCCTGTTGATGGAGTGAATCCGATATTATGCTTTTGTTGCATTGTTTGCTAGCTCACTTGGTTAGCTAGCTCTGTCTCATAGACCACCAAACGTTGCTAGCTAGCCATATAACTTATATGATCATGTACATTGGCTAGCTCACTTAGTCATGTTATGAATACATCTCCCATCTGCTTTAAACTTCAGGATACGATTTGAGACCACTAGTTAGTTCCAAAAGTAGTTATGGCTTTGACTGCATGCTGGCACTGAATTCAGAGCCATTCAGTGGCCACACTACAAAAATGATTTGACCAGGATTCCCTTTGAAGCAGCTGTAATGACAGTCCAACACAACATACCTGAGGGGTAGTGTTTAATTTCATTGTGTATATAAAAACACAGTTTGAGATTATTGTAAGGGGTTTATTCCAGTGGTCTGAATGGGGAATTGGGCTTCCCAGGAAAATGTTGTCAGAGGTTGCAACAGTAACCAAGGGGGGCGGAGCTGAGTGAAGGATTGATTTGACTGACAGCTTCTCTTCGTTTAGGGCACACTGGAGCACGAGGAATCCAAGATTCTGCGTGTGCAGCTGGAGCTGAACCAGATCAAGGGTGAGGTGGACAGGAAGATCGCTGAGAAGGACGAGGAGATGGAGCAGATCAAGAGGAACAGCCAGAGGGTGGTTGACTCCATGCAGAGCACCCTGGACTCTGAGGTCAGGAGCAGGAATGACGCCCTGAGGGTGAAGAAGAAGATGGAGGGAGACCTGAATGAGATGGAGATTCAGCTGAGCCACGCCAACAGACAGGCCGCTGAGGCCCAGAAACAGCTGAGGAACGTCCAGGGACAGTTCAAGGTAAAGGGACTTGGACATCAGGGAGGGATTTGTTCGTGAATCAGTAGAAAATAATAGATCAGAGGAATGTAATAGACTGGACTAATATACTGTAGGAAGGTAGGGATTTTAGAGTAGACTAATATACTGTAGGAAGGTAGGGATTTTAGAGTAGACTAATATACTGTAGGAAGGTTGGGATATTAGAGTAGACTAATACACTGTAGGAAGGTAGGGATATTAGAGTAGACTAATATACTGTAGGAAGGTTGGGATATTAGAGTAGACTAACATACTGTAGGGATATTAGAGTGAACTAATATACTGTAGGGATATTAGAGTGAACTAATATACTGTAAGGATATCTGGGACATTTTTACCAATGAACATGCCTATTACCCACTGGGGTGGCAGGTAGCCTAGTGGTTTGAGCGTTGGGCCAGTAACCAACAGGTTGCTGGATCTGTCATTCTGCCCCTGAGCAAGGCAGTTAACCCACTGTTCCCCTGAGCAAGGCAGTTAACCCACTGTTCCCCTGAGCAAGGCAGTTAACCCACTGTTCCCCTGAGCAAGGCAGTTAACCCACTGTTCCCCTGAGCAAGGCAGTTAACCCACTGTTCCCCTGAGCAAGGCAGTTAACCCACTGTTCCCCTGAACAAGGCAGTTAACCCACTGTTCCCCTGAGCAAGGCAGTTAACCCACTGTTCCCCGGGCGCCGATGACGTGGATGTCGATTAAGGCAGACCCTGCACCTCTCTGATTCAGAGGGTTAAATGCAGAAGACACATTTCAGTTGAAGGCATTCAGTTGTACAACTGACTAGTTATCCCCATTTCCCCCTTATTACCAATCCTTTCGCCCCTACTTCCACAAGTCTAATGATACTATGTAATTGTGAACCCTAGGATGCCCAATTGCACCTTGATGATGCCGTCCGCGCCGCAGAGGATATGAAGGAGCAGGCAGCCATGGTGGAGCGCAGAAACGGTCTGATGGTGGCTGAAATCGAGGAGCTGAGAGTTGCTCTGGAACAGACAGAGAGAGGCCGCAAAGTGGCTGAGACTGAGCTGGTGGACGCCAGCGAGCGTGTCGGACTGCTGCACTCCCAGGTACGGGTCAAAAGCCATTTCTAATGAAACTCAACCAAGCATACCGTTTACATTTCCATGATTTCAGCCTTGTGACTTTCTCTTTCTCAGACTTGTAAGTTCTCTTGAGAGTCAAACAAATCGTCTTGTTTCCTCCTTCAGAACACCAGCCTTGCGAACACCAAGAAGAAGCTGGAGACTGACCTGGTTCAGGTGCAGGGAGAGGTGGACGACATCGTCCAGGAGGCCAGGAATGCAGAGGAGAAGGCCAAGAAGGCCATCACTGACGTGAGTCCTTGAATTGCTTCAACTTGATTTGTCCCCAAGGGCCAGCAGTCGCTGGGCTGGTTTAACCACACCAAAGATCCCAAATGAGCTTTATGATTGGTGCCAGTTGGTGCATAAATTAAACTAACTACCATTCCAGGCGGCCATGATGGCCGAGGAGCTGAAGAAGGAGCAGGACACCAGCTCTCACCTGGAGAGGATGAAGAAGAACCTGGAGGTCACAGTCAAGGACCTGCAGCACCGTCTGGATGAGGCTGAGAATCTGGCCATGAAGGGAGGCAAGAAGCAGCTCCAGAAACTGGAGTCCAGGGTGAGTTAACAGCAGGGTGGATTGAAAAACAGATTGCTGGAAATGTATTTGATCATATGAAAATGAACAGGGGTATTGTGTAATGGCTTTTTCTCTCAATCACCCACCTACATCATGAAAAGTAGCTGTTTTCATTATAGACCCCTTTAATTAAAATCGTAAAAGTACATAGGAGCAGACAACACTTCTTGACCAGTGGAAGAAAATTCCTCTGTTTTACAAACATTTGTTACGTCTGATTTCACCACCTCACATAAATGCCGACGTTTATTTCTTCCACAAAGGTGCGTGAGCTCGAGACTGAGGTGGAGGCCGAGCAGAGAAGAGGTGTAGACGCGGTCAAGGGAGTCCGCAAGTATGAGCGCAGAGTCAAGGAGCTCACTTACCAGGTAAGAGAAAGTGCATTCTGCACACACTAAAGCACACTGGTTTGTGTGTTAAACTATGGACTATTGATTCTTGTAACTTCTCCCACAGACTGAGGAGGATAAGAAGAACGTTGCCAGACTTCAGGACCTGGTAGATAAGCTGCAGATGAAAGTGAAGGCCTACAAGAGGCAGGCTGAGGAAGCGGTGAGTCACAGACTTAGTCAAATCCTCTGAGAGCTTACAGTCCCAAGGAGACATTACAAAACATTTAGTGAGATTAGTTGAAGTGTTGTTACTGCACAACGTCAACTTTGACTCAGTTGATATTGCAAGTAATTCCTGAAGAAATGTATCCTCTTCCTATGTGTAACATTTTAAAGTAGAGAGGGTTGAATATCATTTAGCTTTGTGCCGGGGCTGGTCTGGTGGTGGTGCTGACTCTCCTGGATCACATGACCCTGGAAGCAGCAGATTGATCCTCTGTTCCACCACTCACTTTCTCTTCTGTATCATCTATCTCCCTATATATACTGTACAATGCTATCCTAAATCTTTTTAAAATACCTTTAAAATAATTATATGAATAAAAAAATAAAAATAATATGAAGCTTCAAGCTTTCAATACTGATGTTATGCTCTCCTCTCTTTTCCTCACCCAGGAGGAAGCATCCAACCAGCACATGTCTAAGTTCCGGAAGGTTCAGAATGAGCTGGAAGAGGCTGAGGAGCGTGCTGACATCGCTGAGACTCAGGTCAACAAGCTCAGAGCCAAGACCCGTGACTCTGGAAAGGTACAGAACTGCTGCTAAACCTACACCTGACTTCACAGTAGACAATTCTGACATTTTACACTCACTCAAATGTATTTTAGATTTCTGAGAAACACATTTCAGGACAGGGTAAATAAAATAACTAATTTAGTTGGTACAAGGTGTTTACAGAGTCTTAAATGCTTGAGCCATTCTGTTATTACCAAGTGTTGATATAATTATCATGTTCATTATTAATACTGATCCATTCTGTTATTACCAAGTGTTGATATAATTATCATGTTCATTATTAATACTGATCCATTCTGTTATTACCAAGTGTTGATATAATTATCATGTTCATTATTAATACTGATCCATTCTGTTATTACCATGTGTTGATATAATTATCATGTACATTATTAATACTGATCCATTCTGTTATTACCAAGTGTTGATATAATTATCATGTTCATTATTAATACTGATCCATTCTGTTATTACCAAGTGTTGATATAATTATCATGTTCATTATTAATACTGATCCATTCTGTTATTACCAAGTGTTGATATAATTATCATGTTCATTATTAATACTGATCCATTCTGTTATTACCAAGTGTTGATATAATTATCATGTACATTATTAATACTGATCCATTCTGTTATTACCAAGTGTTGATATATTTATCATGTTCATTATTAATACTGATCCATTCTGTTATTACCAAGTGTTGATATAATTATCATGTTCATTATTAATACTGATCCATTCTGTTATTACCAAGTGTTGATATAATTATCATGTTCATTATTAATACTGATCCATTCTGTTATTTCTTTCTTCTTACAGGGAAAAGAAGCTGAATAAACAAGACCAAAGTCTTATCAATTTCCTGTGTTTCATAAAATATGATTTTCATGGTGAAAAGTTGAGCAATGATTAAAAACATGTCGGCCTACATACACTTCCTTTGTGACTGTGGACTTATTTGTCAGAAAACAGCTTTTTTTCATACCATAAAAATACTGTACTTTAACTAAAGGAGCAATCTGGGGTTTAAGCAACATCAAAGAGGACCCCCCAACAAAGAGGTCACTTGTTTTGGTAACCAGCTGAGGGATGAGGATGGAGAAATGTAACTACACAATTCATACACTAAGCTATTATAATCATCCATGATAGTCTTAACCCTTTACACTCAGGGGAAGTGGCCTGTATGAACATGCCCAAATTGA
This sequence comes from Oncorhynchus clarkii lewisi, assembly GCF_045791955.1. Classification (NCBI taxonomy): domain Eukaryota; kingdom Metazoa; phylum Chordata; class Actinopteri; order Salmoniformes; family Salmonidae; genus Oncorhynchus; species Oncorhynchus clarkii. The sequence continues at coordinate 55,197,592 of NC_092169.1, forward strand.
AATGTCTCCATAAGAAACAAATAGGAGAAGCAAGATGGTAACATAAACATGGCAATTGAGAGAGAACACTTTGGTGATTGGGCCGGAAATTCTCAGAACAAAGTTCTCAGGATACAACGTTTTTTTCATTTGAATTTTGTCCCAGATAATGCGCACAATAATCTAATGTGGCCAGACGACGTGAAAACAAATGGTACTCGATTATCTGACCAAATTACACAAGATTTTAGTCCTGGGTTATCCGAGATTATGCACATATATACATGAAAAAAAGAAAGAAACCATGATATTGATTTATCATTAACCAATTTCCACCCCCCCCCCCAAAATAAATGCAGATATATACAACCATAATGATTAGTGTTCCCTCGTCCCCTCTAGTGGTGAAATTACGATAATTCACACGACAAACACGATAGACATTGTAAACATGGTCATCACATTATAAAACATGGTACCAGACATTTTAAACATGGTACCAGACATTATAAACACAGTACCAGACATTATAAAACATGGTACCAGACATTATAAACATGGTACCAGACATTATAAACATGGTAATTCACATTATAAACATGGTACCAGACATTATAAACATGGTACCAGACATTATAAACACAGTACCAGACATTATAAACACAGTACCAGACATTATAAACATGGTACCAGACATTATAAACATGGTAATTCACATTATAAACATGGTACCAGACATTATAAACATGGTACCAGACATTATAAACATGGTACCAGAAATTATAAACATGGTACCAGACATTATAAACACAGTACCAGACATTATAAACACAGTACCAGACATTATAAACACAGTACCAGACATTATAAGTCATAGACTGTTCTCTCTGCTACCGCCCGCCAAGCGGTACCAGACATTATAAACACAGTACCAGACATTATAAGTCATAGACTGTTCTCTCTGCTACCGTCCGCCAAGCGGTACCAGACATTATAAACACAGTACCAGACATTATAAACATGGTACCAGACATTATAAACACAGTACCAGACATTATAAACATGGTACCAGACATTATAAACATGGTACCAGACATTATAAACACAGTACCAGACATTATAAACATGGTACCAGACATTATAAACATGGTACCAGAAATTATAAACATGGTACCAGACATTATAAACACAGTACCAGACATTATAAACACAGTACCAGACATTATAAACACAGTACCAGACATTATAAGTCATAGACTGTTCTCTCTGCTACCGCCCGCCAAGCGGTACCAGACATTATAAACACAGTACCAGACATTATAAGTCATAGACTGTTCTCTCTGCTACCGCCCGCCAAGCGGTACCAGACATTATAAACACAGTACCAGACATTATAAGTCATAGACTGTTCTCTCTGCTACCGCCCGCCAAGCGGTACCAGACATTATAAACACAGTACCAGACATTATAAACATGGTACCAGACATTATAAGTCATAGACTGTTCTCTCTGCTACCGTCCGCCGAGCGGTACCAGACATTATAAACACAGTACCAGACATTATAAACATGGTACCAGACATTATAAGTCATAGACTGTTCTCTCTGCTACCGTCCGCCAAGCGGTACCAGACATTATAAACACAGTACCAGACATTATAAACATGGTACCAGACATTATAAGTCATAGACTGTTCTCTCTGCTACCGTCCGCCAAGCGGTACCAGACATTATAAACACAGTACCAGACATTATAAGTCATAGACTGTTCTCTCTGCTACCGCCCGCCGAGCGGTACCAGAGTGCCAAGTCTCGGTCCAAAAGGCTCCTTAACAGCTTCTACCCCCAAGTCCTAAGACTGCTGAACAGCTTCTACCCCCAAGTCCTAAGACTGCTGAACAGCTTCTACCCCCAAGTCCTAAGACTGCTGAACAGCTTCTACCCCCAAGTCCTAAGACTGCTGAACAGCTTCTACCCCCAAGTCCTAAGACTGCTGAACAGCTTCTACCCCCAAGTCCTAAGACTGCTGAACAGCTTCTACCCCCAAGTCCTAAGACTGCTGAACCATCTGATCTTTGTTTTTACACTGCTGATACTCACTGTTTATTATCTATGCATAGTCACACATTGACTCAGTACTTTTATTGGTTTTATCTGTAATTAGTTCATTTAGGGGGTGATGGTGTCGACGCGGGCCATACTCAAGTCCTCATCAAACTCGAGGTCGATGTAGAAGAGTTCTACCTGCAACTAAAGAGGGTTATTGAAGGGGTTTTCCTATGGGGACGGACAAAGAACCCTTTTAGGTTCTAGATAGCACGCTTTCTTTTTCTAATGTGGAGACTGAAGGGCAACATGAGATGAACTCAACGTTCTTGACCGCAGTTCCAATAGCTGCCTTCCATGTGGGTTGTGCATGCTGGGTACAAGAAAACGCCCTCCATTTACCTTTTATGGTGGCAATAATGCCCTTTATTTAATGTATAATTGGGCACTATTGGAATTAAGCCACAGCAGTTTGTAAAAAAAAAAGCACTGACATATTTGATCACATTTCTGTAGAGGTTTGGGCAGAATGTTTGGGCAGAATGTTTTAGCAGAAGGTTTGGGCAGAAGGTTTGGGCAGAAGGTTTTAGCAGAAGGTTTGGGCAGAAGGTTTGGGCAGAAGGTTTTAGCAGAAGGTTTGGGCAGAAGGTTTGGGCGGAATGTTTCAGCAGAAGGTTTGGGCAGAAGGTTTGGGCAGAAGGTTTTAGCAGAAGGTTTGGGCAGAATGTTTGGGCAGAAGGTTTGGGCAGAAGGTTTGGGCAGAAGGTTTGGGCAGAAGGTTTTAGCAGAATGTTTGGGCAGAATGTCTGGGCAGAATGTTTGGGCAGAATGTTTGGGCAGAATGTTTGGGCAGAAGGTTTGGGCAGAAGGTTTGGGCAGAAGGTTTGGGCAGAATGTTTGGGCAGAATGTTTGGGCAGAAGGTTTGGGCAGAATGTTTGGGCAGAATGTTTGGGCAGAATGTTTGGGCAGAAGGTTTGGGCAGAATGTTTGGGCAGAATGTTTGGGCAGAATGTTTTGATATTTTCCAGTGACTTGTATGCTGCCTATAGTGAGTGCCTGTCTGCGCATTCTGCAAGATTGATCGTATGTTGTGTACACAGCCCAGATTTACGTACTGGACTGTGGAGGCATACTGGAGGTCTGGTGTGTAGAGCTGACACAACCCGTCCTGGCTGGATGTTTATTTTTGCCCTGCAAATGCGGGGCGCTGGCACAGGACGTACTGGGCTGTGTAGACTCACCGGAAACACAGTACGCAAAGCCGCCGCAGGATATCCTGGTCCAAGGAGGTACACTGGAGACCAGGAGCACTGAGCCGGCACCCTCCTTCCTGGCTGGATGCCCATTCTAGCCCGGCCAATCCGAGGAGCTGGAATAGAGCGCACCGGGCTAGAATAGCGCACTGGAGACACCGTGCGCTCTACCGCATAACACAGTGCCTGACCAGTAACACGCTCCCCACATTAAGCACAGGAGTTGGCTCAGGTCTTCTACCTGACTCAGCCAATCTCCTCGTGTGTCACCACCCCCCCCCCCCCCCCCCATTTTTGGGGGGGGCTGCCTCTCGGGCTACCGTGCTAGCCGTGTACCTTCATATCGTCACCGTTCCTCAATTCTCCGGTATTTATCCTCGTAGTATCGCCGTTCCACTTTCGCTGCCTCTAACTCCTCCTTAGGACGGCGATACTCCCCGGCTGTGTCCAGGGTCCTGCTCCATCTAATATCTCCTCCCAGGTCCATCTCCCCATTAAGCGCTGTTCCTCCTTTTCACGCTGCTTGGTCCTTGTAGTGTGGGTTGTTCTGTCACGGTCGTCATAATGAGGAGACCAAGGCGCAGCGTGATAAGCGTACATAACGCTTTTAATGAACAGAACGACCACTGAACAAAACGAACCGTGACGCTATATAACTACTGCAAACAGGCAACTAAACATAGAATAACAACCCACAAACTATCCATTGAATATGGCTACCTAAATATGGTCCCCAGTCAGAGACAACGATAAACAGCTGCCTCTGATTGAGAACCAATCTAGGCAAACATAGACATATAAACACCTAGACTAGTAAAACACCGTAAATAAACCAAAACCTCTAGACAATACAAAACTACACAAACCACCCTAGTCACACCCTGACCTAACCAAAATAATAAAGAAAACAAAGATAACTACGGTCAGGGCGTGACACTTATGTAACAGTATAACTTTAGACCGTCCCCTCGCCCATACCCGGGAGAGAACCAGGGACCCTCTGCACACATCAACAACTGACACCCACAAAGCATCGTTACCCATCGCTCCACAAAAGCTTGCTGAGCAAAGGGAACCACTACTTCAAGGTCTCAGAGCAAGTGATGCCACCGATTGAAACGCTATTTAGTGCGCACCACCGCTAACTAAGCTAGCCATTTCACATCCGTTACACTTAGTCATATCTCAGCTTACTCACTTACTTACGGAGCTGCCTACTCATGATGATTCCTTTTTTCAAATCATATGAGCAAAAAATATTTAGATTTATCTGGGATGCTAATCCAGACAAAATAAAGCGTGCCTATCTATATAATGAATATGAATTGGGTGGGTTGACATGATTAAATATAAAAGCACTAAACCTCTCTCTAAATGCTTCACTTATACAACTGGTCTGCCTGTCCAAAACAAAAGATCAACACTGGAGGAATAATAAATAGGAAATGATACCAGTTTCAAATATTGGTTGGTGGCGTTGGCTCTCTCAACGTCAATCATGAGGTCCTCCACCTCTCCCTGCAGTCTCTGCTTGGTCTTCTCCAGGGATGCACACTTTGAGTTGGTCGCCTCAATGGTCTCCTCAGCCTCCTGCAGACGCTGTGCCAGCTTCTTCCTGTTGGACAACAGCGGGTGGTGTTATGGTGAGTAACTTGTTGTGAAACAAATATTGCACTACATATTGAAGTACCATTTTCTCAGATCCCCAACCAGCCTCAACATCCACAGCGTTTATTTTAGTCTTTACTATTGAGAGCAACTCACTTGGCCTCCTCCAGCTCCTCTGTGCGTTGGATGGCATCAGTTTCATACTTAGTCCTCCACTGAGCCACCTCACTGTTGGCCTTGGACATGCCGCGCTGCAGCTCTGCCTTGGCCTCCTGCTCCTCCTCAAACTGCTCTCTCAGGAGATCACAGTCATGGCGGGCAGACTGGACACAATGGGCCAGTGCGTTTTTAGCCTGAGAGAGAAAGAAAGACAAAGAGAGATTAGAGAGGGAGAGTAAAACAGATGACAGTAGAAGTCTCTGAGGGAGGAGTAGAAACAGTCTATGTGTAGATAAAGATCTAAACTCGAAGGTGGTTTCCATTTAGGATGCCTTACCTTGACCTCCTCCTCAATCAGTCTCTTCAGCTCCTCCACCTGCTGGGTGAAGGCCTGTTTGCCTCTGGTCAGCTGAGACACCAGGGCTTCCTTCTCCTCCAGCTGGCGGCCAAACTCACCTGCAGGGAATGAGGGACATCTTGTTATGGGGACTCTGTTCTCGAAGATTGACATTTTATTTTGAGGAATCGTAGTGCAGAAACTGTGTGGACTGAATTTACAGCCCCCGACACATGTCATTGTTGGAGGCACCATTTTCTGTCAGGAGTCTGGCCCTCTGTCCGCTGATGTCGTTGACCTGGCGAGCATTCTCATCATTCTTAGTCTTGAGCTCGCTCAGCTGGTCCTCAAGAGTACGGCACATCTTCTCCAGATTGCCCTGTTAGTGAAACATATGGGACTGTCAACTTCAGTTTATTGAATGGTAATGTAGTTGGCCCTCTTCAACAATGCTTGACCAAAACATCACTACTCACCTTAGTCTTGGCGACAGCCTCCATGTTGCTGGAGAGGTCATCAATCTCCATCTTGTACTCGCTCTTCTCCTTCTCCAGCTTCTGCTTGACGCGCTGCAGGTTGTCGATCTGCTCCCCGAGCTCAGCCACACTATCGGCCTGCTTCTTGCGCAGAGCGGCGGCTGTGGCCTCATGCTGCAGGGTGGACTCTTCAAGATCACAACGCAGCTTCTGGAACTCAGCCTCGCGCTTCTTGTTCATCTCAATCTGAGCAGCAGTGGCGCCTCCGGCCTCCTCCAGTCTCTCGCTGATCTCCTCAAGTTCCCTGGAGAGATCGGCCCTCTGCTTCTCAACCTTGGCCCTGGCAGCACGCTCAGCCTCAATTTCCTCCTCCAGCTCCTCAATACGGGCCTAGAAAAAGGGTCAGGAGCAGGGGGAATGAACACTACAATACAGTTGAAACAATTGAACCTCACTACATAATAATAGCATGTACTGTATATTTAGCCTGCAGGTCGTCCAGTGTCTGCTGGTGGTCCTCTTGGAGGACTTTCTTCTCCTTGGTCAGCTTGGCAACACTCTCATCCATAGACGCCATCTCCTCTGTCAGGTTTTTAACCTGAAAACGGCCACAACAAAATTTGTTTTTGGTCACTTCACCATAAGTGGTTAAATGGATAATAGAAATGTTGTCAACAAGTACTGTACTATAGATTCAACACTAGATGGCACTGTACTCCATGCCAGTGGACTGAATGGAAATCATAAACGAGGGGGGAGCAGAACATGTAATGCATTTGGGGAGTACACCACAACTGAAATTCCAAATGTGTCTTAATTTTTACTGCACTCAAAAAAAGACTTGAATTACATTTCTGTTTTGAGTTGATTATTCTTTGGATTATTGTTTGGTTAGACTGTCTACAAGACCTTGTTTTCAGTGGCGTGCTTCTCCTTCTCCACTTTGGCCAAGGTGAGCTCCAGGTCATCAATGTCCTTCTTCAGCTCAGAGCACTCGTCCTCCAGCTTCCTCTTCTTGGCAGTCAACTCAGCATTCATCTCCTCCTCATCCTCCAGCCTCTCAGTCGTCTCTTTGAGTTTGGCCTCCAGCTGGATCTTGCTCTTGATGAGCCCCTCGCACCTTTCCTCCGCATCGTTCAGATTCTCTGAATCCTGGTTTCAGAACAGGAGAAAAAACCTGTGTTCTCACTTTGTGTATAAAAATATAGACTTAATTTAGTCAAATAAGTCAGAGCAAATCAATTTAAATGCATGACATATATATCACATGCCAAAAAGATCATCAAGGACTTCAACCGCCTGTTCACCCCGCTATCATCCAGAAGGTGAGGTCAGTACAGGTGTGTCAAAGCAGGGACAGAGAGACTGAAAAACAGCTTCTATCTCAAGGCCATCAGACTGTTAAACAGCCACCACTAACACAGAGAGACTGAAAAACAACTTATATCTCAAGGCTATCAGACTGTTAAACAGCCATCACTAGCCGGTTACTACCTGGTTACTCAACCCTGCACCCGGCGGCTGCCCTATGTTCATAGACCTGTCATCACTGTTCTATGTACTTCATATGTATATACTGTATTCTAGTCAAGGCCATCCTTTTAAATTATTGTTTGAATGTGCTGATGTGTGTGCGATTGTGTCTGTGTACTTGTGTGTCTAAATGTGCTCTGGTGAGGGTTGTTGCTCACTCACAGATGCGACTTGAAGCGCCAGGTCATTCTTCTCCTGCACCATGGCCACCATCTTCTCCTCCAACTCCTTCTTCTTGGCCAGAGCCTTGGCCAAGTCCGACGTCATCTTCTCATAGTTCTCCTTCATGTTGGCCAGCTCCTTCTCAGTCTCAGCGCTCTGCAGCAGGGGCTTGATCTTGAAGTACAACTTCATCCATGGCCAGGTTTTCACATTCATGAATGAGCGGACTTGTACTGGATGGAGAAGATGGACTCTCTGGTCCACAGAGAGGATAGAGTGACATGGTGAGTGACATGGTGAGTGACATGGTGAGTGGCATGGTGAGTGACATGGTGAGTGACATGGTGAGTGACATGGTGAGTGACATGGTGTGTGACATGGTGAGTGACATGGTGTGTGACATGGTGAGTGACATGGTGAGTGACATGGTGAGTGACATGGTGAGTGACATGGTGAGTGACGTGGTGAGTGACATGCTTAAAGATCTCCTCCAGTGTTTTTGTTTTTTACTTTTCTTGTGGAAAACGACATCCCAAGTATAAATACAGTAAAGTACACACACTAAAGGGTCAAAATATATGTTTTGAAGAAAATATATATATTTTTATACAACTGCAAACTTCAAGGAGTGGGAAATGACACAATCATTATACATTACATACAGGAGGCTGACAGAATTCTTTGCCAAGATGTCTACTCTTCCTCACCTCCTCTCCATCATCTTGGTGAACTCTCTCCTCATGAGGAATCCACGGCTGAGAGCCTGGACCATGCCGACCAGAGAGGCCAGCTTCTCATCTCTCATCTCCTCCAGGACACCCAGCAGACCGGCTTTGAAGAACACCTGACACAGGTTGACATGGTCAATTATGGAACCAGTCAGGTGGGAACAGATAGAAAGGTTGAATCCAAAGAGAGGAACAAAACCACTAGATTGATTTGAACAACATAAACATTGTAATGTTTACAAACAAACCATGAGATAGGTTCGTTATGAGTTGTAAGTTATTGTATAGTTGTAGATTAATAATGTACACTGATATAGATAACTGCAGACATACCATTCTGACATAATGCACAAGATAATGAATTGAGTACAATGTTTCTTCACATTTTTAAGAAATAATTACATGATGGATAGATCAACTGGAGAGACATTTAATGGTTAGAGTTTAAATTATCATTGAAGTTGTGTTTTAGTTGGCATCTTTTTTGCTGGGGGGGTTTTGACTGACCTTGGTGTGTCCAAACTTGTAGTCCTCGTGATTCACATCAATGGACCCAAGCAGCTTCTCAGAAGCCTTCTTGTTGTCCATGAACTGGCCCTCGGGGATGACACTGGCATTCAGTACTTTGTACCTGAATCAGGAGAAATGTCAAGATGTAATAGATTGGTTATATTACGTAAAATAATAAGGCTATTCTGATGTTGGGAAAACCCTTAGAGAAGATTAGTGTGTGTGTGTGTGTGTGTGTGTGTGTGTGTGTGTGTGTGTGTGTGTGTGTGTGTGTGTGTGTGTGCACGTGTACCTCTGCTTGAAGTCAGCATAGATGATTCTGCTGGGGAAGCCCTTCCTGCAGATCCTGATCCCCTCCAGAACACCATTACACCTGAGCTGGTGGATAACCAGGAAGTTCTCCATCAGACCTGGAAACACAAACCAAGTCTCTTTAAATACTCATAAACAGGTTAAAGGTTAAAGACTGGTTTGTTAATGTTACTGATACTGTACTGACAAGATGTCATATTTAACTCAACATCTATTGTACCTGGAGTCTTTGACTCGTTGGGGATCAGGCAGCGTACAAAGTGAGGATGAGTGCTCCTCAAGTTTGTCATCAGCTTATGTAAGTTCTCCTGTAGGAGGGTTACAAACCATGTTCTCAGAAATAATTTCTGATAATCAGTACACGCTTTGAAGGACTGAATATACACATTTTAAAAGCTCACCCTGAATTGGGAGGACACAGTCTGCATGGAACCACCCTTCTTCTTGCCTCCTTTCTTGGTTGTATCTGTTATAAATGAGAGAATCTCATGTTAATTTCACACTTATCTTAATGCAAGTGCTGCCAATGAGATTGTGTAAAATAACACCTGTTGAATGAGTAAATTAACCCAGTAAATCACCCTGACAAATTGTGATACATTTAAAGCAGCAATCAGCAGTTGAAACAATACCAAAATATGCTCCCTGCCCCTGTTTTGATAAAAAACTGAGAGATGTCCTGGAGAAACATAACCACTCAAATGTATAGACAGATCTATGTATTGAAGGACTGACCATCCATGATATCAAAATGATAGTATTAATAATGTTTTGAGGCTGTAAAGTGCATGTTTCCTTTTACTTTGCTTACAAACATTTAAACAAGCTCATATTTTGGGTTCTGATGGGGTACGACAGGTGAACCAAGCCGATGTTCTTCAAGAATGAATGGGTACATATCTTTTAAGTCCACGAATGGATGTAGCAACTGCAGACTGACCCTTTAAAGAATATGGGACTGATTTGTAACTAGTTCTACATGAAATGTTTTGATGTTCTGCTAGTCTTACCCTCAGGTGGGGCAGCGACATACAGGGTTGCCATCAGTTTGACTGAAGACTTCCCGTACAGCTGAAGAACTGAGTCGTTCAGGGGGTCCTTGTTCTTCTCCAGCCAGCCAGTGATGTTGTAGTCCACAGTGCCGGCATAGTGCACCAGGGAGAAGTGGGCCTCTGCCTTGCCTTTGGCAGGCTTGGGCTTCTCAAATGCCTTGGTTTTGCCAAGATGCTGGGCGTACAGCTTGTCCTTGAAGGAAGTGTCTGAAGCCTTGGGGAACATGCACTCCTCTTCAAGGATGGAGAAGATGCCCAATGGCTTTACGAAAAGAGATGTACATCAAATTAGTGATATTTACATTTAGGATCACATTTGTTCTTTTAGCAAATATGCTATTATCAGAGTATCTTCATTTAGGGGCACAATAGGAAACATATTGAGTTATCAACAGTCAGATGTGTTGTACCATGTGATAATATCTCCATTTGAACTTTGCTGTTGAGGTCCATTATAATCCTGACAGACAGCTTACCTTCTCAATAAGCTCAATGCAGGCAGCCAAGTCCATGCCGAAGTCAATGAAGGCCCAGACTATTCCCTCCTTCTTGTACTCCTCTTGTTCCAGGACGAACATGGTGTGGTTGAAAAACTGTTGCAGTTTCTCATTGGTGAAGTTGATGCACAGCTGCTCCATGCTGTTGTACTGTTGAAGGAATTTCAGAAGGGATCATTTCATCATCATACAAGGCTGTAATCCCTCTCAATCACAACTACTTGTCTTGTTCTGGTCTCAGACTCACGTCAAAGATCTCAAACCCGGCAATGTCGAGCACACCAATGTAGAATTGCCCTGGATTCTTGGTATCCAACATCTCATTGACACGGATGACCATCCACAGGAACATCCTCTCGTAGATGGACTTGGCCAGAGCCAAGACTGAGTTATTAACCTGCAATGATAATACCTCAAATGAATACATGAGATATTGACCATGTCTAGTGACAAGGTGAAAAGAGCTTGGGGAAAACAGCACCACTATTCAAAACAAGCACTTCACTCATCACCAAAAGATGTATGGTGCTCAGAAAATGGTAGATGCTGTGTTTGGCCGCCTTACCCGAGGCACAGTCTGTCCCTTGGTCACACACACTTGTTGCCGACCTTCACTCTGGGGTAGCACAGAGCCTTCAGCATCTCAGCTGAGTTCAGGCCCAGCAAGTAGCCGATTTTATCAGCCACTGGAGAGAGAACCAACAACAACAGACTCAGAAACACAAGATCACTTGATTCTGATGTCACACTGACAAAAGGGTTAGGTTTTGATTTGAACCCACTTCCATCATTTTAAATCAAGTAGAGATACTGGGGAAAAAGAAAAAAGAGCAAGAAGATAAATAACAATATGGGGATGATGTAGTTGCGTGTGCTGTTTACAGATTGGCTATGTACAGGTGCAGTGATCTGTAAGCTGCACTAACAGCTGATGCTTAAAGTTAGAGAGGGAGATAAGAGTCTCCAGCTTCAGCGATTTTTGCAATTCGTTCCAGTCAGACAACTGGAAGGAAAGGCGGCCAAAGGAAGTGTTGGCTTTGGGGTTGACCAGTGAAATATACCTGCTGTTACGGGTTGGTGTTGCTATGGTGACCAGTGAGCTAAAATAAGACGGGGCTTTACCTAGCAAAGATTATAGATGACCTGGAGCCAGTGGGTTTGGCGACGAATATGTAGCGAGGTCCAGCAAACAAGAGCATACAGGTCGCAGTGGTGGGTAGGGTATGGGGCTTTGGTAACAAAACGGATGACACTGTGATAGACTACATCCAGTTTGCTGAGTAGAGTGTTGGAGGCTAGAGTTTACAGTCTAGCCAGACACCTAGGTATTTGTAGTTGTCCACATATTCTAAGTCAGAACCGTCCAGAGTAGTGATGCTAGTTGGGCGGGCGGGTGTGGGCAGCAATCGGTTGAAGATTATGCATTTAGTTTTAGGGCTTGGGCAAGATGCTGCAGGGGGTGAAGAGCTGTTGCTCGGGGTAGGGGTAGCCAGGTGGAAAGAATCGCCAGCCGTAGAAAAATGCTTCTTGAAATCATCGTTTATCGTAGATTAATCGGTGGTGACAGTGGGCAGCTGGGAGGAGGTGCTCTTATTCTCCATGGACTTTACAGTGTCCCATAACTTTTTGGAATTAGTGCTACAGGATGCAAATTTCTGTTTGAAATTTCTGTTCGAAATCCTTGGCTTTCCTAACTGACTGTGTATATTGATTCCTAACTTCCCTGAAACATTGCATATCGTGGGGGCTATTTGATGCTAATGCAGAACGCTACAGAATGTTTTAGTGCTAGTCAAGGGCAGTCAAGTCTGGGGTGAACCAAGGGCTATATCTGTTCTTAGTTCTACATTTTGGGAAAGGGGCGTGCTTATTTAAGATGGTGAGGAAAGCACTTTTAAAGAGCAACCAGGCGTGCTCTACTGATATCTTTCCAGGATACCCGGGCCAGGTCGATTAGAAAGGCCTGCTCACTGACGGGATGAGGTCAATATCCTTCCAGGATACCCGGGCCAGGTCAATTATAAAGGCCAGCTCACTGAAACGATCTTCTGCCGTACTTTGATGAGGCTCTGGCCGTCTACATTTTATATTTCTATGTTTGGGACTGGGACTGGGACTGGGACTAATGCTTTACATATTGTATATCTATGTTTGGGACTGGGACTGGGACTGGGACTAATGTTTACATATTGTATATCTATGAGTGGGACTGGGACTAATGCTTTACATATTGTATATCTATGAGTGGGACTAGGAATGGGACTAATGTTTACTTATTGTATATCTATGAGTGGGACTGGGAATGGGACTAATGCTTTACATATTGTATATCTATGAGTGGGACTCACCCTCTGTGCCGTCTGGCTCGGCCTGCTCCTCATGCTGCTTCTGCTTGAATTTCAAGTTGCCATGGTGCAGTACAGCTCCTGTCAGCTTGTAGATGCTCATCTTCTCATCATTAGTGAAGCCCAGGATTGTAATGGCATCCTGGCATTAGACAGGAAGTACAACAGTGATGAACTGAAAGCTAGTTTTCTCACATACAGTACACTACAGTTCTGTGCTCTCAGCAGAACAAATGGGATGGATACATTTGACTGGCTTCTCAGATCCACGTGATTACACTTGACCAACACTGGTAGATGACATCACAAGATACATTTGACACAGTTCCACAGGGACTTAGTGACACTCTCTTGTTGATGTCTTACATGTACAGTATGGGCCTCAAGGTGAAGTGTGAAGGCATGAAGAGTTCCCTGAGGCACATGCCTAACTAACAACAAGGCAGAATAAAACAAAACCAAATACATGAACATTCCCAGCAGCCACCAGGTTGGAATTGCACAGTGCATTCAGTGTGTACGGTGGTCCTACCCATTCCATATATAGAATATGATGAACCCTTTGTTTGACTCACGTCTGTGGCATCCAGCTCTTCCTTGTCGTTGATGCTGGCCACAGTGATCTGACCCTGACTGCACATGGGGAAGTCGTAGGGGTTGGTGGTGATGAGTGACATTTCTATGGACAACAGAGGATGTCTTGTCAGTTAAATCTCTTAGAATTCTACTGATCTACCTTTACAGTATCTCTCCTTTACTCAATAGATGGACTCAAGTATCTTATATCACTGTTAGGGTTTCAAAGCTATCGGCTGTAATTTCCCAAAGTTTACCGTAAATCTTCATTAATTTTGTCAAGTGTTAGTATAATTTAATTAAGCCAATGTGCTTTCATCAATTGAAAGCCCTTCATCTATTTTATGATTATTTGTAAGATTTCTTGTTTGCATAAAATAGACGCAGACCAGTCTTTAAATAATAGGTAATAGAATTTATTCTCGGAGCGCGCTGCCACTCAAACACATGCATCAGTTTAAATACAGATCATGACGTCATTTCACTGCCTTAACCGAACCCCCTCCTGTCGACCGGGACAAAGTAAGGTGAAAAGTTCATTCTAACTTACTAACACACTCCCAGATAACTTTTGACCCCTCAACATTATCGATCACCACTGAACTGACAGTTTTAATTAACAGAAACCCTAGGAATGCACTCACTGCCTAATCTAAGAACCCCAGAGCTAAGTTTCAGGTTGGGTCAACCATAGGCTAACGACCTTATGTGTTTACACAGTCCACAATTCATTTGTTCCTGCCCAGTTGGAATGGTGTTCTTTAACATTTTATTACTCCTTTCTCCTGTCACACAATTTCTTCTTATGAACTCACATTGCCTATTAAACATAATATAACAAAGTATAAGTTTACTTACAGTTCCATTTAAAATGATTTGTTCAGTCATATTAATCATAATTTCCTAACATCAAGTAACAGAACATCCATGGCAACAATATCGTAACTTTGGTAATTCATTTTCTAATAACTTAAAAAAAATTTTTTTATTCCTATATACAATTCTTCAAAATATTTCCTTTTGTTTACCAACTGCCACCAGCTTGATGCCCAAACATCAAACATGGACAACAAATAGAATCAAACCAATTGTGTATAATAATAAAATAAATGATATTTCATGCTGAAACCCTCATATTAAACACCAATGGTATTCATTAAGTGTATGGTTTATATCTAGGATACTGTTTTACAGCTTTGTCAATCTATTTTCTATTTTTAAATCATAGTATTACATTATTTAATATATTTGACATGTGATAATGCCACACAGAAGGTCAGAGACCCCTGGGATCATCTGAAATACCCCAACGGGCCACTGGATGTTGTGTGATCGATTACATCAAATCCTTGAAAGATACATTCGCAACACTTATCACAGTCCATTACTTGATACATCTTTGCCAAAGACCTGACCCATATCTAAATGCCTTGTTACCATGGATGTACTCATTGTAATAGTATTTATAATGGAGGTAGGAAACATTCCCCCTGAATCTCTACTTTGCCTCACCAATAATGTCAGGTTTGTGATTGGTCATCATCTGGAAGAAGATGTGGTAACCTCTCTCATCGGGAAGCTGCAAGGACACTCTGGACTTCTCTAGCAGGTCTGAGAGAGAGAGAGAGAGAATATGAGATAAAATGATATGATATGATGATATGCTCTCCGAATAAGAATATGTGTGAATTTAGGAAATCATAGAGAAACAATGAAAATCAACTCACAGGTCTCAATGTCAGCTTTAGCCAGTTTGCTACCTTGGAAGTGAATCCTGATGAATTTACCCTAAAGTAGAGCATGGGGGTTAGAAAGAGGTTAACTAAATACATCTAGCATTTTACTTTGATAGACCCCTTTAAATGTTACAGTTTGTTGGACATCTATCGTATTAATCGTGTGGACGATGATTTCCACAGACGGGGGATCAGTTATCCTGTACCTCTATCCTGTACCTCTATCCTGTACCTCTAACCTGTACCTCTATCCTGTACCTCTATCCTGTACCTCTAACCTGTACCTCTATCCTGTACCTCTCTCATTAACAACTATCCCCACTCATCGACTCATTCCTATACATAGCCTAATCCATTCATAATGTCATGTATTTTCATCACACCCAAATGACACAACACATTGCAGTAGAAAAATTTTCTCAAGTGAGATTTTAGTAAACAACTTACGTAATCAGGAAGGACTGGTTCTCCTGGTCTGTAACAAAACAACATATAGATTATCATACTCAAGCAACATTATGGGGAAATTATTGAATTCATAGCATCATCATGGTTCCAGCTATATTAATGTTCAATAGGGTGACATTTAGACAGAAATGTATTGTGTAGAACAGATATGACTGTTTGTCAGGTAGAATAGAGAATCACGTCAGCTCTATTCAATACATTTCTATCAGCAATGTTCAGAACATTTCACCTGAATACCCCCTATTTGTTCTGTGAGCAGTGTCCACCCAGCACATCAGTACAAGAAGCCCCATAGAGGGGAGCTGCTGGATGCACTAGTTGAGCAGATGCCACTGTTATTAGACACAAGATATTTACTTGGCATGTTTGTGGGTGGAGAGAACATCAACACCATGCAGACTAAGAGTTTATGACATTCAAAGTTATTTTAATGTGCAAAGATCTGGCATGATATTCGACCTGTGTTTTGGTATCCGAGGGACATAGTGCTGGTGTGGAATAAGAACCTGCACACTATGTGGAATGGGGCTGTCCAGAACAGGAGTTTCTGGCTTCTGAGACACTCGTTAACTGCCAGATGTCATTAAACCGTTGAGTAAACTGACATTAAAACTGTCATTGTACATATTTAAAATATTTTGGCCGGACCTTGGGAGTATCGGACAGTAACTCTTGATCCAAGACATTTTAATGGCGCTTTCAACACTTACACTGTTCTTGCCAAGTAGTTTAATCACCACAGACAGGAGTTTTCCTGAGACACGCAAGAGCTTTGGCACACGGCAGCACTTTCTACATGATTCAATCCATTAAAATGTCACAGCCAGTCAGAATATATGACATGTCACATGATGATCCCTAAAACAACCAAGCTGGATCCCTAAAACCACCAAGCTGGATCCCTAAAACCACCAAGCTGGATCCCTAAAACAACCAAGCTGGATCCCTAAAACAACCAATCTGGATCCCTAAAACAACCAAGCTGGATCCCTAAAACAACCAAGCTGGATCCATAAAACAACCGAGCTGGATCCCTAAAACAACCGAGCTGGATCCCTAAAACAACCAAGCTGGATCCCTAAAACCACCAAGCTGGATCCCTAAAACAACCAAGCTGGATCCCTAAAACAACCAATCTGGATCCCTAAAACAACCAAGCTGGATCCCTAAAACAACCAAGCTGGATCCCTAAAACAACCAAGCTGGATCCCTAAAACATCCAAGCTGGATCCCTAAAACCACCAAGCTGGATCCCTAAAACAACCAAGCTGGATCCCTAAAACCACCAAGCTGGATCCCTAAAACAACCAAGCTGGATCCCTAAAACAACCAAGCTGGATCCCTAAAACAACCAAGCTGGACTTCATTCAGATCTTATTTTTCAGGTCACATATCAAATTAATTCAATTCAGTTCAATTCAAAGGGCTTTATTGTCATGGGGGAAACAGATGTTTACATTGACAAAGCAAGTGAAATAGATAATAAACAAAAAAGTGAAATAAACAATAAAAACATCAACAGTTAATATTACGCTCATAAAAGTTCCAAAAGAATAAAGACATTTCAAATGTCATATTATATACAGTGTTGTAATTATGTGCAAATAGTTCAAGTCCAAAAGGGAAAAGAAATTAGCATAAATATGGGTTGTATTTACAATGGTGTTTGTTCTTCACTGGTTGCCCTTTTCTTGAGGTAACAGGTCACACATCTTGCTGCTGTGATGGAACACTGTGGTATTTCACCTAGTAGATATTGGAGTTTATCAAAATTGGATGTGTTTTCAAATTCATTGTGGGTCTGTGTAATCTCAGGGTGATATGTGCCTCTAATATATCATGATAAGTCTATTACGGGGGCCAATGTCAGCAATGTCAGGACCTCGTGGTCGACCAATAAGGTCTAAATAATGTGTTGTTCTGTACCGGATCTCTCTGTGGTCCACATTACAGGTTATAAGGTCTTTTCAGCACGCAGTGTGAAGTCAATGAAGGGTTAAATGTAATATATTAATCTCAGACATTTACAAGGAGAAACACATGGATCAATTAGCCGTTGTGTTTTTCTATCAAGCTTTACAGATCTTTAGACAAACATACAACATGTTACAAGAAGTAGTCCACATGATGACCCCCCCCCTGTCAGTGAACTTCTCCAGCCAACGGCCACGTTCCCGAAACTGGGTGTCAGAATTACATGCAGACTAAAGTTGTTTTGGAATGTTACCCGCTGACATAGAAATGTCAAAGTATCAAACCCCAACTGCTGAGCTGTTGTTGACACTCCAATTTCATCCCATACAGTCGATAGCAGAGTTGCAAGAAGTACAGTCTACCAAAGCAACAGATGAGTTACGAGCCCAATATGGCCATGTTCAGTGTCAGAAATACATCCAGCTTCCACAGCAATCTCTAAGGTAATTTAGCATTGCTTCGTTGCTTTGTTGGCAGATCTGCTGCTATTTGAGCCGTGTTCCAGAGGATACGGCCTCCTTCTTTATGGACTGCCTTATTTTTAGACTCACCAACTTGTTCATGGAATTAGGATCAGTCCACACCGTCTCCTCTCTCATCCTGCCAGAGCAGGCCGACCTGTACACAGACACAGGGAAAATACTGGCCATTTAATGGTAAAACCCTGTCCGACTCTAACATCTAGCACCTGGAAATAATCACAGTAGGTGACGCATGTTACACAGAGAACATACATAAAACTGGGAATCCCACACACATAAGAGTCTGGGGGAGCAGGGGACTCGTCCTAGCCAAGCCTTTAGTAGAGTCTGGGGGAGCAGGGGACTCGTCCTAGCCAAGCCTTTAGTAGAGTCTGGGGGAGCAGGGGACTCGTCCTAGCCAAGCCTTTAGTAGAGTCTGGGGGAGCAGGGGACTCGTCCTAGCCAAGCCTTTAGTAGAGTCTGGGGGAGCAGGGGACTCGTCCTAGCCAAGCCTTTAGCAGAGTCTGGGGGAGCAGGAGACTCGTCCTAGCCAAGCCTTTAGCAGAGTCTGGGGGAGCAGGGGACTCGTCCTAGCCAAGCCTTTAGCAGAGTCTGGGGGAGCAGGGGACTCGTCCTAGCCAAGCCTTTAGTAGAGTCTGGGGGAGCAGGGGACTTGTCCTAGCCAAGCCTTTAGTAGAGTCTGGGGGAGCAGGGGACTCGTCCTAGCCAAGCCTTTAGTAGAGTCTGGGGGAGCAGGGGACTCGTCCTAGCCAAGCCTTTAGCAGAGTCTGGGGGAGCAGGGGACTCGTCCTAGCCAAGCCTTTAGTAGAGTCTGGGGGAGCAGGGGACTTGTCCTAGCCAAGCCTTTAGTAGAGTCTGGGGGAGCAGGGGACTCGTCCTAGCCAAGCCTTTAGTAGAGTCTGGACAGCCCAATCCACTAGACGAGGCCAATGATCAACATTTACAAGTGAAACACTTCACATCCAGGCACACTGTTTGGAAGACTGATTTAAATAATGGGGGAAATGGAAACTTTTGACTGGTACTGTATATCTTAAATGAGCACATTTTAATGAATAAGTCGATATAATCCTGAAGCCCATTCAAAAGACAGGACCCAGAAGTGTGACGCAGGACGACACCACTTGCACATCGTATTAAGGGCAGCTGTAATGGGGCGTCATGGCGGTGCGGAAGGGACGTCATGAATAGGTCTCGCATCACCATCAGCAACCCCAAGAAATAATGTGTTTTTCACGCACAAACTCCATATACTGGAAACACCAATACGCAACGACTAAGCCCTCAGTTGCCCTCTGCTGCCACCACTTCCTCACACACTCTCTGATCCTTTTAAAACACCAATGGTAATGTCTAAAAAATATGATCTTACCAAATGTAAATATGCACCGCCTTGTAACCATCATCACGTGTTCACAGAAGGCGTTGTTTACATAGCTAGCTAGTCTACTGGTGTGAAAACCTGACTGCAGGGTGTTAGCAAAGATACGTCTGTTTCCCCTGTTCATCTGTGGTGAATGGTGTAGTCAAGAATCAAATCAAATCAAATCAAATCAAATCAAATCAAATTTTATTTGTCACATACACATGGTTAGCAGATGTTAATGCGAGTGTAGCGAAATGCTTGTGCTTCTAGTTCCGACAATGCAGTAATAACAAGTAATCTAACTAACAATTCCAAAACTACTGTCTTGTACACAGTGTAAGGGGATAAAGAATATGTACATAAGGATATATGAATGAGTGATGGTACAGAGCAGCATAGGCAAGATACAGTAGATGGTATCGAGTACAGTATGTACAAATGAGATGAGTATGTAAACAAAGTGGCATAGTATAGTATAAAGTGGCTAGTGATACATGTATTACATAAGGATACTGTCGATGATATAGAGTACAGTATATACGTATGCGTATGAGATGAATAATGTAGGGTAAGTAACATTTATATAAGGTAGCATTGTTTAAAGTGGCTAGTGATATATTTACATCATTTCCCATCAATTCCCATTATTAAAGTGGCTGGAGTTGAGTCAGTGTCAGTGTGTTGGCAGCAGCCACTCAGTGTTAGTGGTGGCTGTTTAACAGTCTGATGGCCTTGAGATAGAAGCTGTTTTTCAGTCTCTCGGTCCCAGCTTTGATGCACCTGTACTGACCTCGCCTTCTGGATGATAGCGGGGTGAACAGGCAGTGGCTCGGGTGGTTGATGTCCTTGATGATCTTTATGGCCTTCCTGTGACATTGGGTGGTGTAGGTGTCCTGGAGGGCAGGTAGTTTGCCCCCGGTGATGCGTTGTGCAGACCTCACTACCCTCTGGAGAGCCTTACGGTTGAGGGCGGTGCAGTTGCCATACCAGGCGGTGATACAGCCCGCCAGGATGCTCTCGATTGTGCATCTGTAGAAGTTTGTGAGTGCTTTTGGTGACAAGCCGAATTTCTTCAGCCTCCTGAGGTTGAAGAGGCGCTGCTGCGCCTTCTTCACGATGCTGTCTGTGTGAGTGGACCAATTCAGTTTGTCTGTGATGTGTATGCCGAGGAACTTAAAACTTGCTACCCTCTCCACTACTGTTCCATCGATGTGGATAGGGGGGTGTTCCCTCTGCTGTTTCCTGAAGTCCACAATCATCTCCTTAGTTTTGTTGACGTTGAGTGTGAGGTTGTTTTCCTGACACCACACTCCGAGGGCCCTCACCTCCTCCCTGTAGGCCGTCTCATCGTTGTTGGTAATCAAGCCTACCACTGTTGTGTCGTCCGCAAACTTGATGATTGAGTTGGAGGCGTGCGTGGCCACGCAGTCGTGGGTGAACAGGGAGTACAGGAGAGGGCTCAGAACGCAACCTTGTGGGGCCCCAGTGTTGAGGATCAGCGGGGAGGAGATGTTGTTGCCTACCCTCACCACCTGGGGGCGGCCCGTCAGGAAGTCCAGTACCCAGTTGCACAGGGCGGGGTCGAGACCCAGGGTCTCGAGCTTGATGACGAGCTTGGAGGGTACTATGGTGTTGAATGCCGAGCTGTAGTCGATGAACAGCATTCTCACATAGGTATTCCTCTTGTCCAGATGGGTTAGGGCAGTGTGCAGTGTGGTTGAGATTGCATCGTCTGTGGACCTATTTGGGCGGTAAGCAAATTGGAGTGGGTCTAGGGTGTCAGGTAGGGTGGAGGTGATATGGTCCTTGACTAGTCTCTCAAAGCACTTCATGATGACGGATGTGAGTGCTACGGGGCGGTAGTCATTTAGCTCAGTTACCTTAGCTTTCTTGGGAACAGGAACAATGGTGGCCCTCTTGAAGCATGTGGGAACAGCAGACTGGTATAGGGATTGATTGAATATGTCCGTAAACACACCGGCCAGCTGGTCTGCGCATGCTCTGAGGGCGCGGCTGGGGATGCCATCTGGGCCTGCAGCCTTGCGAGGGTTAACACGTTTAAATGTCTTACTCACCTCGGCTGCAGTGAAGGAGAGACCGCATGTTTTCGTTGCAGGCCGTGTCAGTGGCACTGTATTGTCCTCAAAGCGGGCAAAAAAGTTATTTAGTCTGCCTGGGAGCAAGACATCCTGGTCCGTGACTGGGCTGGGTTTCTTCCTGTAGTCCGTGATTGACTGTAGACCCTGCCACATGCCTCTTGTGTCTGAGCCGTTGAATTGAGATTCTACTTTGTCTCTGTACTGGCGCTTAGCTTGTTTGATAGCCTTGCGGAGGGAATAGCTGCACTGTTTGTATTCGGTCATGTTACCAGACACCTTGCCCTGATTAAAAGCAGTGGTTCGCGCTTTCAGTTTCACACGAATGCTGCCATCAATCCACGGTTTCTGGTTAGGGAATGTTTTAATCGTTGCTATGGGAACGACATCTTCAACGCACGTTCTAATGAACTCGCACACCGAATCAGCGTATTCGTCAATGTTGTTATCTGACGCAATACGAAACATCTCCCAGTCCACGTGATGGAAGCAGTCTTGGAGTGTGGAGTCAGCTTGGTCGGACCAGCGTTGGACAGACCTCAGCGTGGGAGCCTCTTGTTTTAGTTTCTGTCTGTAGGCAGGGATCAACAAATATCATGCTAATTCATTTAACACTGATTCATTCATTTAGACACTGAGTAATACTATGCATTTTATGAAATATAGAGTTTCTGGAGCTGGTACAAATGTGCACTGCTCATGCTATTTAAGATACACACATTTTGAAATATTTTTAATTGTGTTTCCTTCTACACACACCTGGGTCTACTGGGAGATCCCCTGCCAGTTCCCTATAGAGCACACACACACACACACACACACACACACACACACACACACACACACACACACACACACACACACCTGGGTCTACTGTGGAGATCCCCTGCCAGTTTCCTATAGAGCACACACACACACACACACACACACACACACACACACACACACACACACACACACACACACACACACACACACACACACACACACACACACACACACACTGGGTCTACTGTGGAGATCCCCTGCCAGTTTCCTATAGAGCACACACACACACACACACACACACACACCTGGGTCTACTGTGGAGATCCCCTGCCAGTTTCCTATAGAGCACACACACACACACACACCTGGGTCTACTGTGGAGATCCCCTGCCAGTTTCCTATAGAGCACACACACACACACACACACACACACACACACACACACACACACACACACACACACACACACACACACACACACAACACACACACACACACACACACACACACACACACACACACACACACACACACACACACACACACACACACCACAGTAGTCTAGCCAGCCCATGGAGAAGCCCTTGCTGAGTCCTGCATTGATCCCTGTTTCCTAAAACACTAACACACTTTGTCTATAAATAGACTGGCCAACCACCTGTCAGAGGAAGCCTTCCATACACGTTGACTCACAGAGGTCAGGGTGGAGAGGTTAACTGTGTTGAATAGTTATACTACATGTTGACTCACAGAGGTCAGGGTGGAGAGGTTAACTGTGTTGAATAGTTACACTACATGTTGAGTCCCAGAGGTCAGGGTGGAGAGGTTAACTGTGTTGAATAATTATACTACATGTTGACTCACAGAGGTCAGGGTGGACAGGTTAACTGTGTTGAATAGTTATTCTACATGTTGACTCACAGAGGTCAGGGTGGAGAGGTTAACTGTGTTGAATAGTTACACTACATGTTGACTCACAGAGGTCAGGGTGGAGAGGTTAACTGTGTTGAATACATGTTGACTCACAGAGGTCAGGGTGGAGGGTTTGTTTTGGACATTCTTCCATTTCCCTCCAGAATCTCTTTCAGGGATTCTACTAAGCTAACATATGGAATTGTCATTTCCCTCCAGAATCTCTTTCAGGGATTCTACTAAGCTAACATATGGAATTGTCATTTCCCCCCAGAATCTCTTTCGGGGATTCTACTAAGCTAACATATGGAATTGCCATTTCTCTCCAGAATCTCTTTCAGGGATTCTACTAAGCTAACATATGGAATTGTCATTTCCCTCCAGAATCTCTTTCAGGGATTCTACACAGCTAACATATGGAATTGTTTTAAGATGGTCATACCATGGCTAATTGAGCTATTTCAGTTTGAATTTTAGGAACCCTTTAGGTATACAAAATATATTTTTAAGTTGTCCTCTACTACAGTACTATAGCCCATAGATGCGGAAGTGCGACATAGTCGGATGCGGAGGGTTGAGACACGTCCAAGGCAAAAAACAGATATTTCTAGATTAAATTGAAGGATTTTTATGGGTAGTTTTTGAATTATGCTAATTATATTTAGTCTTGGGCAGGGACATTGACCTTAGAGTGTAAACAATCTAGTTTGCTAGCACATTTTCTTGCCAAACTGTTAACTGAGTAGCTAGCGCCCAACACGTAAGAGACAAAAAAAAGTTTAACCGTTCATGACCATGAATTTGATTTGTTTCTGATTTCAAACCACCTATGAATGTGGTTCCAATCTGATTTGAAAATGGTCTGTGATATCCAGCATCCTTGGGATGTACCTAATCCCATTGAAGTTTATAAGGATAAGGATAAGCGGTCAGACAAGTGAAATTATGATCAGTAAAGAAAACTTTAAGCTCGTCTCTCAATTAAATAAAAACCTGTCAATACTTTGCCCCTTGATAACCAGCGCACTTCTGTCTGTTGTAGAAGTGTTACATGGTTTCTACCCGTATCATTGCATTGTGCAGAAAATACACAAGTTCAGGGGCCTTGCTTTGACAAAGTTAACCATTTTCACTGTAGTGTCCAAAACATCTTTCAAGCTGTCAGGCATTCCCTTGGCAGCAAGAGCCTCTTGGTAGATGCTGCAGTGGACCCAAGAGCCTCTTGGTAGATGCTGCAGTGGACCCAAGAGCCTCTCGGTAGATGCTGCAGTGGACCCAAGAGCCTCTCGGTAGATGATGCAGTGGACCCAAGAGCCTCTCGGTAGATGCTGCAGTGGACCCAAGAGCCTCTCGGTAGATGCTGCAGTGGACCCAAGAGCCTCTCGGTAGATGCTGCAGTGGACCCAAGAGCCTCTCGGTAGATGCTGCAGTGGACCCAAGAGCCTCTCGGTAGATGCTGCAGTGGACCCAAGAGCCTCTCGGTAGATGCTGCAGTGGACCCAAGACCCTCTCGGTAGATGCTGCAGTGGACCCAAGAGCCTCTCGGTAGATGCTGCAGTGGACCCAAGAGCCTCTCGGTAGATGCTGCAGTGGACCCAAGAGCCTCTTGGTAGATGCTGCAGTGGACCCAAGGTGCGGCTTTTGCTCCATCAGTACAGATACCAACACATCTTGACATCTACAAAAGTCAATTTGATTTCACAAAGCTGCCCAGTATTTAAAAAATATCCTCTCCTATTGTTCTCATTTCCAGTGGTTTGCAGAAGATGTTTTCCTTGATTGAACCCCCCGTAAACGTAATGGACATATACCAGGAGCTGTGCCAGGCCCACCACGTCTGTTGACTCATCCAGCTGTAACAGACATATACCAGGAGCTGTGCCAGGCCCACCACGTCTGTTGACTCATCCAGCTGTAACAGACATATACCAGGAGCTGTGCCAGGCCCACCACGTCTGTTGACTCATCCAGCTGTAACAGACATATACCAGGAGCTGTGCCAGGCCCGCCACGTCTGTTGACTCATCCAGCTGTAATGCATATAATTCACTGGCTTGTATGCGAAGCAGTAATTGTTTCAATACATCTCCTGCCATGTCACTGATACGTCGTGAAACAGTGTTGTTTGATGAAGGCATTGTCTGTATAGTTTTTTGGGGCCTTTTCCCGTAGCATTGTCCCAGCCATATCCACGGCAGCAGGAAGAATGAACTCTTCCACAATAGTATGGGGCTTGCCTGTCCTAGCCACTCGGTAGCTCACCATATAAGACACTTCTAGCCCCTTCTTATAAATGACATCTGTTGATGTTATACATGTCTTACTACTCAAAAGTCGTCTTAATTCTCGCTGAAAATACTCCTGTGGCTAATTTTTCAAATTACCATATTTTGTTTCTAAATGTCTGCGCAAGAGTGAAGGTTTCATCGAGTTGTGAAATAGTACTTTTGAACGTATAACACAATGTGGCTGAGGAAAGGCACTACTCCCAATGTTAGTGAACCCCAAATCAATGTAGTTCTCATCATATTTGCGCCAATGTAGTTTTCATCAGTTCTCATCCTGCAAGAGAGTAACGGTTAATGTGATTGAATGTTAATTATTTGACTAGGCTATCTGTAGTTGACATTGTGTTGCAATTTCGCTGAACACTAGATTGTAATTGTATTTTTGGCAGTGAAACGAGGTTACTCAGGCGAGAAAAAAAACCTCACCCAAATGTATAGCCCCATTGGAAAATATAAATGGACTGATTGAAAATTCATTTTGTAATTTAAAAAAAAATGTGAATCATGTTTGTATTTGGCGTACCCCCGACGGCATTGGACCCCGGTTGTGGAAAACCTGGTCAAAGATCTCTGCCAATGTGTTCTTCCACCTCATAAAATATTTGAGGAAAAAACTCAGTGTCGTTATCCTCACAAGGGGAGGCTGCTGGTGTTTTGCAAACAGGGGGTTCCAACATTTTATTACTTGTTACACAAAATATATTTATCTGAGCAATTGCATTTGTATAAAATAATACAATTTAGAGCGTAGAATACAGATCAGTATTTGTATTAATTATTTTATACAGTCTTTAGTATTTATCAAGGATCTAATAATGTATGTACAGTATGTACAGTCTGTACAGTATGTATGTATGTCTGTAGAGCTTTGTAATAGCTACAGTAATGTTGTATACAGACTGTGGCTTTCTAGCTAACCTTCCTCTCTCAGGTAGTTGTTTCCTCTTTCAGAACCTTTTCATAATCCTCTTAATCCACAGAATCCATAATCCACACTAAATCTGAAACTATCAAAAAATCACAACATTGAAATGGCATCAATGTGGGTCCAATGTATCTGCTCTACTTGCCCTCGCTCCATAATCCTATTTGTTCACATATCTGACACCAATCTGATCTTTTTCTTGCAGTCTGAGAAGCCCAAAAGCACTTGGAATCTGACATGTTCAATGGTCAGTGCTACCTGGGGTCCTTGGGACGTCCCTACCCTAAACCCCTAACCTTATCCTTACTGTTACGGATACAGGTATCCTGTGTCTGTGTGTATCCTGTGTGTGTTTCTTTTCTCTCCTTCTCCCCTCACAGGTGAAAATCATTACTCCCCAATCAGTCAACAATCAACCCATCAATCAGAAGACACACCTCCTCCTGTTTCCTACCCTATCACAGTTCCTTCCCCATGGTTTAAAAACCCCATCATTTGTTTGTTCAGAAGCTCAATCTTTGTAATGCCATGTTGGTAGATAGCGGTTCTTTGTAGATTTCAGGAGAGCTCAATCTTTGTAATGCCATGTTAGTAGATAGCTGTTCTTGATAGATTTCAGTAGCACAATCTCTTTGTAAATGCCATGTATGTAGATCTCTCTCTTTGTGTATTAATTAACCTCTTCTTTTGTTTGAGCACCTCCAAATCACTTTGTCATCTCCTGTGAGTATTGTTTTTGTTTATGGTGTTTGCTGGTGGGAAAAAGGGGAACCCAAGACAAGTCGCCCATGGGCATACACTACCCGTAGGTAAACTTTGTTAAAACACACTAGTTAGAACTGGGCGGACCACCCACTGTATTTTTGGTTAGTTAGTTAGCTGTTGTTGAAATAGGCTAGCCTAGCTTAGGGGTGTTTTTGCATATTTGTTTCTTTCCTTGGGTCCAGCTCAGCCCCTTTTCCTGCTCCCCCCCATTACCGTGTGTTTATAATAAACCCTGAGTTTGACGGTATTATTTCGGTTGTCGTGGTTATTACGTTCACACTTTTACTTTGTCACAATTATAATTTACATGAGTTATGTTACGCGTCTCACTACCATTCCCCCCTAGACTGTCGGGCCAAAAGAGATTCGTAACATAAGTGGAGCCTCGTCCGGGATATGTCTTTACTGACACCCATGCCGCTCATGTAGATTGTTGTAGTGGTATAGTTCAGTGTTGAGCGTCATAGCTGAAGAAGCATTAGTGTTTGCTATTTTCGTTGGCTCTTGTGAAGTAGTGTAAGATGGCTACTTTTGATTTGAAGTCCTTTTTGGATAATCCTTCGTGGGAGGTTTTTGATAAATGTCGTAGAGTTGATTTAATGACCTTGGCTGACCATTACTCAATATCGATTCCGCAGAGTGTAGTTAAGGCGGAGGTTAAACAGCTAGTGTTAAATGTATTGTTGGAAGAGCAGGTGCTTGTGTTACCGCTGCCTGAGTCTACTAACCCTGTAGGGGATGTAACTGCTCCTATAAGCCCATTGGTATCTGATAATGAGGGTGAGGCTAAAACACCAGCCACATTGTCCCATTTTGATCCACTCTCCCCACTGTCAAACGGTGATGCCAGAAGGGATGTCCGTTTAGCACAGTTCCAACTAGAGGTGGAAGAGAGAGCCCAAATTAGGCGAGAGACTCTCCAGTTGGAGATGTGTAAAATGGAGGCAGAAAAAGAACGAGAACAACGGCAGATGATGTGTAAAATTGAGGCAGAAAGAGAACAGAGGCAGATGACGTTTAAAATGCGCCAGATGGAACTGGAGGCAGAGACAGCGAGGCTAGCCTTCGTTCCTACTGTGCCTGTTTGTGAGCCGTCCTCACCTGCTGTGTCCTCAAACACGTTTGACATTAGTAGGCAGATAGCCTTAGTACCTTTGTTCAGAGAGTCGGAGGTTGACTCCTATTTTTGTGTATTTGAGCGTATAGCCGTAGCATTGAAGTGGCCTGAAGAGGTATGGTGCCTATTACTTCAGTGTAAATTAACTGGTAAAGCCCAAGAGGTTTTGTCAGCGCTACCTCTGGAGGACAGTTTGAATTATGAAGTGGTCAAAGCTACTGTTCTTCGTGCCTATGAGCTTGTGCCTGAGGCATACCGACAGAGATTTAGGTCTCATAGAAAGTCTTCTAGTAAGACTTATGTGGAATTTGCTAGAGACAAGGGAAATCTGTTTGATAAATGGCATGCTGCTAGTAAGGTAACTGATTTCAACTCTCTCCGGGAGTTAATCTTGTTGGAAGAGTTTAAAAATTGCTTACCCGAACGCATTGTAGTTTACCTAAACGAACAGAAAGTATCCTCCCTGGCAGAAGCGTCTGTGTTGGCAGACGAGTTTGTGTTGACGCACAAGAGTGTGTTTTCGGCTCAAACTGAGAGTAGAACCACTGAGTTTCCTACCTTTAGCCCTAGTCGGCCCGCAGTAGTATATCAAGCACGCCAGAAGAATGAGCGTTCCTGTTTCTATTGTCATAAAGTGGGACATATGATTAATGATTGCTTCCTGCTTAAACGCAAACAAGGGATGCCTCTTCGTGCCAAGCCACCAACAGGTGTTGCTCTAATTCGTACGGTTGTGAGGTCTGCAACAAAACAGGTGCCTCAGGGTAACTGTAGTTTGAAAGACCCAGTCCCCGACCGCAGTTATGAACCATTCATTTTCGAGGGGTTTGTGTCCCTAGAGAATGACGAAGCGTCTCAGCGTCCGGTTAAAATCCTTAGAGATACTGGTGCGGCGCAGTCGTTTATATTGTCTGATGTGTTGCCCTTATCTGACGATACATACTGTGGTTCCAGTGTGTTAGTGCAGGGTATTGAAATGGGTTTTGTCCCAGTGCCGTTGCACTTTGTGAAAGTACACTCTGAGTTAATCAGTGGAATATTCAGAGTGGGGGTACGTCCTAAGTTGCCAGTGAAAGGTGTGACCTTTATAATGGGTAACGATATTGCCGGAGGAAAGGTAGTACCCGTATTGGAAGTATTGGATAAAAGTGACCACTCTCTCTCGAATGAGTTGGCACAGAGTTATCCACATGTGTTCCCCGCTTGTGCTGTCACTCGTGCTCAGGCACTACAAGAGGGTGACGTGATAGATTTGTCGAACACTGTTCTGTTCAAAGAGGATGATCAAGAGGATGGATTGTGTGATACCTCTGAGAAGCTGATCACCTCTGACAAACAGCTCAGGAAAGAATCAAAGTACGTTGAAGTTATTGCTGATGCAATACAATTACCAGTCACTCGTGAGCAGCTGATTGCTAACCAAAAGGTTGACAACAAGCTTGCTAAATGTTTTTCTAGTGTTGTCTCGTTAGAAGAGGTGAAGAAGAAGAATGTGGCTTACTTCATTGATGGTAATCTCCTCATGCGTAAATGGAAATCCCATGTTGATGCAGGTGGAGATTGGAATGCTGTTTACCAAATAGTGATTCCTACAGCCTTTCGACAAAATGTGTTATCCCTTGCTCATGATCACCAGTGGTCTGGTCATTTAGGAATTACAAAGACGTATGATCGGATCCTTCGACATTTCTTTTGGCCAGGTTTAAAACAAGATGTGGCTCAGTTCTGTCGGACATGCCACACCTGTCAGATAACAGGAAAACCAAATCAGGTTATTCCTCCTGCTCCTCTTTGTCCTATACCTGTCATAGGTGAACCATTTGAGCATGTGGTGGTTGATTGTGTCGGACCGTTACCGAAGACAAAATCGGGTAACCAGTTTTTGTTAACGATAATGTGTATGGCTACAAGATACCCCGAGGCTATTCCTCTGAGAAGGATTACAGCTCCGATAGTGAGTAAAGCCTTAATAAAATTCTTCACGACATTCGGGTTACCTAAGGTGGTACAAAGCGATCAAGGTACCAATTTCCTATCCAAGCTCTTCAAGCAGGTGTTAAAATGCTTATCAATTTCGCATCGTGTGTCAAGCGCCTATCACCCAGAGTCTCAGGGTGCGCTTGAAAGATGGCATCAGACACTGAAGTCTATGCTACGTAAATATTGTTTGGAATCTGAGAAAGATTGGGATGAGGGAGTTCCTCTAGTTTTGTTTGCTGCTCGTGAAACTGTGCAGGAGTCCCTAGGTTTCAGCCCGGCTGAACTAGTGTTTGGTCACACAGTAAGAGGACCAATGAAAGTCCTTAAAGAACAGTTCTTGTCCCAAGAGTTGTGTACCAGAGATGAGAATGTGTTGGACTATGTTAGTCGCTTTCGTGAGCGCCTACACCAAGCTTGTGCTCTTGCAAAGGAAGCTCTGTCTTCCTCACAGAGGAGCATGAAAAGACACTATGATAAAGAGGCTGTTTCTCGTCCACTACAGCCAGGTGACCAAGTACTGGTGTTATTACCTGTTCCAGGATCTTCACTGTCAGCTCGTTTCTCTGGTCCTTATTTAATTGAAAAGAAAATAAGTGAAACTGACTATGTGCTTCAAACTCCTGATAGAAAACGCCAATCTCGTGTGTGTCACATTAACATGTTGAAAGCATACCACACCCGACCCATCACACAGTTAGATAGTTCAAAAACAGAGGAAGGTACTGCTGTCTCCTCTGCTACTACTGCAATGATAGTGGACTGTCATATTGATGATGTTGATGGCTTGGAGTTGCGCAATACTCAGCAGCAGTGTGTTAGATTGCCCAACTCAGAAATGCTGCTGTCTATCCAGTCAGGTCTGGTTCATTTAACGGATGGACAGGCTAATGATATTGTGAGGCTACTACACAGTTTTCCATGTCTCTTTAATGACGTTCCTACTCGCACAAATGTGTTGGAACATGACATTAATGTTGGAAATGCTACACCTATCAAGCAACACCCATATCGTATCAACGCTTCCAAGAGGAAGATAATGAGGGATGAGGTGAGATATTTGTTGGAGAATGACCTGGCTAAGCCAAGTTCAAGCCCTTGAAGTTCTCCTTGCATTCTGGTTCCTAAACCTGATGGTACGTCCAGGTTATGTACGGATTATCGAAAGGTAAATTCTGTCACAATGCCAGATTCGTTCCCGTTACCCAGACTGGACGACTGTATCGACACTATTGGTGCTGCTAAGTATGTGACCAAGTTGGACCTCTTAAAAGGTTACTGGCAGGTTCCGTTAACTTCACGTGCTTCTGAGATTTCTGCCTTTGTGACCCCAGACAACTTCCTTCAGTACTCAGTCATGGCTTTTGGGATGCGAAATGCACCAGCCACTTTCCAACGACTGGTTAACTCTGTATTAGCTGGCGTTCCTAATTGTAGTGCATACCTTGATGACCTAGTGATTTATTCGTCTGAGTGGTCAGATCATGTTGACTTGCTAAGGGTAGTATGTGAACGGTTGGCAGCTGCTTCTCTAACCCTGAACTTGGCAAAGTGTGAGTTTGGGAAGGCTACTGTTACCTATCTCGGTAAAGAGGTTGGCCATGGACAGGTGCGCCCTGTTGATGCCAAGGTCTTGGCTATAACTGCATTCCCTGCACCTACCACTAGACGAGAGCTACGCCGCTTTTTAGGGATGGTTGGCTACTACCGTAGCTTCTGTAAAAATTTCTCTGCGGTAGTTGCTCCATTGACCGATTTGCTTAGTCCGGCTAGATCATTTGTGTGGTCCCCTGATTGTAAGAGCGCTTTTGAATCAGCGAAAGCACTCTTATGTAGTACCCCTGTACTTGCTGCTCCGGATTTTGAACAACCGTTCAAGCTTGAGGTAGATGCTAGTGCCAGAGGTGCTGGTGCTGTTCTACTGCAGCAGGACAAGAGTGGAGTGGATCATCCCGTTTGTTATTTTTCACGTAAATTTAATAAATGTCAAACCAACTATGCGACAATAGAACAAGAAGCTCTTGCTTTGTTGTTGGCTCTGCAATACTTCGAAGTATACATTGGTTCCAGTGCCCTACCAGTGATTGTGTATACTGACCATAACCCTTTAGTTTTTCTCCACCGAATGTACAACCAGAACCAGCGCCTTATGCGTTGGGCGCTGATTGTACAAAATTATAATTTGGAGATCCGCCACAAAAAGGGTTCAGATAATGTGTTGGCAGATGCTTTGTCTCGTGTGTGAAGATGATGTTTGTATGTTTTGGCAAGGTTGACGTTGTTGTTGTAAGTATTAATTGTAATACTGTGGTCGCAATCCCTAGGGTTGCTCTTTTAAGGGTGGGAGTGTTACGGATACAGGTATCCTGTGTCTGTGTGTATCCTGTGTGTTTCTTTTCTCTCCTTCTCCCCTCACAGGTGAAAATCATTACTCCCCAATCAGTCAACAATCAACCCATCAATCAGAAGACACACCTCCTCCTGTTTCCTACCCTATCACAGTTCCTTCCCCATGGTTTAAAAACCCCATTTGTTTGTTCAGAAGCTCAATCTTTGTAATGCCATGTTGGTAGATAGTGGTTCTTTGTAGATTTCAGGAGAGCTCAATCTTTGTAATGCCATGTTAGTAGATAGCTGTTCTTGATAGATTTCAGTAGCACAATCTCTTTGTAAATGCCATGTATGTAGATCTCTCTCTTTGTGTATTAATTAACCTCTTCTTTTGTTTGAGCACCTCCAAATCACTTTGTCATCTCCTGTGAGTATTGTTTTTGTTTATGGTGTTTGCTGGTGGGAAAAAGGGGAACCCAAGACAAGTCGCCCATGGGCATACACTACCCGTAGGTAAACTTTGTTAAAACACACTAGTTAGAACTGGGCGGACCACCCACTGTATTTTTGGTTAGTTAGTTAGCTGTTGTTGAAATAGGCTAGCCTAGCTTAGGGGTGTTTTTGCATATTTGTTTCTTTCCTTGGGTCCAGCTCAGCCCCTTTTCCTGCTCCCCCCCCATTACCGTGTGTTTATAATAAACCCTGAGTTTGACGGTATTACTTCGGTTGTCGTGGTTATTACGTTCACACTTTTACTTTGTCACAATTATAATTTACATGAGTTATGTTACGCGTCTCACTACCATTCCCCCCTAGACTGTCGGGCCAAAAGAGATTCGTAACACTTACCCTAAACCTAACCCTACCCTAAACTCTAACCCTAACCCTAACTCTAACCCCTACCCTTATCCTTACCCTAAACCTAACCCTACCCTAAACTCTAACCCTAACTCTAACCCCTACCCTTATCCTTACCCTAAACTCCAATCCTAACCCCTACCCTTATCCTTATCCTAAACTCTAACCCAAACCCAAACCCCTAACCCTAACCCCTACCCTTATCCTTATCCTAAACTCTAACACTAACCCCAACCCTTACCCTAACCCTAACCCTTATCCTTACCCTAAACTCTAACCCTAACCCCTACCCTTATCCTTATCCTAAACTCTAACACTAACCCCAACCCTTACCCTAACCCTTATCCTTACCCTAAACCTAGCCCTAACCTTAACCCTTAACTTAAACCATTTTAAATGTAAACTTATATGGGATTAGGTACATCCCAAGGATGCTGGAGATCACAGACCATTTTCAAATCAGATTTGAACCACATTCATAGGTTTTTAAAAAAATCAGAAACAAATCAAATTCATGGTCATGAACGGTTAAACTTGATTTTTTTTTTGTACTTTTTTTTTGTATCTTACGTGTTGGGCGCTAGCTACTCAGTTAACAGTTTTGCAAGAAAATGTGCTAGCAAACTAGATTGTTTACACTCTAAGGTCGATGTCCCTGCCCCCGATTAAATACAATTAGCATAATTCAAAAACTACCCATAAAAATCCTTCAATTTAATCTACAAATATCCGTTTTTTTGCCTTGGACGTGTCTCAACCCTCCACATCCGACTATGTCGCACTTCCACATCTATGGGCTATAGTACTGTAGTAGAGGACAACTTAAAAATATATTTTGTAATGCTAAAGGGTTCCTAAAATTCAAAATGAAATAGCTCAATTAGCCATGGTATGACCATCTTAAAACAATTCCATATGTTAGCTGTGTAGAATCCCTGAAAGAGATTCTGGAGGGAAATGACAATTCCATATGTTAGCTTAGTAGAATCCCTGAAAGAGATTCTGGAGGGAAATGACAATTCCATATGTTAGCTTAGTAGAATCCCTGAAAGAGATTCTGGAGGGAAATAACAATTCCATATGTTAGCTTAGTAGAATCCCTGAAAGAGATTCTGGAGGGAAATGACAATTCCATATGTTAGCTTAGTAGAATCCCTGAAAGAGATTCTGGAGGGAAATGGGAGGAGCCTGAAGAATGTCCAAAACAAACAGTTAAATTACCACAGTTAACCTCTCCACCCTGACCTCTGGGAGTCAACATGTATTCAACACAGTTAACCTCTCCACCCTGACCTCTGTGAGTCAACATGTAGTGTAACTATTCAACACAGTTAACCTTTCCACCCTGACCTCTGGGAGTCAACATGTATTCAACACAGCTAACCTCTCCACCCTGACCTCTGGGAGTCAACATGTAGTGTAACTATTCAACACAGTTAACCTCTCCATCCTGACCTCTGTGAGTCAACATGTAGTGTAACTATTCAACACAGTTAACCTCTCCACCCTGACCTCTGTGAGTCAACATGTAGGGAAGACTTCCTCTGACAGGTGGTTGGCCAGTCTATTTATAGACAAAGTGTGTTAGTGTTTTAGGAAACAGGGATCAATGCAGGACTCAACAAGGGCTTATCCATGGGCTGGCTAGACTACTGTGGTGTGTGTGTGTGTGTGTGTGCTCTATAGGAAACTGGCAGGGGATCTCCACAGTAGACCCAGGTGTGTGTAGAAGGAAACACAATTAAAAATATTTCAAAATGTTTGTATCTTAAATAGCATGAGCAGTGCACATTTGTACCAGCTCGAAACTCTATATTTCATGAAATGCATAGTCTTCCAAATAGTGTGACTGGATGTGAAGTGTTTCACTTGTAAACGTTGATCATTGGCCTCGTCTAGTGGATTGGGCTGTCACTGACTCTACTAAAGGCTTGGCTAGGATGAGTCCCCTGCTCCCCCAGACTCTACTAAAGGCTTGGCTAGGACGAGTCCCCTGCTCCCCCAAACTCTACTAAAGGCTTGGCTAGGACGAGTCCCCTGCTCCCCCAGACTCAACTAAAGGCTTGGCTAGGACGAGTCCCCTGCTCCCCCAGATTCTACTAAAGGCTTGGCTAGGACGAGTCCCCTGCTCCCCCAGACTCTACTAAAGGCTTGGCTATGACGAGTCCCCTGCTCCCCCAGACTCTACTAAAGGCTTGGCTAGGACGAGTCCCCTGCTCCCCCAGACTCTACTAAAGGCTTGGCTAGGACGAGTCCCCTGCTCCCCCAGATTCTACTAAAGGCTTGGCTAGGACGAGTCCCCTGCTTCCCCAGACTCTACTAAAGGCTTGGCTAGGACGAGTCCCCTGCTCCCCCAGATTCTACTAAAGGCTTGGCTAGGACGAGTCCCCTGCTTCCCCAGACTCTACTAAAGGCTTGGCTATGACGAGTCCCCTGCTCCCCCAGACTCTACTAAAGGCTTGGCTAGGACGAGTCCCCTGCTCCCCCAGACTGTACTAAAGGCTTGGCAAGGACGAGTCCCATGCTCCCCCAGACTCTACTAAAGGCTTGGCTAGGACGAGTCCCCTGCTCCCCCAGACTCTTATGTGTGTGGGATTCCCAGTTTTATGTATGTTCTCTGTGTGACATGCGTCACCTACTGTGATTATTTCCAGGTGCTAGATGTTAGAGTAGGACAGGGTTTTACCATTAAATGGCCAGTATTTTCCCTGTGTCTGTGTACAGGTCGGCCTGCTCTGGGAGGATGAGAGAGGGGACGGTGTGGACTGATCCTAATTCCATGAACAAGTTTGTGAGTCTAAAAATAAGGCAGTCCATAAAGAAGGAGGCCGTATCCTCTGGAACACGGCTCAAATAGCAGCAGATCTGCCAACAAAGCAATGAAGCAATGCTAAATTACCTTAGAGATTGCTGTGGAAGCTGGATGTATTTCTGACCACTGAACATGGCCATATTGGGCTCGTAACTCATCTGTTGCTTTGGTAGACTGTACTTCTTGCAACTCTGCTATCGACTGTATGGGATGAAATTGGAGTGTCAACAACAGCTCAGCAGTTGGGGTTTGATACTTTGACATTTCTATGTCAGCGGGTAACATTCCAAAACAACTTTAGTCTGCATGTAATTCTGACACCCAGTTTCGGGAACGTGGCCGTTGGCTGGAGAAGTTCACTGACAGGGGGGGGTCATCATGTGGACTACTTCTTGTAACATGTTGTATGTTTGTCTAAAGATCTGTAAAGCTTGATAGAAAAACACAACGGCTAATTGATCCATGTGTTTCTCCTTGTAAATGTCTGAGATGAATATTACATTCAGCCCTCCATTGACTTCACACTGCGTGCTAAAAAGACCTCATAACCTGTAATGTGGACCACAGAGAGTTCCGGTTCAGAACAGCACATTATTTTGACATTATTGGTCGACCATGAGGTCCTCACATTGCTGACGTTGGCCATCATAATAGATGGACAGTGAGATAATTGAGATCTGAATAAGAGCTGAAGGAATCCAGCTTGGTTGTTCTGTGGATCCATGCCACAGCATGTGACATGTCATATCCAGATGTACATTTTGACTGTGACATTTTAATGGACTGAATCATGTTAAAAGTGCCAGAGCCTCTTGGGTGTCTCAGTTGTCTCAGGCAAACTCCTGTCTGTGATGATTAAACTACTTTGCGAGCCTAAGTTGTTGAAGGCACCATTAAAATGTCTTGGATCAAGAGTTATTGTCTGATCCTCCCAAGGTCCTGCCAAAATATGTTAACTATGTACAATGACAGTTTTATTATGACAGTTTACTCAACGGTTTAATGACATCTGCCAGTTAACAGTGTGTCAGAAGCCAGAAACTCCTGTTCTGGACAGCCCCCATCCACATGGTGTGCAGGTTCTTATTCCACACCAGCACTATGTCCCTCGGATACCAAAACACAGGTCAAATATCATGCCAGATCTTTGCACATTAAAATAACTTTGAATGTCATAAACTCTTAGTCTGCATGGTGTTGATGTTCTCTCCACCCACAAACACGCCAAGTAAATATCTTGTGTCTAATAACAGTGGCATCTGCTCAACTAGTGCATCCAGCAGCTCCCCCCTATGGGGCTCCTTGTACTGATGTGCTGGGTGGACACTGCTCACAGAACAAACAGGGGGTATTCAGGTGAAATGTTCTGAACGTTGCTGATAGAAATGTATTGAATAGAGCTGACGTGATTCTCTATTCTACCTGACAGAGAGTCATATCTGTTCTACACAATACATTTCTGTCTGAACGTTTTGTACGGACTCACCCCATTGAACATTAATATCGCTGGAACCCTATTAGACACAAATAACATTTAAACTACTATTAAATGCAGAGGTTTTGAAACACAAAAGATTTGATAGAGTTTGAAGAATGTGAAATGCCTGTCCATAAAGAAGACCTTGATCAAATACATGTGCTAAACATGATTTAAAGCAATGCCTCTGCTGATGGTGTCTCCTTCACAAGTTGCATTGAGGTATATGTTGTGAAATTGTTAGATATTACTTGTTAGATATTGTTGCACTGTCGGAACTAGAAGCACAAGCATTTCGCTACACCAGCAACAACACCATCTGCTAACCCCATCTGCTGAACACGTGTACAGTATAACCAATACAATTTGATTTGCTAGAGCTGTCTGTTAGAAAGATATTAAAACTGTATTGTAAAGGTTAATTAAAATGTCATGGAAATGGAAAGGAATCTGTTACTTTATTGTAACTATATATTCATTTTAAAGCAGTTTTATAGAAGCCAGCTGCTAAACGGTTTACCTCAGAGTGTAATAAAAGTTTGAGGCAGCTACTTGGCTGTCAGAAACATGAGTGGATAAGATGATTTAAATACTGTACTGATGTTATGTAAGCCTTAAGAATCCTCCTGGACCGTTTTAGACAACTGACATGTGAGACGATTAAAAGCTCCTGCAGCATCTTCAATAGATCATACTGTAGATAAATAACTACACCGTTGGTTTAACACTTTTATGAGATGTAATTGAAAGCCTAAATGCAATATGGTTTTACCAGGGTGACAAATCAAACTAAGCAAAGCACAAAGTAACGGCCAACTCCTTCACAAGCATGAGGTGACTGAGGAGACCGTTTAGATGTGTTTGAAAGCAAAGTATAAAACAATCGGTCAAAAAACACATTAAGTTGTTGATGAAGATGAATGTAACTAAAATTGAATTAAATAAAGTCAGATTATTCTGAAATGTTTTTAGTGGTATTGGGTTAACAGGAACTCCATTACAGTATTTGAGGCGCTATGGTAGAAACATTGGAGTCAATCTGATATCGCAAACTTTTGATACTGTCATAATTATTATTAATGACATCTCTTATTGATGTTAACTCAATTCCATTTAGAGACAAATATTACATTAAAAAGTAATGTAATGATAGTGTGGTGCTCCTGGGAGTTGGTGGCGCTAGTGAGACACAGAAATACAGAGGTCTCTCATCCAATCCATTTCCTTTACCAGAGTGGTCCATAATTAACTTTTGCCTGGTTGTCAGTTTCAACCAGATATAAGCAGGCTGAGACCCCAGCATCCATAAGTCAGACACCTTCCTTCTCTGTGGTAAGTCTCTCCACCTCTTCACATGTTTACATTTGTGTCATCTTAGCACTCAGCATGTGAGGCAGTGGCTAAATGCACTGTTTCAGTTGACTTCTGCATTTAGTTATTTACATTATTTCATTATTTTTTTATCAACTGACATTCATTTAAAATGTTTTAACTTTAAATGTGTTTTACTTGAAACATTTTATTTACGGTCAAAAGTGGTTCTCCTGCTGTTTATAAATGGAGGGGTTGGTTTATAATGTAACTGGGTTTTCAGGGGTATTTGTTTGAATTCTTGACAGAATGTGTAGTTAAGTGAGTTGTCACCAGGAAAATGGAAGTCACCAGTTGCACCTGTAGTTTAAATTGGACAAGGCTGTAATGATTGGGTTGAATTATACAGTTCTAAATGTTTTCTACCTCTTCGGGGGGCTAAATTATATAGCTTTAGACTTGTGCGTATTCACAACAACCTAATGTTTCCCAGGGTTCTCCAAGAAGTACAAATTCATCTGTAGAAGGGGGAAAAGAAGGTGAGAATAAGTTTGAGTCTTCATAAGAAAAGTGACAAATGTTCTGTGAGAGAAACCCCTCACAACTCTGTTGACTGGGGAGGAAGCACCACAGAGTCAATCATGTTTCTTGTTTCGCCTCTTTCCTAGTGATCCGTCACCATGAGTACGGACGCGGA
Organism: Oncorhynchus clarkii lewisi; assembly: GCF_045791955.1. Taxonomy (NCBI): domain Eukaryota; kingdom Metazoa; phylum Chordata; class Actinopteri; order Salmoniformes; family Salmonidae; genus Oncorhynchus; species Oncorhynchus clarkii. The sequence continues at coordinate 55,237,525 of NC_092169.1, forward strand.
GATGCAAATCTACGGCAAGGCTGCCATATACCTCCGTAAGCCTGAGAAGGAGAGGATGGAGGCACAAACGGCACCCTTTGATTCAAAGAACGCCTGCTATGTCGCAGACACCAAGGAGCTTTACCTTAAGGGTTTGGTCACTGCCAGGACTGAAGGAAAGTGTACTGTGACAGTCGCGCATCCGGACGGCACTAAGGAGGTAAGCCTGATTTGAAAAGTATTCAAATTTCTCTGTCTTGAAATTAATATCACAATAATCAAAACATGCCAATAGACTAAATGAAATCAATAACAGCAGTAGAATATAACCTTGAAAAACATACGTTTTATTGCTGCTATTTAAAAATAGCATGACATGTTCTGTACTGACTAGTTAAGAATCACCATGTGTGTCAGTGGCTGATGACAAAGTAGTTGGATTAGATTGAGGTTTGCAGTTTTAAACATTATTTTTTTTAAAAGATTGAACTTGTATTTAATGAGCAAACAGAATTCAGTCCTGCCCAGTTTGATCTGTGTATAATCTATATTTCTGACTGTTTCAGGAAGGAAAAGAGTTCAAGGAAGCAGACGTCTACCAGATGAACCCCCCTAAGTATGACAAGATTGAGGACATGGCCATGATGACCTACCTGAATGAAGCCTCTGTGTTGTATAACCTCAAAGAGCGTTATGCAGCATGGATGATCTATGTAAGATACCTGTCTAAACATACACACACATACAGTACTACACATAAAGTCATGGTAGAAACCAAAACAGACCAAATACAGTAGACCTACATTACTATACCATAGTACACCCACATCCTCACATAAATCCAGGTAAACGTCAATCTGATTGTTCTCATCCCCTAATTGAACTTATTCTCGTTCATCCAGACCTACTCTGGGCTGTTCTGTGCCACGGTGAACCCCTACAAGTGGCTTCCTGTGTACGACATGGAGGTTGTTAACGCCTACAGAGGGAAGAAGAGGATGGAGGCTCCACCACATATCTTCTCTGTCTCTGACAACGCCTTTCAGTTCATGCAGATTGGTATGAGCTCTAATGGAAGGATGGATGGATGGATGGATGGATGGATGGATGGATGGATGGACGGATGGATGGATGGATGGAGGGAGGGAGGGAGGGAGGGAGGGAGGGAGGGAGGGAGGGATGGATGGATGGATGGATGGATGGATGGATGGAGGGAGGGAGGGAGGGAGGGAGGGAGGGAGGGAGGGAGGGAGGGAGGGAGGGAGGGATGAATGGATGGATGGATGGATGGATGGAGGGAGGGAGGGAGGGAGGGAGGGAGGGAGGGAGGGAGGGAGGGAGGGATGAATGGATGGATGGATGGAGGGAGGGAGGGAGGGAGGGAGGGAGGGAGGGAGGGAGGGAGGGAGGGATGGATGGATGGATGGATGGAGGGATGGATGGAGGGATGGATGGATGGATGGATGGATGGATGGAAGGAAGGAAGGAAGGATGGATGGATGGATGGAGGGATGGATGGATGGATGGATGGATGGATGGATGGATGATGGAGGGATGGATGGATGGATGGATGGATGGATGGATGGAGGGAAGGAAGGAAGGAAGTTAAAATATGTTTTAGGGATGTATCTGCTGACTAGAAGACTACGTTAGAACAGTTTGCTGGTAATATATGATTTGACTGGCCTTGAATGGAAAAGGTTCCTAATTTAAATCCATGATGATGCTATGAATGTCCCCATAATGTTGCTTGAGTATGACAATCAATATGTTGTTTTGTTGCAGACCAGGAGAACCAGTCCGTCCTGATTACGTAAGTTGTTTACTAAAATCTCACTTGAGAAAATGTTTCTACTGCAATATGTTGTGTCACTTGGGTGTGATATATTACGTTATGAATGGATTAGGCTACGCATAGGAATGAGTCGATGAGCGGGGATATTTGTTAATGATTTACTTATGAATTAAAATACGTCAACAGTGTATTTTTCAATGTTATTTATTAGTGTAAGTCGATCTGACATTCAAACATGTAACTAAAACCCCTGATTCTCTGTCATATTAACCAGCGGAGAATCCGGTGCAGGAAAGACTGTCAACACCAAGCGCGTCATCCAGTACTTTGCCACCATTGCAGTGTCTGGTGCCAAGAAGGAAGCAGAACCAGGCAAAATGCAGGTATGTTGAACCTTTGTAAGACATTTCAGTTTGGTGGGCTGTGATCAAGCAATCGAGAATAACTAACTTTACCAGTTTCTGAGCAACTTGTGTTTGTCTCAATCAGGGGTCTCTTGAGGATCAGATCATTGCTGCTAACCCTCTGCTGGAGGCTTACGGTAATGCCAAGACTGTGAGGAACGACAACTCGTCTCGCTTCGTAAGTATGAAGGGCATACTGGGAAAGTTATCTAATATTGGACAAATGTATTTCACTATTTCCCTTCTGTTGTATCAATAGATGTCCAACAAACTGTAACATTTAAAGGGGTCTATGAAAGTAAAATGTTAGATGTATTTAGTTAACCTCTTTCTAACCCCCATGCTCTACTTTAGGGTAAATTCATCAGGATTCACTTCCAAGGTAGCAAACTGGCTAAAGCTGACATTGAGACCTGTGAGTTGATTTGGATTATTTCTCAATTCTTTACTAAATTCACACAGACTTTTTGGGGAGATAAGCTTTATCCAATGCTCTCTCTCTCTCTCTCTCTCTCTCTCTCTCTCTCTCTCTCCTCTCCTCTCTCTCTCCTCTCCTCTCTCTCTCTTCTCTCTCTCTCTCTCTATCTCTCTCTCTCCTTTCTCTCTCCTCTCTCCTCTCTCCCTCTCTCTCGCTCTCTCTCTCTCAGACCTGCTAGAGAAGTCCAGAGTGTCCTTCCAGCTTCCCGATGAGAGAGGTTACCACATCTTCTTCCAGATGATGACCAATCACAAACCTGACATTATTGGTGAGGCAAAGTAGAGGTTCAGGGGGAATGTTTCCTACCTCCATTATAAATACTATTACAATGAGTACATCCATGGTAACAAGGCATCTAGATATGGGTGAGGTCTTTGGGAAATATCTATCAAGTAATGGACTGTGGTGCACTAGTCCACGAGTCTCAGTTGATAATATTTATTTTACACTACATCCTTGAGTCCATCTATTGAGTAAAGGAGAGATACTGTAAAGGTAGGACAGTACAATTCTAAGAGATTTAACTGACAAGACATCCTCTGTTGTCCATAGAAATGTCACTCATCACCACCAACCCCTACGACTTCCCCATGTGCAGTCAGGGTCAGATCACTGTGGCCAGCATCAACGACAAGGAAGAGCTGGATGCCACAGACGTGAGTCAAACAAAGGGTTCATCATATTCTATATATGGAATGGGTAGGACCACCGTACACACTGAATGCACTGTGCAATTCCAACCTGGTGGCTGCTGGGAATGTTCATGTATTGGTTTGTTTGATTCTAAATGCCTTGAGTTAGTGTTAGGAATTTTATGAATAATAACTAAACAATAACTACATTTTAAATAGAAATATAACTAATTAAACTACACTCTGTTTTATTACATCTGATCAATAATGTTAATTCATAAGGAAGGGATTGTGTAGCATGAAACAGGGGGTAATTAAACATAATAAACACCATTCCAACCAGGCTGGGGAGGAAATGGATTGTGGGTTTTTAAGTAAGCAGAAAGGATCGTTAACGTTGAACCGACTCTGGGATGTTGTAGCATGGTAATTAAACATAATGAACACCATTCCAACCAGGCTGGGGAGGAAATGGATTGTGGGTTTTTAAGTAAGCAGAAAGGATCGTTAACGTTGAACCGACTCTGAGATGTTGTAGCATGGTAATTAAACATAATGAACACCATTCCAACCAGGCTGGGGAGGAAATGGATTGTGGGTTTTTAAGTAAGCAGAAAGGATCGTTAACGTTGAACCGACTCTGGGATGTTCAGATAAGGCAGAGTGTTTTCCTGGGTTTTCCATCTGGAACTGTCTTCTAAATAGTGATGGATGAAGGTGAAGATTGCAGAAGTGAATCTTGATAAGTGTGTGTCTGGAGTGAGCGAGCAACGCTAGGGGGTTGGAATAAACTGTTGAACCTGTTTTGTCCTGGTCGATAGGAGGAAGGACATTTTATAACCTATGATGTCAGATTTTGTACATAACCTGTTGTTCGTGGTTTCATGGCAGCTCGCTCCGAGAATAAATACTATTTTTCTAATTTTGATAAGACTGGTCTCAGTCTATTTTATGCAAATAAGAATCTTACAAATTCTGTGAATTTAATTAATGAACACATATAGGAATTATGAAAGTCCGATGACAGTTAGTTAGGCATGTGCCTCAGGGAACTCTTCATGCCTTCACACTTCACCTTGAGGCCCATACTGTACATGTAAGACATCAACAAGAGAGTGTCACTAAGTCCCTGTGGAACTGTGTCAAATGTATCTTGTGATGTCATCTACCAGTGTTGGTCAAGTGTAATCACGTGGATCTGAGAACCCAGTCAAATGTCCATCCCATTTGTTCTGGTGAGAAAACAGAACTGTAGTGTACTGTATGTGAGAAAACTACCGTTCAGTTCATCACTGTTGTACTTCCTGTCTAATGCCAGGATGCCATTACAATCCTGGGCTTCACTAATGATGAGAAAAATAGCATCTACAAGCTGACAGGAGCTGTACTGCACCATGGCAACTTGAAATTCAAGCAGAAGCAGCGTGAGGAGCAGGCCGAGCCAGACGGCACAGAGGGTGAGTCCCACTCATAGATATACAATATGTAAAGCATTAGTCCCAGTCCCAGTCCCACTCATAGATATACAACGTGTAAGATAGACAGAGCCTCCTCAAAGTCTGGCAGGAGATCATTGATGGAGCCCAATTACAACCTCCAGAAATGATTTAAAATTATGGATGTGGGTTCAAATCAAAACCTAGACCCACAAAAAACTTGGCCAAACCCTTTTGTCAGGGTGACATCAGAATCAAGTGATCTTGTGTTTCTGAGTCTGTTGTTGTTGTTGTTGGTTCTCTCTCCAGTGGCTGATAAAATCGGCTACCTGCTGGGCCTGAACTCAGCTGAGATGCTGAAGGCTCTGTGCTACCCCAAAGTGAAGGTCGGCAATGAGTATGTGACCAAGGGACAGACTGTGCCTCAGGTAAGGCGGCCAAACACAGCGTCTACCATTTTCTGAGCACCAGAAATATTTTGGTGATGAGTGAATTGCTTGTTTTGAATAGTGATGATGTTTTCCCCAAGCTCTTTTCACCTTGTCACTAGACATGGTCAATATCTCATGTATTCATTTGAGCTATTATCATTGCAGGTTAATAACTCAGTCTCGGCTCTGGCCAAGTCCATCTACGAGAGGATGTTCCTGTGGATGGTCGTCCGTATCAACGAGATGTTGGACACCAAGAATTCAAGGCAGTTCTACATCGGTGTGCTCGACATTGCCGGGTTTGAGATCTTTGACGTGAGTCTGAGACCAGAACAAGACAATAGTTGTGATTGAGAGGGATTACAGCCTTGTATGATGATGAAATGATCCCTTCTGAAATTCCTTCAACAGTACAACAGCATGGAGCAGCTGTGCATCAACTTCACCAATGAGAAACTGCAACAGTTTTTCAACCACACCATGTTCGTCCTGGAACAAGAGGAGTACAAGAAGGAGGGAATCGTCTGGGCCTTCATTGACTTCGGCATGGACTTGGCTGCCTGCATTGAGCTTATTGAGAAGGTAAGCTGTCTGTCAGGATTATAATGGACCTCAACAGCAAAGCTCAAATGGAGATATTATCACATGGTACAACGCATCTGACTGTTGAGAACTCAATATGTTTCCTATTGTGCCCCTAAATGAAGATACTCACATAATAGCATGTTTGCTAAAATAATAAATGTGATCCTAAATGTAAATATCACTAATTTGATGTACATCTCTTTTCGTAAAGCCATTGGGCATCTTCTCCATCCTTGAAGAGGAGTGCATGTTCCCCAAGGCTTCAGACACTTCCTTCAAGAACAAGCTGTATGACCAGCATCTTGGCAAAAACAAGGCGTTTGAGAAGCCAAAGCCAGCCAAAGGCAAGGCAGAGGCCCACTTCTCCCTGGTGCACTACGCCGGCACTGTGGACTACAACATCACTGGCTGGCTGGACAAGAACAAGGACCCCCTGAACGACTCAGTTCTTCAGCTGTACGGGAAGTCTTCAGTCAAACTGATGGCGACCCTGTATGTCGCTGCCCCACCTGAGGGTAAGACTAGCAGAACATCAAAATTTTTCATGAAGAACTAATTACAAATCAGTCCCATATTCTTTAAAGGGTCAGTCTGCAGTTGCTACATCCATTCGTGGATGTAGAGGTTAGAGGTTAAAAGATATGTACCCATTCATTCTTGAACTTTTTTTCTTGAAGAACATCGGCTTAGTTCACCTGTCGTACCCCATCAGAACCCAAAATATGAGCTTGTTTAATGTTTGTAAGCAAAGTAAAGGGAAACATGCACTTTACAGCCTCAAAACATTATTCATACTATCATTTTGATATCATGAATGGTCAGTCCTTCAATACATAGCTCTGTCTATAAATTTGAGTGGTTATGTTTCTCCATTCATATCTCTCAGTTTTTTATCGAAACAGGGGCAGGGAGCATATTTTGTTATTGTTTCAACTTCTGATTGCTGCTTCAAATGTATCACAATTTGTCAGGGGGATTTACTGGGTTAATTTACTCATTCAACAGGTGTTATTTTACACAATCTCATTGGCAGCACTTACATTAAGATAAATGTGAAATTAACATGAGATTCTCTCATTTATAACAGATACAACCAAGAAAGGAGGCAAGAAGAAGGGTGGTTCCATGCAGACTGTGTCCTCCCAGTTCAGGGTGAGCTTTTTAAAATGTGGATATTCAGCTGTAGTGATTATCAGAAATGATTTCTGAGAACATGGTTTGTAACCCTCTTACAGGAGAACTTGGGCAAGCTGATGACCAACTTGAGGAGCACTCATCCTCACTTTGTACGCTGCCTGATCCCCAACGAGTCAAAGACTCCAGGTACAATAGATGTTGAGTTAAATATGAATATTGTCAGTACAGTATCAGTAACATTAACAAACCAGTCTTTAACCTGTTTATGAGTATTTAAAGAGATTTGGTTTGTGTTTCCAGGTCTGATGGAGAACTTCCTGGTTATCCACCAGCTCAGGTGTAATGGTGTTCTGGAGGGTATCAGGATCTGCAGGAAGGGCTTCCCCAGTAGAATCATCTATGCTGACTTCAAGCAGAGGTACACACACACACACACACACACACACACACACACACACACACATATTTTACGTAATATAACCAACCTATTACATGACATTTCTCCTGATTCAGGTACAAAGTACTGAATGCCAGTGTCATCCCCGAGGGCCAGTTCATGGACAACAAGAAGGCTTCTGAGAAGCTGCTTGGGTCCATTGATGTGAATCACGAGGACTACAAGTTTGGACACACCAAGGTCAGTCAACCCCCCCCCAGCAAAAACGAATTTCTATGTAAAAAAAAAAAAAATGTCTGAGGTGAAGAAAAGTTAAGTAAAGAAATAAAAACAACTGCAAAAATACTTTCTATCTCTTTCCATAATTCTGGTGGTTCCATAATTCACCATGTCAACCTGTGTCAGGTGTTCTTCAAAGCCGGTCTGCTGGGTGTCCTGGAGGAGATGAGAGATGAGAAGCTGGCCTCTCTGGTCGGCATGGTCCAGGCTCTCAGCCGTGGATTCCTCATGAGGAGAGAGTTCACCAAGATGATGGAGAGGAGGTGAGGAAGAGTAGACATCTTGGCAAAGAATTCTGTCAGCCTCCTGTATGTAATGTATAATGATTGTGTACTGAATATGCTGTGAGTTGTTCAGGATGAGAAGGTACATGATATAATATTCTATTAAAGCAGCAGGTTGGGATTTAGCAAGCAGTTCAATTGTTATTTAAATAAGTGATATTTACCCATTAATTCTGGAATAATATGAAATGCCTCATGATCTTAGGGTTACTTGTCAGTCATTCCTTATGTAGCGCTATCTATACATGTAAGAGTGGTTTCATTTCCCCCATTCCTCAGCTGTATACAAAACATGTCAGGGTCCCTGTTTTGTTATTCCTCAGATCACAGAATGTAGTTTTAAAGTCCTCCTCTTTAAAACTGGAGGAAATATTTGTTACTGTAATTTAATTATACCAATGTGTTTTCATTAATTGAATTCCTTTAATTTATTTTAATGAGAATTTGTAAAGTTCTTGTTTGCATAAAATAGACGGAGACCAGTCTTATCAATAATAGGTAACAGAATGTATTCTCGGAGGGCGCTGCCAGGTTACCACGAGCAACAGTTTATATACAATAACATGACGTCATTTCATTGCTTCTAAAATGAATCCCCTCCTCTCGACCGAGACAAAGGGAACTTTAAAAGTTAATTCTAAGTTCATTCTGACCACCTAGCACATACACAGGACACACAACAAAACTGAATTAACTTGTGACTCACCATTATCGATCACCAATTAGCTGACAGTTCTAACTAACAGAAAACCTAGGAATGCACTCACTGCCTTATCTAAAACACACCAGAGCTCATTTCTTCGGTTCAACCATAGGTTAACTACCTTATCTGTTTACTTAATCCACAAACCATTCCTTTCTTCCTAGTTGGAATGGTGTTCATTAACTTCAATTACTCATTGTCCGTGTCACACAATCCCTTCTTATGAACTCATATTGTTAATCAGATATAATGAAACAGAGTATAAGTTTACTTAGTTACAGTTCTATTTAAAATGAGAATATTGTTCAGTCATTTAATCAAAATTTTCCTAACAATCTTTAAACATGTCACTCACCATGTCACTCACCATGTCACTCACCATGTCACTCACCATGTCACTCACCATGTCACTCACCATATCACTCACCATGTCACTCTATCCTTTCTGTGGACCAGAGATTCTGTCTTCACCATCCAGTACAACATCCGTTCATTCATGAATGTGAAAACCTGGCCATGGATGAAGTTGTACTTCAAGATCAAGCCCCTGCTGCAGAGCGCTGAGACTGAGAAGGAGCTGGCCAACATGAAGGAGAACTATGAGAAGATGACGTCGGACCTGGCCAAGGCTCTGGCCAAGAAGAAGGAGTTGGAGGAGAAGATGGTGGCCATGGTGCAGGAGAAGAGTGACCTGGCGCTTCAAGTCGCATCTGTGAGTGAGCAACAACCCTCATCAGAGCACATTTAGACACACAAGTACACAGACACTAACACAATCGCTATGTGACTAACTCAAGAAAATGCCCATGGTATATATTTATATTTAAAACATTTAAATTTATTTGCTCTGACTTATTTGACTAAATGAAGTCTATATTTTGATACACAAAGGGAAAACACCGTTTTTTTCTCCTGTTCTGAAACCAGGATTCAGAGAATCTGAACGATGCTGAGGAAAGGTGCGAGGGGCTCATCAAGAGCAAGATCCAGCTGGAGGCCAAACTCAAAGAGACGACTGAGAGGCTGGAGGACGAGGAGGAGATGAATGCTGAGTTGACTGCCAAGAAGAGGAAGCTGGAGGACGAGTGCTCTGAGCTGAAGAAGGACATTGATGACCTGGAGCTCACCTTGGCCAAAGTGGAGAAGGAGAAGCACGCCACTGAAAACAAGGTCTTGTAGACAGTCTAACCAAACAATAATCCAAAGAATCATCAACTCAAAACAGAAATGTAATTCAAGTCTTTTTGTGAGTGCAGTAAAAATTAAGACACAAAATAGTGTAATATGGTGTACTCCCCACATGGGAGTATACCTGGGGTGGCAGGTAGTCAAGTGGTTAGAGTGTTGGACTAGTAATTGAAAGTTAGCAAGATCGAATCCCAGAGCTGACAAGGTAAAAAATCTGTCATTCTTTCCCTGAACAAGGCAGTTAACCCACTGTTCCTAGGCTATCATTGTAAATAAGAATTTGTTATTAACTGACTTGCTGAGTTAAATAAAGGTAGAAAAAAAAGATTCATTGCATGTTCTGCTACCCACTTGTTACTGCTACTTCACTTATGGTGAATTGACCAAAAACTACGTTTGTTGTGGCCGTTTTCAGGTTAAAAACCTGACAGAGGAGATGGCGTCTATGGATGAGAGTGTTGCCAAGCTGACCAAGGAGAAGAAAGCCCTCCAAGAGGCACACCAGCAGACACTGGATGACCTGCAGGCAGAGGAGGACAAAGTCAACACTCTGACCAAGGCCAAGACCAAGCTGGAACAGCAAGTGGACGACGTGAGTGGAGTTTGACATTCTGGCCATGATATTATGCAAGATGATATAATCTACAGTTGTTTAGATTTGACCAACACATTTCTGTTTATATCTTGTAGCTTGAGGGTTCTCTGGAGCAAGAGAAGAAACTCCGTATGGACCTTGAGAGAGCCAAGAGAAAGCTGGAGGGAGATCTGAAACTGGCCCAGGAGTCCATAATGGACCTGGAGAATGACAAGCAGCAGTCTGATGAGAAAATCAAGAAGTAAACACAAATAAATGACTACAGTATTCCCTGCCTTCTTGATCAACATAATGGTTCTTCTTGGCTCATTCTTGTAATCATGAAATAGTCTTTGTATGTGATTCTTACAAGCAAAGTGAATGGTAGCTTAGGCTCCCTTTACACTGTCTAACCAAAACAAACTTTACAATCAACGTGTTTGTGTTTGTTAGGAAGGAGTTTGAGACCACCCAGCTCCTCAGCAAGATAGAGGATGAACAGTCTCTGGGAGCTCAGCTGCAGAAGAAGATCAAGGAACTCCAGGTACAGTACAGGATCTAAGCTCCAGTACAGGAAAATAACCAATGCATTTCTTCTGGTAGTGTAACAGTATAACTTTAGACTGTCCCCTCGCCCATACCCGGGCGCGAACCAGGGACCCTCTGCACACATCAATAACAGTCACCCACGAAGCATCGTTACCCATCGCTCCACAAAAGCCGCGGCCCTTGCAGAGCAAGGGGAACAACTACTTCAAGGTCTCAGATCAAGTGATGTCAAAGATTGAAACGCTATTTAGTGCGCACCACCGCTAACTAGCTAGCCGTTTCACATCCGTTACACTAGCACTAATTCTTCCTAGTGGATTCTGATGGCTCAGTAAGATGGAAGATGGTGCTTCTTGCTGGTGCTTCTAATCTATGTAAAGATGTTGCTTCTTACCGTTGTTAGGTTGGTTCCTGCATGGGACAATGTCTAATGAATATAGTAAATATGTTAGTGTAGCTGGCTATGTATAAACACATTTATGCTAAATATACAGTACATGCTATTATTATGTAGTGAGGTTAAATTGTTTCAACTGTATTGTAGTGTTCATTCCCCCTGCTCCTGACCCTTTTTCTAGGCCCGTATTGAGGAGCTGGAGGAGGAAATTGAGGCTGAGCGTGCTGCCAGGGCCAAGGTTGAGAAGCAGAGGGCCGATCTCTCCAGGGAACTTGAGGAGATCAGCGAGAGACTGGAGGAGGCCGGAGGCGCCACTGCTGCTCAGATTGAGATGAACAAGAAGCGCGAGGCTGAGTTCCAGAAGCTGCGTCGTGATCTTGAAGAGTCCACCCTGCAGCATGAGGCCACAGCCGCCGCTCTGCGCAAGAAGCAGGCCGACAGTGTGGCTGAGCTCGGGGAGCAGATCGACAACCTGCAGCGCGTCAAGCAGAAGCTGGAGAAGGAGAAGAGTGAGTACAAGATGGAGATTGATGACCTCTCCAGCAACATGGAGGCTGTCGCCAAGGCTAAGGTGAGTAGTGATGTTTTGGTCAAGCAGTGTTGAGGGTCAACAACATTACCATTCAATAAACTGAAGTTGACAGTCCCATATGTTTCACTAACAGGGCAATCTGGAGAAGATGTGCCGTACTCTTGAGGACCAGCTGAGCGAGCTCAAGACTAAGAATGATGAGAATGCTCGCCAGGTCAACGACATCAGCGGACAGAGGGCCAGACTCCTGACAGAAAATGGTACCGTCAACAATGAACAACAAACCAATATAGTTCACCTCAGTAGTACACAATAACATGTGTCGGGGGCTGTAAATTCAGTCCACACAGTTTCTGCACTACGATTCCTCAAAATAAAATGTCAATCTTCGAGAACAGTCCCCATAACAAGATGTCCCTCTTTCCCTGCAGGTGAGTTTGGTCGCCAGCTGGAGGAGAAGGAAGGCCTGGTGTCTCAGCTGACCAGAGGCAAACAGGCCTTCACTCAGCAGGTGGAGGAGCTGAAGAGACTGATTGAGGAGGAGGTCAAGGTAAGGCATCCTAAATGGAAACCACCTTCCAGTTTAGATCTTTATCTACACATAGACTGTTTCTACTCCTCCCTCAGAGACTTCTACTGTCATCTGTTTTACTCTCCCTCTCTAATCTCTCTTTGTCTTTCTTTCTCTCTCAGGCTAAAAACGCACTGGCCCATGGTGTCCAGTCTGCCCGCCATGACTGTGATCTCCTGAGAGAGCAGTTTGAGGAGGAGCAGGAGGCCAAGGCAGAGCTGCAGCGCGGCATGTCCAAGGCCAACAGTGAGGTGGCTCAGTGGAGGACTAAGTATGAAACTGATGCCATCCAACGCACAGAGGAGCTGGAGGAGGCCAAGTGAGTTGCACTCAATAGTAAAAACTAAAATAAAGGCTGTGGATGGTGAGGCTGGTTGGGGATCTGAGAAAATGTTACTTCAATATGTAGTGCAATATTTGTTTCACAACAAGTTACTCACCATAACACCACCCGCTGTTGTCCAACAGGAAGAAGCTGGCCCAGCGTCTGCAGGAGGCTGAGGAGACCATTGAGGCGACCAACTCAAAGTGTGCCTCCCTGGAGAAGACCAAGCAGAGACTGCAGGGAGAGGTGGAGGACCTCATGATTGACGTTGAGAGAGCCAACGCCATGGCCGCCAACCTTGACAAGAAGCAGAGGAACTTTGACAAGGTGACCATTTATAAACCTCACTCTAGGGTGATATTTTCTGTCTGCTATTTGATCAGTTGTATTATAATTGTAGCATATTTCCGATTGAAAACTTTCTTTCAATGAGTTGTAATGAAAATCCCATGGATTTCCCCAGGTTCTGGCAGAGTGGAAGCAGAAGTATGAGGAGGGCCAGGCTGAGCTGGAAGGAGCTCAGAAGGAGGCTCGCTCAATGAGCACTGAACTCTTCAAGATGAAGAACTCCTACGAGGAGGCTCTGGATCATCTGGAGACTCTGAAGAGAGAGAACAAGAACCTGCAACGTGAGCATTTGACAGCAGTTATTTTTGCATGATGTTTGACCAGTGTTTGAAAATGGAATCGACTGGAATCATCAACATTATATCAAATTTCTATTACACAATCTCAGAATTTTTACATACATTTTAAAATATATATATTTTTGGAACTTGTAATTGGTATTCTTTTGAACAACCCAATGATGTGGGGTGGCAATTAGATTTGCAGGACAGCATGAAGTGCTGTTCATTAATTAACTGTTATTATGATTCATTATAAACTTCAGTGCATTGGTGATATCCACTGAAAATCTCCCAAGTCTAAACAGCTTCTGTGTTTGTGTGTGCAGAGGAGATCTCTGACCTGACTGAGCAGATCGGAGAGACTGGCAAGAGCATCCATGAGCTGGAGAAGGCCAAGAAGACAGTGGAGACAGAGAAGTCTGAGATCCAGACCGCTCTGGAGGAGGCTGAGGTACAAACTACAGCTGTTTGATTGGAAAAGCAGTGTTACACTTGGCAATGCCAGCTACAATCCAATTCTCCCTTTTATTGGTGTTTATTGTAGTCATATATATGCAATTCCTTGTGTTTTGCACATCCAAACGTCCTGACCCTTCGCTAAGCTCCGCCCTAACGTTTGTGGGCAACCAATCCCTGTTCTCCAATGGATAGCAACTATCGTCGAGTCGGACACATCGAACAAGCTCTTGTTTCAAACACATGAAAACCAGTAGAAGAAGAAAACAGAAACAGAGTTTTCTTAAAATAAAATTCAAGTTTAATAATTGAACAGTGCACCAGGGGGACTTGCTACTTGAATCCTGAAATGCAGAGCCTGTTGATGGAGTGAATCCGATATTATGCTTTTGTTGCATTGTTTGCTAGCTCACTTGGTTAGCTAGCTCTGTCTCATAGACCACCAAACGTTGCTAGCTAGCCATATAACTTATATGATCATGTACATTGGCTAGCTCACTTAGTCATGTTATGAATACATCTCCCATCTGCTTTAAACTTCAGGATACGATTTGAGACCACTAGTTAGTTCCAAAAGTAGTTATGGCTTTGACTGCATGCTGGCACTGAATTCAGAGCCATTCAGTGGCCACACTACAACAATGATTTGACCAGGATTCCCTTTGAAGCAGCTGTAATGACAGTCCAACACAACATACCTGAGGGGTAGTGTTTAATTTCATTGTGTATATAAAAACACAGTTTGAGATTATTGTAAGGGGTTTATTCCAGTGGTCTGAATGGGGAATTGGGCTTCCCAGGAAAATGTTGTCAGAGGTTGCAACAGTAACCAAGGGGGGCGGAGCTGAGTGAAGGATTGATTTGACTGACAGCTTCTCTTCGTTTAGGGCACACTGGAGCACGAGGAATCCAAGATTCTGCGTGTGCAGCTGGAGCTGAACCAGATCAAGGGTGAGGTGGACAGGAAGATCGCTGAGAAGGACGAGGAGATGGAGCAGATCAAGAGGAACAGCCAGAGGGTGGTTGACTCCATGCAGAGCACCCTGGACTCTGAGGTCAGGAGCAGGAATGATGCCCTGAGGGTGAAGAAGAAGATGGAGGGAGACCTGAATGAGATGGAGATCCAGCTGAGCCACGCCAACAGACAGGCCGCTGAGGCCCAGAAACAGCTGAGGAACGTCCAGGGACAGTTCAAGGTAAAGGGACTTGGACATCAGGGAGGGATTTGTTCGTGAATCAGTAGAAAATAATAGATCAGAGGAATGTAATAGACTGGACTATTATACTGTACACTCTTTGAAGTAAAGGGGCCTGGAAGAACGTTTTGGGCTGCCGCACCGGCAGAACCTTCCCAGTTGAAAAAGGTTCCAAGAGGAACCCCTCTGAAATAGACCTTTGAGAAACCTCTGTGTAAAGTTTCAAGCTGTTATCTTTTTTTGTGATGGGAGGGGTTAAATGTTGAACCTTTTCAATAATATATTATAGAGGTGTCATTCTATCAGATTGGAGACGTGGCTTATTGGCAGAGGTGGGACCAAGTCATTGTTTTACAAGTCACAAGTAATTCTCAAGTCTTAGCACTCAAGTCCCAAGTCAAGACAGGCAAGTCCGAGTCAAGTCCAAAGTCAAGACAGGCAAGTCCGAGTCAAGTCTCAAGTCAAGACCAACAAGTTTCAAGTCTTGAGTTTCGAGTCCTAAACAAGTCATAATGTGCTCTTCGAGTCAAAAGGCTCAAGTCCAAGTTAAGTCACATGTCATTGGTGTTAAAGTCAAAGTTGAGTTGCAAGTCATCTTATTTGTCACTCGAATCCAAGACATGTGACTCGAGTCCACACCTCTGCTTATTGGAGGGTTATTTTTTGTCAAGCATTAGCATAAATGTTAAACCTGTTCCTCATGTTAAGTTAGTATACTGCAAATTGAAATGTTCCTTCAATATTTTTGCATAATATAATCATTTTTAATTGCTGATTACATTCAATAAGAACGTTGTAAATATTCCAACTTTGGGATTTGCTTTTGAAGAATTCATACACCTCCACTGGCCTCATTGAAGCAACAAAACTGTCAGTGTTCAACCTGAACATGTGATGACAATACAACAGAACAGATGAACAGGAATTAAATTTACTCTAACGGTCGGCCCCAAAAAATATCTATCTTAAAGCCATGCCTCCACTCCAGGGATCCTCCATGAACCCGTTGCTAACATTAAAGGTTTACCCAAGAACCCCTCAACTAACCAAACGTGAAAATATGAACCATTGACTAGGGGTTCCTTGAGAATCTCCAGGGTTCCTCTAGTCACCACTAATTCTAAGAGTGTAGAAAGGTAGGGATATTAGGGACATTTTTACCCATTAACATTTCTCTCACCGATTGTATTGCCCGACTTCCACAATTCCTAATTCATTGTGAACCCCAGGATGCCCAATTGCACCTTGATGATGCCGTCCGCGCCGCAGAGGATATGAAGGAGCAGGCAGCCATGGTGGAGCGCAGAAACGGTCTGATGGTGGCTGAAATCGAGGAGCTGAGAGTTGCTCTGGAACAGACAGAGAGAGGCCGCAAAGTGGCTGAGACTGAGCTGGTGGACGCCAGCGAGCGTGTCGGACTGCTGCACTCCCAGGTACGGGTCAAAAGCCATTTCTAATGAAACTCAACCAAGCATACCGTTTACATTTTCATGATTTCAGCCTTGTGACTTTCTCTTTCTCAGACTTGTAAGTTCTCTTGAGAGTCAAACAAATCGTCTTGTTTCCTCCTTCAGAACACCAGCCTTGCGAACACCAAGAAGAAGCTGGAGACTGACCTGGTTCAGGTGCAGGGAGAGGTGGACGACATCGTCCAGGAGGCCAGGAATGCAGAGGAGAAGGCCAAGAAGGCCATCACTGACGTGAGTCCTTGAATTACATCAACTTGATTTGTCCCCAAGGGCCAGCAGTCGCTGGGCTGGTTTAACCACACCAAAGATCCCAAAGGAGCTTTATGATTGGTGCATAAATTAAACTAACTACCATTCCAGGCGGCCATGATGGCCGAGGAGCTGAAGAAGGAGCAGGACACCAGCTCTCACCTGGAGAGGATGAAGAAGAACCTGGAGGTCACAGTCAAGGACCTGCAGCACCGTCTGGATGAGGCTGAGAATCTGGCCATGAAGGGAGGCAAGAAGCAGCTCCAGAAACTGGAGTCCAGGGTGAGTTAACAGCAGGGTGGATTGAAAAACAGTTTGCTGGAAATGTATTTGATCATATAAAAATAATGTATGTTGGGGGAAAATGCCTCACTTTGGCGAACATTTACATTTTCTAACACAAAGAAATCTACTTTTGGTAAGATTTGAATATGGCATTCTGGGTATTTTGTAGGAAAATACATGTTTAATAACTGAAGATTACTGTGTTTAAATACATTTTATACGTTTTATTATTACAATTTTGAGTAATTCACTCTTAAAAGCTAAAGTCTTTCAGCATTAAGGTTTGAGAATGTCAGGGGTTCACCTAGGGGTTATGATAGGGGCTGTACCAAATGTTTGATGTATTATAATAATTGATTATGCTTATGTTGTACTAATTAAAGAGGAGAGGTTTATAATACCCCCCCCCCCTCCTTCCATTTATAGGGTCCTAGACTACAGATTAACAATATACTTTATGAGGTTTAATATTGTTCCACAGTACATTTCTAGTCTCTGCCTCTTATAAAGAAACTGTCTGAGAAATGTGTGAGTTCAGGGTGTCTGTGAGAAGAGCCTAAAATATAAAAGAGATGCAGAGACACAGAACTCCCCAGGGAGTGTAAGAGTTAAGAGACTAGTCAAACATTCCATTATAAATCAAATTGGGGTGTGGACAATTACTGCTAAGCTTTAAGATAACACTGAAACGCTTTGTTTGTGTAGCTGTGGATGCATTGGCTTGGTCTCATGAGTAGAAGGTAATGACATAGGCAGTGACATCACTAAGGCTGGACTTCAGGTTTTATAAAATATCTTGGACCCTTGAGTATTTTGCAGAACTTACTCGGAAACATGCATGCTATGTTCCTGTTGACAACTTCTGCCTGCAATTGCATTAATAAAAGTTGTTGAATGATTTAACCTCTCTAGGGTATGTGGGAAGCTAGCGTCCCATCTAGCCAACATCCAGTGAGGTTGCAGAGCGCCAAATTTAAATACAGAAATACTCATTATAAAAATTCAGAAAACAAAACATATTTTACATAGGTTTAAATATTAACTTCTTGTGAATCCAACCACGGTGTCAGATTTTAAAAATGCTTTACGACGAAAGCATACCTTACAATTATTTGAGAACATATCCCAGTTGACAAATTATTACAAACAGTAACCAGCCAAGCAGAAGCATTACATAACTCAGAAATAGAGATAAAATTAATCCCTTACCTTTGATGATCTTCATATGGTGGCACTCAGAAGAAATTACTTTACTAAATAAATGTTCTTTTTGTTCGATAAAGTGTCTTTATATCCAAAAACCTCAGTTTTGTTTGCTCGTTTTCTTCAGTAATCCAAGCCTGAAACCATTTCTAAAGACTGTTGACATCTAGTGGAAGGCATAGGAACTGCAAATTGAGTCCTAAGTCAATGGATACTGTAATGGCATTGTATAGAAAACTACAAAACCAACAAAAAAAATACTTCCTGAATGGATTTTTCTCAGGTTATCGACGGCCAAATCAGTTCTGTTAACCACAGGGCTATTGTGTATTAATGAGTTCTCTCAATAACCCACCTACATAATGAAATGTATTTTTATTTTTATAATAGACCCCTTTAATTAAAATCGTAAAAGTACATAGGAACACTTGTGCCTCCTCGACTAGCTGAAGAACATTCCTGTTTTACAAAGATTTGTTACGTCTGACTTCACCACCTCACATAAATGCCGACGTTTATTTCTTCCACAAAGGTGCGTGAGCTGGAGACTGAGGTGGAGGCCGAGCAGAGAAGAGGTGTAGACGCGGTCAAGGGAGTCCGCAAGTATGAGCGCAGAGTCAAGGAGCTCACTTACCAGGTAAGAGAAAGTGCATTCTGCACACACTAAAGCACACTGGTTTGTGTGTTAAACTATGGACTATTGATTCTTGTAACTTCTCCCACAGACTGAGGAGGATAAGAAGAACGTTGCCAGACTTCAGGACCTGGTAGATAAGCTGCAGATGAAAGTGAAGGCCTACAAGAGGCAGGCTGAGGAAGCGGTGAGTCACAGACTTAGTCAAATCCTCTGAGAGCTTACAGTCCCAAGGAGACATTACAAAACATTTAGTGAGATTAGTTGAAGTGTTGTTACTGCACAACGTCAACATTGACTCAGTTGATAGTGCAAGTAATTTCTGAAGAAATGTGTAACATTTTAAAGTAGAGAGGGTTGAATATTATTTAGCTTTGTGCCGGGGGCTGGTCTGGTGGTGGTGCTGACTCTCCTGGATCACATGACCCTGGAAGCAGCAGATTGATCCTCTGTTCCACCACTCACTTTCTCTTCTGTATCATATACTGTACAATGCTATCCTAAATCTGTCAATAAAAAAAAAACGTTCAAATACATTTTAAAAATATATATTAATTTGGTAGCTGAAGCTCCAAACTTTCAATACTGATGTTATGCTCTCCTCTCTTTTCCTCACCCAGGAGGAAGCATCCAACCAGCACATGTCTAAGTTCCGGAAGGTTCAGAATGAGCTGGAAGAGGCTGAGGAGCGTGCTGACATCGCTGAGACTCAGGTCAACAAGCTCAGAGCCAAGACCCGTGACTCTGGAAAGGTATAGAAGTGCTGCTAAACCTACACCTGACTTCACAGTAGACAATTCTGACATTTTACACTCACTCAAATGTATTTTAGATTTCTGAGAAACACATTTCAGGACAGGGTAAATAAAATAACTAATCCAAATTTAGTTGGTACAAGGTGTTTACAGAGTCTTAAATGCTTGAGCCATTCTGTTATTACCAAGTGTTGATATAATTATCATGTTCATTATTAATACTGATCCATTCTGTTATTACCATGTGTTGATATAATTATCATGTTCATTATTAATACTGATCCATTCTGTTATTACCAAGTGTTGATATAATGATCATGTTCATTATTAATACTGATCCATTCTGTTATTACCAAGTGTTGATATATTTATCATGTTCATTATTAATACTGATCCATTCTGTTATTTCTTTCTTCTTACAGGGAAAAGAATCTGAATAAACAAGACCAAAGTCCTGTCAATTTCCTGTGTTTCATAAAATATGATTTTCATGGTGAAATGTTGAGCATTGATTAAAAACATGTCGGCCTACATACACTTCCTTTGTGACTGTGGACTTATTTCTCAGAAAACAGCTTTTCATACCATAAAAAATACCTTACTTTAACTAGGATTCAAACCACAACACTTGTTTTGGTTAAGAGCTGAGGGTTGAGGCTGGAGAAATGTAATCACTTTCAAATTCCTGAACAGAGCTATGGATGCAAAGATTGATAATCCATTACATCATAAATTATAGTTATAGTTATAACCTTTTACACTCTGGGGAATTGACCTATATGGACACGCCCAAATTGGAATGTTTTGAAAAGAAACAAATGGGAGGAATATATGCGTAACCATGGTAACTAATTGAGCGAAAACATTTTTGGGAGATTGAGCGGAAATTCTTAGATCAAGTTCTCCAGAGACAACTGCATTCGAATTTTGTCACAGATTATGCATACAATAACCTGGTGTGGACAGAAAATGTAAACATTTATAAATGGTAATCGTGCATCTGACTCAATTACACAAGATTTTAGTTCTGGGTTAACTAAAACCCAGATGCACATAAATGGATAAACACTGACAATTGGGATACCGATTTATCATTAGAAAATTTGAATATCCGATTTTTGTCAGAAATACAAAAGTTCCATAATGATTAGTGTTTCCCCCCAGCCCTCTAGTGGTGAAATTACAGTAATGCGCATTATAAACACAGTAATACACAGCAGGCTTTTGCACATTCAGATGGATTAATTGACCTTTCAGGAGGAAAATAAAATTGTCTGATTAGTGCCCACAAAATCATGAAAAACTAAACAATTAGCTAGATTAATATTTAGAAATCTTAATTGAAGATTATGATTATTCAAAATGTATTTGATTGAAGAACACATTACACACTAAAAACTAAACATTTAGCTAGATTAATATTTAGAAATCTTAATTGAAGATTATAATTATTCAAAATGTATTTGCTTGAAGAACACTGTACATTAGCGGCGGTCGTTAACATGAGGAAGGATGATGTAATTTTTTAGAGAGGCCTTATTTCTCTTACAGCGAATTGGATGACTGTCGTTCATATTCCATTCACCCAGCTCTATGTAACATCCATAGGTTTAGGTTACTGTCGTTCATATTCCATTCACCCAGCTCTATGTAACATCCATAGGTTTAGGTTACTGTCGTTCATATTCCATTCACCCAGCTCTATGTAACATCCATAGGTTTAGGTTACTGTCATTCATATTCTATTCACCCAGCTCTATGTAACATCCATAGGTTTAGGTTACTGTCATTCATATTCTATTCACCCAGCTCTATGTAACATCCATAGGTTTAGGTTACTGTCATTCACCCAGCTCTATGTAACATCCATAGGTTTAGGTTACTGTCATTCATATTCTATTCACCCAGCTCTATGTAACATCCATAGGTTTAGGTTACTGTCATTCACCCAGCTCTCTGTAACATCCATAGGTTTAGGTTACTGTCGTTCATATTCCATTCACCCAGCTCTATGTAACATCCATAGGTTTAGGTTACTGTCATTCATATTCCATTCACCCAGCTCTATGTAACATCCATAGGTTTAGGTTACTGTCATTAACCCAGCTCTATGTAACATCCATAGGTTTAGGTTACTGTCATTCATATTCCATTCACCCAGCTCTATGTAACATCCATAGGTTTAGGTTACTGTCATTCATATTCTATTCACCCAGCTCTATGTAACATCCATAGGTTTAGGTTACTGTCATTAACCCAGCTCTATGTAACATCCATAGGTTTAGGTTACTGTCGTTCATATTCCATTCACCCAGCTCTATGTAACATCCATAGGTTTAGGTTACTGTCATTCATATTCCATTCACCCAGCTCTATGTAACATCCATAGGTTTAGGTTACTGTCATTCATATTCCATTCACCCAGCTCTATGTAACATCCATAGGTTTCGGCTACTACATGATACTCAAATTGTCCCTATACCCATCATGAGGTTCCTACAACCTGGCCTATGAATGAAAGTTTACAAAGTAGGTGCGCAGATCAAGAGGGCTCCATGAGTTGCACAGCAGTGGTCTAAAGCACTGCATCTCAGTGCAAGAAGCATCACTACAGTCCCTGGTTCGAATCCAGGCTGTATCACATAAGGCCGTGATTGGTTGTCCCATAGGGCGGCGCACAATTGGTCCAGCGTCGTCTGGGTTTGCCGGGGTAGGGTGTCATTGTAAATAACAATTTGATATTAACTGACATGCCTGGTTAAATAAAAAATATAATTTTAAGTAATCAAAGTGACAGTCAGTGACACATTCAACACCGCCTTGCACACTCTTGCGTGCATTTAGCTGATCTAGGGTCACATCAAATTTGATTTGTCACATGAGAGTACAACAAGTGTACACCTTATAGTGAAATGCTTACTTGTCATTTTAGGTGAAATTGAAAAAAAGGGGCGGATCCTTAAGACAACGCAGTCTTAAGAAAAATAAGTGTTAATTAAAAAATGTAAAATGAGAGTAACAAATAATTAAAGAGCAGCAGTAAAATAACTGCAGCGAGGCTATACAGGGGGTACCGGTACAGAGTCAATATGTGTGGACACCGGTTAGTTGAGGTAATTGAGGTAATATGTACATGTAGGTAGAGTCATTAAAGTAACTATGCATAGATTATAAACAGAGAGTAGCATCAGCGTAAAGGGGGGTGGGCAATGCAAATAGTCTGTGTAGCCATTTGATTAGCTGTTCAGGAGTCTTATGGCTTGGGGGTAGAAGCTGTTAACAAGCCTTTTGGACCGAGAGTTGGCACTCCAGTACTACTTGCCGTGCTGTAGAAGAGAGAACGGTCTATGACTAGGGTGGCTGGAGTCTTTGACAACCCTCTGTCGTGCCTTGCGGTCGGAGGCTGAGCAGTTGCCTTACCAGGCAGTGATGCAACCAGTGATGCTCTCGATGGTGCAACTGTAGAACTTTGAGGATCTGAGGACCCATGACAAATCTTTTCAGTCTCCTGATGGGGAATAGGCTTTGTTGTGCCCTTTTCACAGCTGTCTTGGTGTGTTTGGACCATGATCATTTGTTGGTGATGTGGACACCAAGGAACAGCTCTCAACCTGCTCCACTATAGCGCTGTCGATGTGAATGGTGACCTGTTCGGCCCTCCTTTTCCTGTAGTCCACAATCATCTCCTTTGATTTGATCACGTTGAGGGAGAGGTTGTTGTCCTGGCACCACACGGCCATGTCTCTGACCTCCTCGCTCTAGGCTGTCTCATCGTTGTAGATAATCAGGCCTACCACTGTTGTGTCATCGGCAAATTTAATGATGCTGTTGGAGTCGTGCCTTGCCGTGCAGTCATGAGTGAACAGGGAGTACAGGAGGGGCCTGAGCACGCACCCCTGAGAGGCCCCTGTGTTGAGGATCAGCGTGGCGGATGTGTTGTTACCTACCCTTATCACCAGGGGCGGCCCATCAGGAAGTCCAGGATCCAGTTGCAGAGGGATGTGTTTAGTCCCAGGGTCCTTAGCTTAGTGATGAGCTTTGAGGGCACTATGGTGTTGAACGCTGAGCTGTAGTCAATGAATAGCATTCTCACATAGGTGTTCATTTTGTCCAGGTGGAAAAGGGCAGTGTGGAGTGCAATAGAGACTACATCATCTGTGGATCTGTTGGGGCGGTATGCAAATTAGAGTGGATCTAGGTGTTCTGGGATGGTGGTGTTGATGTGAGCCATGACCAGCCTTTCAAAGCACTTCATGGCTACTGATGTGAGTGCTACGGGTCGTTAGTCATTTAGGCAGGTTACCTTAGTGTTCTTGGGCACAGGCACTATGGTGGTCTGCTTGAAACATGTTGGTATTACAGACTCGGACAGGGAGAGGTTGAAAATGTCAGTGAAGACACTTGCTATTTGGTCAGCCCATGCTCACAGTACACGTCCTGGTAATCCGTCTGGCCCTGCGGCCCTGTGAATGCTGACCTGTCTAAAGGTCTTACTCACATTGGCTGCGGAGAGCGTGATCACAGTCTTCAGGTACATCTAGTGCTCTCATGCATGTTTCAGTGTTATTTGTCTCGAAGCGAGCATAGAAGTAGTTTAGCTCATCTGGTAGGCTTGTGTCACTGGGCAGCTCTCGGCTGTACTTCCCTTTGTAGTGTGTAATGGTTTGCAGGTCCTGCCACATCCGATGAGCTTCAGAGCCGGTGTAGTAGGACTCGATCTTAGTCCTGTATTGGCGCTTTGCCTGTTTGGTGGTTCGTCGGGGGGGCATACATTTCTTAGAAGCTTCCGGGTTAGTCCCGCTCCTTGAAAGCGGAAGCTCTAGCCTTTAGCTCAGTGCGGATGTTGCCTGTAATCCATGGCTTCTGGTTGGGGTATGTAGGTCACTGTGGGGACGACGTCATCGATGCACTTATTGATGAAGCCAATGACTGATGTGGTGTACACCTCAATGCCATCGGAGGACTCCTGGAACATATTCCAGTCTGTGCTAGCAAAACAGTCCTGTACCCTAGCATCTGCTTCATCTGACCACTTTTTTATTGATCCAGTCACTGGTGCTCCCTGCTTTCATTTTTGCTTGTAAGCAGGAGTCAGGAGGATGGAATTATGGTCAGATTTGCCAAATGGAGGGAGAGGGAGAGCTTTGTATGCATCTCTGTGTGTGGAGTAAAGGTGGTCCAGAGTTCTTTTCCCTCTGGTTGCACATTTAACATGTTGATAGAAATTTTGTAAAACTGATTTAAGTTTCCCTGCATTAAAGTCCCCGGCTACTAGAAGCGCCTCCTCTGGGTGAGCGTTTTCTTGTTTGTTTATGGCGGAATACAGCTCATTCGATGCTATCTTAGTGCCAGCCTCTGACTGTGGTGGTATGTAAACAGCTACAGCGAATACAGATGGACTTGCCAAACCCCCCCAATAATTAACTTAATTTTGTCACCAGAGTCATACTTTGTGGCACTATATAGAATATATATTTTGTTCTATAGAACAAAATTCAGCAGGATAGGCAGCCGAAATTCATTAAAGTATGTGTTATATTAAACAGAGGGAGTAAAATGTAGGCAAGCAATAAACATTTCAGAACTATTAGTCAAATTAGACATGGGCGAGATGACGAATTTTGGCAAAGAGATTTATAGACTAATAAACTTAAAACAAAATAGCCAAACCCAAAACTGCAGACATTACTTGTGCCTCCCCCGCGATCAAACCGCCACAAAAAATGTATGAAACGCAGCCTAACGGGATCACTGACAGCTGCCTTGAAAGACACAAATAAAACCTGCTTTCTGCTACTAAGATCAGTGAAATGTGAACTGACAACGGAGTGAAGAGCAGAAATCTCAACTAGCAAGAAAGTTGCAACAATGAAGAATTGAGTGTGTGCCCGTCCACGTGAAGGACTTTCGGCACAGCACCGGTGGAGGCGTAGCAACGATCCTGAGGACTGACATGGGATGGGCGCCTTCCGAGCCAACCGTGGTAAGAAACCTCTCAAGCCAACTAGGGCGTGACAGCCCAGCGCGCTGGCTTATACATTTTTTTATTATTGATACAGAAACATTAAACAATTATTCAGATTTGTTAAGAAAAAGTTGATTGGCAAAGTCATGAAACCTTGGAAGAATTGAAAAACACCTTTGGGATATGGTAAAAAATTATGCCTCTGGGTATCAGAATGTGGGAGAGCGGTGGAAAATCACAGAGTAGGCTATTTGGGAGTTGTAGTTTTAAGGAGAATCAGTGGGAAGAAAATTGCCTACATGCCTACAGTATGCAATGTAACTGTATAATATAACTGTACAGCGCAACACATCCTTTAAAATATCAACACCCACATGGTGACTGTCTCCCAAATGACACCCTATTCCCTTTCTAGTGCACTACTTTTAACCAGGGCCCATAGGGTTAGAGCATGTTGTAGGTTCCTGTTGTAGGTTCCTGTTGTGTGTTGAGCCAGTGTGTGGTGGAAGAGATTAAGATAAAGAGATGTTGAAAGGGTGAGACTGTCTCAATGCACGAGAGGAACTAAAGCAAGCCAGTCAGATCTTCTAAGGCAAGTATCTGTGTGAGCAGACGACCAGCTATAATTAGGACTACTGTAGATGTCAGTCATTATTTATTGAAGCTAGAAAAGCCATCATACCGAGCGTACTGAGTTGGTTTAGGATATATTGTTATTCACCGAGAATTGGATTATCTTTGCACTGTGTAGGCCTACTTCACAGTCTATGAGCACAGTATTACATCAGTTGAGATGCATCGTGTTGAAGAGCTTCTGTTTCTGTTGACCAAGCGGGACGTTTTTCTATGTGTTCTCAACCCTTGTTGTGTCTCTACTCTCTATCATACAGGATGGATTAGACTAGAGTAGAATAGAATAGAGTAGAATAGAAAACAGTAGAATAGAGTAGAATAGAAAACAGTAGAATAGAGTAGAAGAAAACAGTAGAATAGAGTAGAAGAAAACAGTAGAATAGAGTAGAAGAAAACAGTAGAATAGAGTAGAATAGAGTAGAGTAGAAAACAGTAGAGTAGAGTAGAATAGAGTAGAGTAGAAACCAGTAGAGTAGATGAAAACAGTAGAATAGAGTAGAAAACAGTAGAGTAGAGTAGAATAGAGTAGAGTAGAAAACAGTAGAGTAGAATAGAAAACAGTAGAATAGAGTAGAGAAGAAAACAGTAGAATAGAGTAGAGTAGAAAACAGTAGAGTAGAGTAGAATAGAAAACAGTAGAATAGAGTTGAGTAGAAAACAGTAGAGTAGAGTAGAATAGAAAACAGTAGAATAGAGAAGAAAACAGTAGAAGAGTAGAGTAGAAAACAATAGAATAGAGTAATGTAGAATAGAATAGAGTAGGAAACAGTAGAATAGAATAGAGTAGAATAGAGTTGAGTAGAAAACAGTAGAGTAGAATAGAAAACAGTAGGATAGAAAACAGTAGAATAGAAAACAGTAGAGTAGAATAGCTTTATTTGACTTAAGGTTGATGGTATTGTTTCTATGCAGGATGGCTGTTATTGATGCCGTGCTGGATCGTCTGCTAGATGAACTCCTGGGTCTGGGTCGTCTCCTGTCTCCTCTCTGCTCCCCCTTTGTTCTCCTCCAGCTCTCTGCTCTGGTTGTCCTTCTCCTCCTGTCCCTCCGTGTCGTCTGTCTGCTGTGGAGCCATGCTCAGTTCACCAGACGTCTCCGGTGCTTCAGTAAACCCCCCACACAAAACTGGCTGATGGGACACCTGGGAGAGGTGAGAAAACAGACTCTCTGTGTGTGTGTGTGTGTGTATGTATGTGTACAGACTGAATGAATGGATGGAATTGATAGGACATTAACCCCTACACTACAACCTGCATGTTGAGATGATTTTTTTTTGGACTTTGGTTAATAAAGCTGATCCAATATTAATTTAAATGTATGTTGCTCCAGGGAAAGGAAATGGTTTTGTTGTTGTTGTGAATTCAGTGGATGTTTTAAGTCTCAGTGACCACCATTTTGTATTAGGCTAGTGAAGCTGACTGTTAGGCAACAGTGCTTTGTTGACAGGAAAAGGTTCTTCCTGTTGTTCAGAAGGGTAAGCTACTGTAAGTGTTGCACCACAAACACTGAAAACTAAAGTCTGTCTTTTACAACTCTAGTTGTCAACACTGAAAACTAAAGTCCGTCTTTTACAACTCTAGTCGTCAACACTGAAAACTAAAGTCCGTCTTTTACAACTCTAGTCGTCAACACTGAAAACTAAAGTCTGTCTTTTACAACTCCAGTCGTCAACACTGAAAACTAGTCTGTTTTTACAGCTCCAGTCGTCAACACTGAAAACAAGTCTGTTTTTACAGCTCCAGTCGTCAACACTGAAAACGAGTCTGTTTTTACAGCTCCAGTCGTCAACACTGAAAACGAGTCTGTTTTTACAGCTCCAGTCGTCAACACTGAAAACGAGTCTGTTTTTACAGCTCCAGTCGTCAACACTGAAAACGAGTCTGTTTTTACAGCTCCAGTCGTCAACACTGAAAACGAGTCTGTTTTTACAGCTCCAGTCGTCAACACTGAAAACGAGTCTGTTTTTACAGCTCCAGTCGTCAACACTTAAAACGAGTCTGTTTTTACAGCTCCAGTCGTCAACACTGAAAACGAGTCTGTTTTTACAGCTCCAGTTGTCAACACTGAAAACGAGTCTGTTTTTACAACTCCAGTCGTCAACACTGAAAACGAGTCTGTTTTTACAGCTCCAGTCGTCAACACTGAAAACGAGTCTGTTTTTACAGCTCCAGTTGTCAACACTGAAAACGAGTCTGTTTTTACAGCTCCAGTCGTCAACACTGAAAACGAGTCTGTTTTTACAACTCCAGTCGTCAACACTGAAAACGAGTCTGTTTTTACAGCTCCAGTCGTCAACACTGAAAACGAGTCTGTTTTTACAGCTCCAGTCGTCAACACTGAAAACGAGTCTGTTTTTACAGCTCCAGTCGTCAACACTGAAAACGAGTCTGTTTTTACAGCTCCAGTCGTCAACACTGAAAACGAGTCTGTTTTTACAGCTCCAGTTGTCAACACTGAAAACGAGTCTGTTTTTACAGCTCCAGTTGTCAACACTGAAAACGAGTCTGTTTTTACAGCTCCAGTCGTCAACACTGAAAACGAGTCTGTTTTTACAACTCCAGTCGTCAACACTGAAAACGAGTCTGTTTTTACAGCTCCAGTCGTCAACACTGAAAACGAGTCTGTTTTTACAGCTCCAGTCGTCAACACTGAAAACGAGTCTGTTTTTACAGCTCCAGTCGTCAACACTGAAAACGAGTCTGTTTTTACAGCTCCAGTCGTCAACACTGAAAACGAGTCTGTTTTTACAGCTCCAGTCGTCAACACTGAAAACGAGTCTGTTTTTACAACTCCAGTTGTCAACACTGAAAACGAGTCTGTTTTTACAGCTCCAGTCGTCAACACTGAAAACTAGTCTGTTTTTACAACTCCAGTCGTCAACACTGAAAACGAGTCTGTTTTTACAGCTCCAGTCGTCAACACTGAAAACGAGTCTGTTTTTACAGCTCCAGTCGTCAACACTGAAAACGAGTCTGTTTTTACAGCTCCAGTCGTCAACACTGAAAACGAGTCTGTTTTTACAGCTCCAGTCGTCAACACTGAAAACGAGTCTGTTTTTACAGCTCCAGTTGTCAACACTGAAAACGAGTCTGTTTTTACAACTCCAGTTGTCAACACTGAAAACGAGTCTGTTTTTACAGCTCCAGTCGTCAACACTGAAAACGAGTCTGTTTTTACAGCTCCAGTCGTCAACACTGAAAACGAGTCTGTTTTTACAGCTCCAGTCGTCAACACTGAAAACGAGTCTGTTTTTACAGCTCCAGTCGTCAACACTGAAAACGAGTCTGTTTTTACAGCTCCAGTCGTCAACACTGAAAACGAGTCTGTTTTTACAACTCCAGTCGTCAACACTGAAAACGAGTCTGTTTTTACAGCTCCAGTCATCAACACTGAAAACGAGTCTGTTTTTACAGCTCCAGTCGTCAACACTGAAAACGAGTCTGTTTTTACAGCTCCAGTCGTCAACACTTAAAACGAGTCTGTTTTTACAACTCCAGTCGTCAACACTGAAAACGAGTCTGTTTTTACAGCTCCAGTCGTCAACACTGAAAACGAGTCTGTTTTTACAGCTCCAGTCGTCAACACTGAAAACGAGTCTGTTTTTACAACTCCAGTCGTCAACACTGAAAACGAGTCTGTTTTTACAGCTCCAGTCATCAACACTGAAAACGAGTCTGTTTTTACAGCTCCAGTCGTCAACACTGAAAACGAGTCTGTTTTTACAGCTCCAGTCGTCAACACTTAAAACGAGTCTGTTTTTACAACTCCAGTCGTCAACACTGAAAACGAGTCTGTTTTTACAGCTCCAGTCGTCAACACTGAAAACGAGTCTGTTTTTACAGCTCCAGTCGTCAACACTGAAAACGAGTCTGTTTTTACAGCTCCAGTCGTCAACACTGAAAACGAGTCTGTTTTTACAGCTCCAGTCGTCAACACTGAAAACGAGTCTGTTTTTACAGCTCCAGTCGTCAACACTGAAAACAAGTCTGTTTTTACAGCTCCAGTTGTCAACACTGAAAACAAGTCTGTTTTTACAGCTCCAGTCGTCAACACTGAAAACGAGTCTGTTTTTACAACTCCAGTCGTCCTGCCCTTTACAGTACAAAACATCTCCTTGTAAAGTGTTTATTGGCCACTCGTTCCACACCACTATCCCCCGGCCTGCGGCTAGAAAGGAGTAGCTTTGTATCAGTACTGCTGTTGTTTCAGCAGTGGGTTTTTGTGACACCCGTGACTGGATATTGCACATGGAAGTTTGGTTTCAGCAATAGTACAGCATGAAACATTACCTTCAAATGTCCCAATGCTGGAGGAACCTCCCCCCCAGCCTCCCTAATGTTGCCAACACTGTAGGCCTTTGATGTAGGCCTCCCCAACACTGTAGTCCTTTGATGTAGGCCTCCCCAACACTGTAGTCCTTTGATGTAGGCCTCCCCAACACTGTAGGCCTTTCTTTGTTTCCCTAATGAAATATACTTGTTTATCTTTATTCATATATTATAAACAAAATGTGTTTCTACCTACGTGTGTGTGTGTTTCTACCTACGTGTGTGTGTGTGGTGTGTGTTTCTACCTACGTGTGTGTGGTGTGTGTGTGTGTGTGTGTGTGTGTGGTGTGTGTGTGTGTGTGTAGATGCGGAGCACGGAGGAGGGCCTGCAGGCGGTGGATCAGTTGGTAAGAACCTACAGCCACTCCTGCTCCTGGTTTCTGGGCCCCTTCTACTCCCTGGTACGACTCTTCCACCCTGACTACATCAAGCCTCTGCTGCTGGCACCAGGTACATACATCTTTCACTCCTGGGTCCTGTTCATTAGGGCACCAAACTGAAGAAAACCCAACTGTAACCCAGGAGGGACTAACTGGAATTGTCCAATAAGAAGGGCTCATTTTCATTTCCCATTGCTAAATGTTTCGAAACGTTTTTTTTACTTGTGTGCCCTAATGAACAGTGTGCCCTAATGAACAGTGTGCCCTAATGAACAGTATGCCCTGTATACAGAATACCACTTCATTTAGTCCATGGACCAGAGGGCCACATTTCACACATTTGTCTACTTTGGGCTGGCAAAATCTAACAACCATTTTCAGTAAGATCCATCCATGTCCGTGGGTAATATTTCGATATCAATAACAAGGTAGCTAAATGTGGCTATCACTACATTATATGTTATGACCCCTTATGCAGTTAGTTAGGGGTCATAGACTGAGGGCATGAAATCTAGTTCTGTGTTGTCAGGGAACAATCTTCTCATACTAACTCAATTGATATATTATTCACTTGATGACACAACACTATTTAAGGTATGAAACAATTGGGATTGGTAATGACATGTCTATGGGGCCACCTTGAGGGGTACCAATGTTATACACGTATTCATGTAGTGGTGCAAGGAGACAGAATGGGCAGTATAGGGATGTGCTCTGTTACCACGTGACAAGGGTGTGAAGTACTTAAGTAAAAAAAAAATACTTTCTAGTACTACTTAAGTTGTTTGTTTGTGGTATCTTACAGATCACACCTTCCCTGTCAGCATGCTGGGTGTTAATATGCAGCAGAGTATTGTGTCAACTATAAAAACAACATGGTCCCAGATATAGATATCTTTATTTCCGTGACCAACTTCCCTAAAAACAAAAATGTTGTTCTGCTATTTGAAACACTCTGGTTTCAATGGTGAATCAGTCGAGGTAAATCATTAGATACAACAGCCCCCCCAAAAAATGGACCAATCTCGTGGTTTTTAACATAACATCCATCCAATAGGAAGGATCCAATGCTGTTTGAACCAGTCATTTTCAACGAGCATGTGAACATTCCAACTTCTCTTTAACATTCTTTAATCAGCCTTCAAACATTTTAGACTCACATTCAACAAGATATATAAATGTGTGAAAACATAATTTTATTTGGAGAGGTTATATATTAATTTGATCAGGGGCTTGTGGAGAACAATTGAATACCATCAAAGCTTTGCCACCCTAAAGTGGATGCCTTTTCCCACTGGCCCATAGACTAATAGGCTGTCTGTCATAGCTGCAGCAAGATGTTTCGAATAGGGGGGGGGGGGGTCCTGCTCACCCAAGCTCCCATACACACTCCCGTCCTGCTCACCCAAGCTCCCATACACACTCCCGTCCTGCTCACCCAAGCTCCCATACACACTCCCGTCCTGCTCACCCAAGCTCCCATACACACTCCCGTCCTGCTCACCCAAGCTCCCATACACACTCCCGTCCTGCTCACCCAAGCTCCCATACACACTCCCGTCCTGCTCACCCAAGCTCCCATACACACTCCCGTCCTGCTCACCCAAGCTCCCATACACACTCCCGTCCTGCTCACCCAAGCTCCCATACACACTCCCGTCCTGCTCACCCAAGCTCCCATACACACTCCCGTCCTGCTCACCCAAGCTCCCATACACACTCCAAGCTCCCATACACACTCCCGTCCTGCTCACCCAAGCTCCCATACACACTCCAAGCTCCCATACACACTCCCGTCCTGCTCACCCAAGCTCCCATACACACTCCAAGCTCCCATACACACTCCCGTCCTGCTCACCCAAGCTCCCATACACACTCCAAGCTCCCATACACACTCCCGTCCTGCTCACCCAAGCTCCCATACACACTCCCGTCCTGCTCACCCAAGCTCCCATACACACTCCCGTCCTGCTCACCCAAGCTCCCATACACACTCCCGTCCTGCTCACCCAAGCTCCCATACACACTCCCGTCCTGCTCACCCGAGCTCCCATACACACTCCCGTCCTGCTCACCCGAGCTCCCATACACACTCCCGTCCTGCTCACCCGAGCTCCCATACACACTCCCGTCCTGCTCACCCAAGCTCCCATACACACTCCCGTCCTGCTCACCCGAGCTCCCATACACACTCCCGTCCTGCTCACCCAAGCTCCCATACACACTCCCGTCCTGCTCACCCAAGCTCCCATACACACTCCCGTCCTGCTCACCCAAGCTCCCATACACACTCCCGTCCTGCTCACCCAAGCTCCCATACACACTCCCGTCCTGCTCACCCAAGCTCCCATACACACTCCCGTCCTGCTCACCCAAGCTCCCATACACACTCCCGTCCTGCTCACCCAAGCTCCCATACACACTCCCGTCCTGCTCACCCAAGCTCCCATACACACTCCCGTCCTGCTCACCCAAGCTCCCATACACACTCCCGTCCTGCTCACCCAAGCTCCCATACACACTCCCGTCCTGCTCACCCAAGCTCCCATACACACTCCCGTCCTGCTCACCCAAGCTCCCATACACACTCCCGTCCTGCTCACCCAAGCTCCCATACACACTCCCGTCCTGCTCACCCAAGCTCCCATTAGGCTTACAGACATGACTGCCTACAAAAACACACTGATGGGATACACAAACAGGACAAGCTACATTTTTTTTGCCAAATCACGACAGCCTTATCACACATTCAAAATGTACTGATTGATTAAAGTAGGGAAATATGTGTTCTAATTACGAGCTAAAGTTTTGGAATAAAATATGCTTCTCGTCTAGTTTAGGCTTTTTTACGAACTGCTAGTGTGTCATTTAGAATAGGTTATAACCACCCTAATGGCTAGTGTGTCATTTAGAATAGGTTATAACCACCCTAATAGCTACTGTGTCATTTAGAATAGGTTATAACCACCCTAATGGCTACTGTGTCATTTAGAATAGGTTATAACCACCCTAATGGCTACTGTGTCATTTAGAATAGGTTATAACCACCCTAATGGCCACTGTGTCATTTAGAATAGGTTATAACCACCCTAATGGCTACTGTGTCATTTAGAATTGGTTATAACCACCCTAATGGCTACTGTGTCATTTAGAATAGGTTATAACCACCCTAATGGCTACTGTGTCATTTAGAATAGGTTATAACCCCCCCTAACTGCTAGTGTGTCATTTAGAATAGGTTATAACCACCCTAATGGCTACTGTGTCATTTAGAATAGGTTATAACCACCCTAATGGCTACTGTGTCATTTAGAATAGGTTATAACCACCCTAACTGCTAGTGTGTCATTTAGAATAGGTTATAACCACCCTAATGGCTACTGTGTCATTTAGAATAGGTTATAACCCCCCTAACTGCTAGTTTGTCATTTAGAATAGGTTATAACCACCCTAACTGCTAGTTTGTCATTTAGAATAGGTTATAACCACCCTAATGGCTACTGTGTCATTTAGAATAGGTTATAACCACCCTAATGGCCAATGTGTCATTTAAAATTTGTTATAACCCCCCTAACGACTACCGTGTCATTTAGAATTGGTTATATATTGACTCTTGTAGGTCTTAATTTTGCTAATTAGATAGGCTACCTCACATCTCAATTAGGCTTAAATGTTTGTCGGTTTAGACAGAGAAGATTGGTCTAAACATGTGATTTGGTTGTCCATTGTGCTACTGGCTCTAGTGTGCTAGCTAGCCAGTGTGTTTAAAGTTGAGTTAATTTGTCATGAGAAAAAGGCTTGTGGAAAAAAGAACTCACATGGTTTTACCATCTCACCACCAGGTGGTGCTGCCGTACCCTCTACACCTCTACTCCCTGCTGACATGCTGTCTGCTTTTCTCCTTAGCAAGTAGACCAACAGTGACTATTTTTCTGAATCACCTTCACCATTTTTCCATCCTTGCAGCTTCCATCACAGTCAAAGATGAGCTTTTCTATGGGTTCCTGAGACCATGGCTGGGTAAGTACAAAACATGAACACCTTTCATTTACTTTATCCATACAATACACTCTCAAATCAAATCCTCTCTCACAGTCACAGTAATATTTCCTATGCTATATACAGTACTTTAGGATCCTCTGTCCTAGTGACAGTTACAGTAATATTTCCTATACTATATACAGTACTCTCAGATCCTCTGTCCTAGTGACAGTCACAGTAATATTGCCTATACTATATACAGTACTTTAGGATCCTCTGTCCTAGTGACAGTTACAGTAATATTTCCTATACTATATACAGTACTTTAGGATACTCTGTCCTAGTGACAGTTACAGTAATATTTCCTATACTATATACAGTACTTTAGGATCCTCTGTCCTAGTGACAGTTACAGTAATATTTCCTATACTATATACAGTACTTTAGGATCCTCTGTCCTAGTGACAGTCACAGTAATATTTCCTATACTATATACAGTACTTTAGGATCCTCTGGCCTAGTCAAAGTTACAGTAATATTTCCTATACTATATACAGTACTTCAGGATCCTCTGTCCTAGTGACAGTTACAGTAATATTTCCTATACTATATACAGTACTTTAGGATCCTCTGTCCTAGTCAAAGTTACAGTAATATTTCCTATACTATATACAGTACTTTAGGATCCTCTGTACCAGGGACAGTCACAGTAATATTTACTATACTATATACAGTACTTTAGGATCCTCTGTCGTAGTCAAAGTTACAGTAATATTTCCTATACTATATACAGTTCTCTCAGATCCTCTATCCTGGTCACAGTTACAGTAATATTGTCATACAGGACAGAGTCTTCCCCTTCTCTCATAGTCACAGTAATATTGTCATACAGGACAGAGTCTTCTCCTTCTCTCACAGTTACAGTGATATTTCCTATACTATATACAGTACTCTCAGATCCTCTATCCTGGTCACAGTCACAGTAATATTGTCATACAGGACAGAGTCTTCTCCTGAGTAACGGAGAGGACTGGTCTCGTCGTAGACGTCTACTCACTCCTGCATTCCACTTCGACATCCTCAAGAACTATGTGAAGATCTTCAACCACTCCTCAGACATCATGCATGTGAGTCTATGGAGCAACAGCAGCCATTACGTGGGTTCATTTAAGTAGCAATCAAGCAATCAACACATTTGGCCCATTAAATATGTTAGAGAAACAAGTAGTATAGCTTACAAGTTTATTTTTTTTGCATCAGCTTCTCTGTTTTTAAACTGCCCTCCGTAATTATTGGGACAGTAAAGTATTTTTTTAAAACTTATTTTAGCTCTATACTTGAAAACTTTGGATCCATATCGGGTGAAGAGTTTAGAAATTACAGCAGTTTTTGTACATAGACCTCCCATTTTAGGGGAGCGAACTAGTAAAAAGTGAAGTATTTGGTCCCGTATTCATAGCACGCAATGACTACATCCAATGAGTTTTACATCCAATGAGTTTGATGCATTTGCTTTTTGTTTTGGTTGGGTTTCAGATGATTAGGTTTCAGATACAGTGTATCAGACAGAGGTGGCTGGTGGGAGGAGCTATATCGGTTCAATTCCAGCCATTACAATGAGCCCGTCCTCCTATAGCTCCTCCCACCAGCCTCACCTGGTGTAAGAATGTAAGAGGTAGTGTGGCGATGTGGTGAGGTAGGCAACACAAATGTCTCCCATAGAGTTAGTTGGAGGACTTGTTATGGACATAACCCACTTTAGCATGTACATTGCCTTTGAGTGATTCCACCATTTTAAAGAAGTCAACTTGGTGGGGATTCCTATGGGTTTTAAGTGATCAG
Organism: Oncorhynchus clarkii lewisi; assembly: GCF_045791955.1. Classification (NCBI taxonomy): domain Eukaryota; kingdom Metazoa; phylum Chordata; class Actinopteri; order Salmoniformes; family Salmonidae; genus Oncorhynchus; species Oncorhynchus clarkii. The sequence continues at coordinate 55,274,206 of NC_092169.1, forward strand.
CCAAATATCAGAGCATTGTCGCCTGGCTGCAGTGTTTGTAAATGGCTTTAAGCTATATCACTGCCATCTAGTGGCCACAATAAATACATGACACAAGATATGATTCAGGACTCCAGCACTGCAGGTGGCTGTAAATCACCAATATTAGCTTTAGGCTTTTTACAAACACTAAGAAATAAGAAAATGGACTACTTCAAAATGGAGATAGAACGGGCAGTGTTACTGAGGCTGTCACAGACACCTTAATAGGACAGATACAAAGATGACTCCTCTAATTAACTCTATGGTCTCTCCCCTGTTGGTTGGCGTCAGTCTAAGTGGCGCCGCCTGGTGGCCGAGGGAGAGAGCCGCCAGGACATGTTCAATCACATCAGCCTGATGACTCTGGACAGTCTGCTCAGATGTACCTTCAGCTACAACAGCAACTGCCAGGAGTGAGTAGTCTATGTTTAATATTACAAGAGCCCAGTAACCTTCTACCTCTGTTACTGACTGAAACAAGAGCCTAGTAACCTTCTACCTCTGATACTGACTGAGACAAGAGCCCAGTAACCTTCTACCTCTCATACTGAAACAAGAGCCCAGTAACCTTCTACCTCTGATACTGACTGAAACAAGAGCCCAATAACCTTCTACCTCTGATACTGAGACAAGAGTCCAGTAACCTTCTACCTCTGATACTGAGACAAGAGCCCAATAACCTTCTACCTCTGATACTGAGACAAGAGCCCAGTAACCTTCTACCTCTGTTACTGAGACAAGAGCCCAATAACCTTCTACCTCTGATACTGAGACAAGAGCCCAGTAACCTTCTACCTCTGATACTGAGACAAGAGCCCAATAACCTTCTACCTCTGATACTGAGACAAGAGCCCAGTAACCTTCTACCTCTGATACTGACTGAGACAAGAGCCCAGTAACCTTCTACCACTGATACTGAGACAAGAGCCCAGTAACATTCTACCTCTGATACTGAGACAAGAGTCCAGTAACCTTCTACCTCTGATACTGACTGAGACAAGAGTCCAGTAACCTTCTACCTCTGATACTGAGACAAGAGCCCAGTAACCATAGTCCCCTCTACCCTCCTCTATCTAACCCTGTCTCCACCCTCCCTCCTCTATCTAACCCTGTCTCTACCCTCCTCCTCTATCTAACCCTGTCTCTACCCTCCCTCCTCTATCTAACCCTGTCTCCATCCTCCCTCCTCTATCTAACCCTGTCTCCATCCTCCCTCCTCAATCTAACCCTGTCTCTACCCTCCCTCCTCTATCTAACCCTGTCTCCATCCTCCCTCCTCTATCTAACCCTGTCTCCACCCTCCTCCTCTATCTAACCCTGTCTCCATCCTCCCTCCTCTATCTAACCCTGTCTCCATCCTCCCTCCTCTATCTAACCCTGTCTCCATCCTCCCTCCTCTATCTAACCCTGTCTCCATCCTCCCTCCTCTATCTAACCCTGTCTCAATCCTCCCTCCTCTATCTAACCCTGTCTCCATCCTCCCTCCTCTATCTAACCCTGTCTCCCTCCTCCCTCCTCTATCTAACCCTGTCTCCACCCTCCCTCCTCTATCTAACCCTGTCTCTACCCTCCCTCCTCTCTCTAACCCTGTCTCCATCCTCCCTCCTCTAACTAACCCTGTCTCCATCCTCTATCTAACCCTGTCTCCATCCTCCCTCCTCTATCTAACCCTGTCTCCACCCTCCCTCCTCTATCTAACCCTGTCTCCACCCTCCCTCCTCTATCTAACTCTGTCTCCACCCTCCCTCCTCTATCTAACCCTGTCTCTACCCTCCCTCCTCTCTCTAACCCTGTCTCCATCCTCCCTCCTCTAACTAACCCTGTCTCCATCCTCTATCTAACTCTGTCTCCTCTATCTAACCTTGTCTCTACCCTCCTCCTCTATCTAACCCTGTCTCCATCCTCTATCTAACTCTGTCTCCTCCCTCCTCTATCTAACCCTGTCTCTACCCTCCCTCCTCTATCTAACCCTGTCTCCATCCTCCCTCCTCTATCTAACCCTGTCTCCATCCTCCCACCTCTATCTAACCCTGTCTCCATCCTCCCTCCTCTATCTAACCCTGTCTCCATCCTCCCTCCTCTATCTAACCCTGTCTCCATCCTCCCTCCTCTATCTAACCCTGTCTCCATCCTCCCTCCTCTATCTAACCCTGTCTCCATCCTCCCACCTCTATCTAACCCTGTCTCCTCCCTCCTCTATCTAACTCTGTCTGATGGCTCCTTTCCTTTCGTCCAGGAGTTCCAGTGAGTACATAGCAGCCATTTTTGAGCTGAGTACCCTGGTGATCGAGCGGAGAGGACGTATCCTGCACCACTGGGACTGTCTGTACTGGAGGTCCCCAGAGGGACAGCGCTTCAAACAGGCCTGTAGTGTAGTACACGGGTAAGAAGATTGGCTGAAGATTTCCCTGAAATTCCAAGATTTTCCTGAAATTCCTTTTGAAAGATACCTGGAAGCTGGAAATCCAAGATTCCTCCAAACAGGATTTCTGGAATACTTTGGAATTTTCAGAAAGTAACTCAAGTTCTTACAACCCTATACACAGGTTCACCAGGACTGTTGTCCAGGAGCGCAGAGCACAGCTTCTCCACCGGGGGGAGCCAGAGAGCCCTGACACCACAGGAGGGGAGGAGAATAAGAAGAAAAGAGTAGCAGACTTCATTGATTTGTTACTGCTGTCAAAGGATGAGGATGGTCATGGTCTTACAGATGAGGAGATAAAAGCAGAGGCAGACACTTTCATGTTTGGAGGTGATCCTCGAGTGTTCAGATCCACCCTATCCTTTACTGTATTTACCCTGGCAGTATATTCTATCATAAACTACTGTATTTACCCTGGCAGTATATCCTATCATAAACTACTGTATTTACCCTGGCAGTATATCCTATCATAAACTACTGTATTTACCCTGGCAGTATATCCTATCATAAACTACTGTAACTACCCTGGCAGTATATCCTATCATAAACTACTGTGTTTACCCTGGCAGTATATCCTATCATAAACTACTGCATTTACCCTGGCAGTATATCCTATCATAAACTACTGTATTTACCCTGGCAGTATATTCTATCATAAACTACTGTATTTACCCTGGCAGTATATCCTATCATAAACTACTGTATTTACCCTGGCAGTATATTCTATCATAAACTACTGTCTTTACCCTGGCAGTATATCCTATCATCAACTACTGTATATACCCTGGCAGTATATCCTATCATAAACTACTGTATTTACCCTGGCAGTATATCCTAGCGTAAACTACTGTATTTACCCTGGCAGTATATCCTATCGTAAACTACTGTATTTACCCTGGCAGTATATCCTATCATAAACTACTGTATTTACCCTGGCAGTATATCCTATCATAAACTACTGTATTTACCCTGGCAGTATATCCTATCATAAACTACTGTATTTACCCTGGCAGTATATCCTATCATAAACTACTGTATTTACCCTGGCAGTATATTCTATCATAAACTACTGTATTTACCCTGGCAGTATATCCTATCATAAACTACTGTATTTACCCTGGCAGTATATCCTATCATAAACTACTGTATTTACCCTGGCAGTATATCCTATCATAAACTACTGTATTTACCCTGGCAGTATATCCTATCATAAACTACTGTATTTACCCTGGCAGTATATCCTATCATAAACTACTGTCTTTACCCTGGCAGTATATCCTATCATAAACTACTGTTTTTACCCTGGCAGTATATCCTATCATAAACTACTGTATTTATCCTGGCAGTATATTCTATCATAAACTACTGTATTTACCCTGGCAGTATATCCTATCATAAACTACTGTATTTACCCTGGCAGTATATCCTATCATAAACTACTGTAACTACCCTGGCAGTATATTCTATCATAAACTACTGTATTTACCCTGGCAGTATATCCTATCATAAACTACTGTAATTACCCTGGCAGTATATTCTATCATAAACTACTGTATTTACCCTGGTAGTATATTCTATCATAAACTACTGTATTTACCCTGGCAGTATATTCTATCATAAACCACTTTGAGACTTTATTCTCTCTCAGGTCATGACACCACGGCCAGTGGGATCAGCTGGGTTCTGTATAACCTGTCTCAGCATCAGGACTACCAGGACCGCTGTAGAGCCGAGGTCAACGACCTGCTACAAGACCGAAAGACAGAGGACTTAGACTGGTCAGCACCTGTCTGTCTGTCCGTCCGTCAGTCTGTCTGTCTGCTTGCCTGTCTGTCTTTGTTTCTGTCAGGGGGATGGGTCATACCACAGGGTGAGGGGGACGGGTCATACCACAGGGTGAGGGGGACGGGTCATACCACAGGGTGAGGGGAGGGGGACGGGTCAGACCACAGGGTGAGGGGGACGGGTCATACCACAGGGTGAGAGCAGGGGGACGGGTCATACCACAGGGTGAGGGGAGGGGGACGGATCATACCACAGGGTGAGGGGAAGGGGACGGGTCATACCACAGGGTGAGGGGGATGGGTCATACCACAGGGTGAGGGGGACGGGTCATACCACAGGGTGAGGGGGACGGGTCATACCACAGGGTGAGGGGAAGGGGACGGGTCATACCACAGGGTGAGGGGGACGGGTCAGACCACAGGGTGAGGGGGACGGGTCATACCACAGGGTGAGAGCAGGGGGACGGGTCATACCACAGGGTGAGGGGAAGGGGACGGGTCATACCACAGGGTGAGGGGGATGGGTCATACCACAGGGTGAGGGGGACGGGTCATACCACAGGGTGAGGGGGACGGTCATACCACAGGGTGAGGGGGACGGGTCATACCACAGGGTGAGGGGAAGGGGACGGGTCATACCACAGGATGAGGGGAGGGGGACGGGTCATACCACAGGGTGAGGGGAAGGGGACGGGTCATACCACAGGGTGAGGGGAGGGGGACGGGTCATACCACAGGGTGAGGGGAAGGGGACGGGTCATACCACAGGGTGAGGGAGTGGGACGGGTCATACCACAGGGTGAGGGGAGGGGGACGGGTCATACCACAGGGTAAGGGGGACGGGTCATACCACAGGGTGAGGGGGATGGGTCATACCACAGGGTGAGGGGGACGGGTCATACCACAGGGTGAGGGGGACGGGTCATACCACAGGGTGAGGGGGACGGGTCATACCACAGGGGGAGGGCAGGGGGACGGGTCATACCACAGGGTGAGGGGAGGGGAACGGGTCATACCACAGGGTGAGGGGAGGGGGACGGGTCATACCACAGGATGAGGGCAGAGGGTTCATACCACAGGCCTTTCTCAAATAGGTCACATTTGTAATAATGAAAAGTCCCGTCCTCTCTTCATCTCAACATGGCAGGAATGTGTTCTCATCAGTCTAGTTCTTTATATGATACAAGGAGAAGATACCAAGTTAATAAGAGTAGTCTTGGATCTCTGTGGGCCAGGACACTCAAAACCACAGAGAGGATACCACTTTAATAAGTGTAGTCTTGGATCTCTGTGGGCCAAGACACTCAAAACCACAGAGAGGATACCACGTTAATAAGAGGAGTCTGGGGATCTCTGTAGGCCAAGACTCTCAAAACAGACCAGTCCTTTCTGTGTGTGTGAATGATCCATAAAAGAGTGCCTGGTGTGTTGTGTTTCTGCAGGGAGGACCTGAGCAGCCTCCCCTTCACCACCATGTGTATTAAAGAGTCTCTGAGACTGCACTCCCCCGTGTCTGCTGTCACCAGACGATACACGAAGGACATGACGGTGCCAGGTGGACGGGTCATACCACAGGGTGAGGGGGACGGGTCATACCACAGGGTGAGGGGGACGGGTCATACCACAGGGTGAGGGGGATGGGTCGTACCACAGGGTGAGGGGGACGGGTCATACCACAGGGTGAGGGGAACGGGTCATACCACAGGGTGAGGGGAGGGGGACGGGTCAGACCACAGGGTGAGGGGAGGGGGACGGGTCAGACCACAGGGTGAGGGCAGGGGGATGGGTCAGACCACAGGGTGAGGGCAGGGGGACGGGTCATACCACAAGGTGAGGGGAGGGGGACGGGTCAGACCACAGGGTGAGGGGAGGGGGACGGGTCAGACCACAGGGTGATGGGAGGGGGGCGGGTCAGACCACAGGGTGAGGGCAGGGGGACGGGTCATACCACAGGGTGAGGGCAGGGGGACGGGTCATACCACAGGGTGAGGGCAGGGGGACGGGTCAGACATAAAGGGGAGGAACAGGGCTACAACCACCAAACACTTTCTCTGTCTCCCCTGCCTGCTCTGTCTAGACTACCTGCTCTGTCTCCCCTGCCTGCTCTGTCTACCCTGCCTGCCCTGACTAGACTACCTGCTCTGTCTAGACTACCTGCTCTGTCTAGACTACCTGCTCTGTCTAGACTACCTGCTCTGTCTCCCCTGCCTGCTCTGTCTACCCTGCCTGCTCTGACTAGACTACCTGCTCTGTCTAGACTACCTGCTCTGTCTAGACTACCTGCTCTGTCTACCCTGCCTGCTCTGTCTAGACTACCTGCTCTGTCTACCCTGCCTGCTCTGTCTAGACTACCTGCTCTGTCTACCCTGCCTTCTCTGTCTACCCTGCCTGCTCCGTCTACCCTGCCTTCTCTGTCTACCCTACCTGCTCTGTCTCCCCTACCTGCTCTGTCTACCCTGCCTGCTCTGTCTACCCTGCCTTCTCTGTCTACCCTGCCTTCTCTGTCTAGACTACCTGCTCTGTCTACCCTGCCTGCTCTGTCTAGACTACCTGCTCTGTCTACCCTGCCTGCTCTGTCTAGACTGCCTGCTCTGTCTACCCTGCCTGCTCTGTCTAGACTGCCTGCTCTGTCTACCCTGCCTGCTCTGTCTACCCTGCCTGCTCTGTCTAGACTGCCTGCTCTGTCTAGACTGCCTGCTCTGTCTAGACTACCTGCTCTGTCTAGACTGCCTGCTCTGTCTACCCTGCCTGCTCTGTCTAGACTGCCTGCTCTGTCTAGACTGCCTCGTGAATTACTGTTGTCACGTTCTGTTGCATAATTCAACAAATGTGTCGATAGCAGGATACACTCTGATTAGAAATCAACACTCTTGGGTCTAGATTACACCTATCTAAACATGCTTTACTTAAACAATCCGAGTGTTCATTTTCAGAAGTTGCTTTCATTTCAGCTGATCTAATTTGTGAACATTTCAACTTTTTTAAAAATTCCACGAAAAATGTATTCTCTTTCTTGTGACATACAATACCAGTCAAAAGTTTGGACACATCTACTCATTCAAGGGTTTTTCTTTATTTTTACAATGTTCTACATTGTAGAATAGAGTGAAGACATCAACACTATGAAATAACACATATGGAATCATGTAGTAACCAAAAAAGTGTTAAACAAATCAAAATATATTTTATATTTGAGTTTCTTCAAAGTAGCCACCCTTTGCCTTGATGACAGTTTTGCACACGCTTGGCATTCTCTCAACCAGCTTCATGAGCTAGTCACCTGGAATGCATTTAAATTAACAGGTGTGCCTTGTAAAAAGTTAATTTGTGGAATTTCTTTCATTAATGCGTTTGAGCCAATCAGTTGTGTTGTGACAAGGTAGGGGTGGTATACAGAAGATAGCCCTATTTGGTAAAAGACCAAGTCCATATTAAGGCAAGAACAGCTCAAATATGCAAAGAGAAAAACCCCGGAATGAGTAGGTGTGTCCAAACTTTTGACTGGTAGTGTGGAGACGGTGCGTTAAATCCCTGGCGAAGCTTCAGCGTTTTTATAGACTATAAACGGAAAGGCAACGTAAACACAGGAAATAGATAGCTGAAGAAGACAGATCCTCAGGTGTGCAGAGCCTGTGCGTTTCTAATACTAATGTCTAATGTATTTTTTCCACGTCAGGTAGCATCTGTCTGGTGAGCATCTATGGGAACCATCACAACCCTGAGATCTGGCCTGACCCAGACGTTAGTACAGTTTACTACATCGACACTCAGGGCTCTGACGAGCTCCTAATATCCTCTCACAGTGCCGCTAACAGTCACTTTAGTCTGATGGCATTTCACTCTTCTTCTCTCCAGGTCTACAACCCCATGCGCTTCGACCCTGAGAACTCAAAGGACCGTTCATCCCATGCCTTCATACCTTTCTCTTCAGGACCTAGGTGTGGATTCTAATTGACTTTATATTTATACACATTATGATCCCAGCCCATGCATAACATAGCCTAATGTTTAGAACCTGTTCCCCGATCCGTCTGTGCGTGGCATGACAGTACAAACAGATCCGGAGACCAGGCTATGATGATACAGTATCAACCATCACCGATCATTCTGTGCTATAGGAACTGTATAGGTCAGAAGTTTGCCATGGCGGAGCTGCGTGTGGTGGTGGCGCTGACCTTGAGGAGGTTCCGTTTGACCCCTGGGGGGGTGGAGGTGAGGAGGCTACCCCAGCTGGTGCTCAGGGCCGAGGGGGGGCTGTGGCTGACGCTGGAGACCCTAGACGCCCCCCAGGACTAACCCCTGAACTCCTCTCTCCTCTATGGATCAGACATAGAGAAAACTGGTTTTATGATTTTACTGTATAAACATACGCTGAGTATACGAAACGTTAAGAACACCTTAACACAGTAAAATACATAGGCCTAAAGCCTACAAATAAATAATAGAATACATAGGCCTAAAGCCTACAAATAAACAATAGAATACATAGGCCTAAAGCCGACAAATAAACAATAGAATACATAGGCCTAAAGCCGACAAATACAAACAGCAAAATATCCTGATGAAAATGCAGGTTCTCATGAATGCTCTACTCAGCCTCCCTTTCCATCTGTCTTGACTTGAGCTATGACTCAACGTTATCAGGACAGAGAACCCACATACATACTCATTGCTCTCTCAGATGGATATAAAATAAACCCGTACTTGTTGTTTCTCACAAGTGTATCAGGTTGTGAACTATGCAAACAACGTTTTTCCACTCCGGGAAGGAGAACGGTAAATGACTGTAATACATGCATTAACAGAAATGTAACCAAATGACGGGATGAACGGCACATCTACTATGCCTACTGGTTACATATATGATGGAGAATTGAACAAAACAAACAATCGAAGAGCAAACAATTCGCAACAATGAATGTGCAATAATTGTCAGGAGACCGCAGGGGGAACATTCTGGAGAGAGACGCCCATATCTTCGCCACACATCTCTCCCCTACTTCTTGTTGCAAAATGTTTAAATTAGTCTCGAGACACATTATCTTCACACATTTGAGATGTTTTTCACTGACAGCCACAACTCAATAATCAGCGAGGTCTATTGCCATGCGCACTGCCCAAATTGCTGGTTTCCCAAATAGGAATAGGCAAACAATCCATAGCAATCCATAGAGACAGAGGGATGCTTTTTCGCTCGCTCGAATGCTTTATCTGAGATTGATGCGTATTTCTGTCTGCGCGCGTCTTGGTCAAATAAATGATCAATATTTTCTATATTTTATTTGGACGGGCAAGGAGGTAGGTAGGGCGGGCCAGCACCCCTAGGTCCCGCCCATAACGTTTCAGGCGCATCGGTTTGTGTCAAGAAGTGCAACGCTGCTAGGTTTTTCATGCTCAACAGTTTCCAGTGTGTATCAAGAATGGTCCACCACCTAAAGGACATCCAGCCAACTTGAGAACAACTGGGGGAAGTACAGGGTGCTACTGTAGGTAGCCTAGCACTTAAGAACGTTGGGTCAGTAACTGAAAGATCACTGGTTTGAATCCCCTAGCAGACTAGGGGGGAAAAAATCTGTCGATGTGCCTTTGAGCAAGGCACTTAACTCAAGTCACTCAAGTCATAAGAGTGTCTGCTAAAGTGTGAAATGGGTCAGCATCCCTGTAGAACACTTTCAACACTTTGTAGAGTCCATGCACAAACATCTGAAGCTGTTCTGAGGGCAAAAGGGGGGAGGTGCAACTCAATATCAGGAAGAGGGTGTTCCTAATGTTTTGTCCACTCAGTGTATGTCAGATGTATTAGAACATAAATACACATAGAAACATCTCAATGCACGGTGAATGTAGGTCGGCCTACTGAATGTATGTGAACATAAATACACATAGAAACATCCCAATGCACGGTGAATGTAGGTCTACTGAATGTATGTGAACATAAACACATGTAGAAACATCCCAATGCACGGTGAATGTAGGTCGGCCTACTGAATGTATGTGAACATAAACACATGTAGAAACATCTCAATGCACGGTGAATGTAGGTCGGGCCTACTGAATGTATGTGAACATAAACACATGTAGAAACATCTCAATGCACGGTGAATGTAGGTCGGGCCTACTGAATGTATGTGAACATAAACACATGTAGAAACATCTCAATGCACGGTGAATGTAGGTCGGGCCTACTGAATGTATGTGAACATAAATACACATAGAAACATCCCAATGCACGGTGAATGTAGGTCTACTGAATGTATGTGAACATAAACACATGTAGAAACATCTCAATGCACGGTGAATGTAGGTCGGGCCTACTGAATGTATGTGAACATAAACACATGTAGAAACATCTCAATGCACGGTGAATGTAGGTCTACTGAATGTATGTGAACATAAACACATGTAGAAACATCTCAATGCACAGTGAATGTAGGTCGGCCTACTGAATGTATGTGAATATAAATTCATTAAGTACTTTTCATCTGAATTGTTAATGTGATTTTTGTAAGCAATTTTTTTTAGCAAGTGTGAGTGCATTGTTATTTTGGGATTCAATAAACATAGCCTTGATGAGTACGGTGCTAGCATGTGAACCAGAAGCCTCTGCTCTGGCTTTACTCCTTTTCAATAAGAGATTTCCCTCCTTGGATAAGTTGTCCAATATACCAGGTATTTGTCAGTGTTACATGATACAATTACAGTGTCAATGGCAGTTTACCAGGGAGAGCGCTGGGTAGAAATGGATTGCAGAGCACATATCTCAACCCAAACACTCTCATCAACACAGAGGTGGATACTAGGGCTGCAGGTAGCCTAGTGGTTAGAGCAGGTAGCCTAGTGGTTAGAGCAGGTAGCCTAGTGGTTAGAGCAGGTAGCCTAGTGGTTAGAGCAGATAGCCTAGTGGTTAGAGCAGGTAGCCTAGTGGGTAGAGCAGGTAGCCTAGTGGTTAGAGCAGGTAGCCTAGTGGTTAGAGCAGGTAGCCTAGTGGTTAGAGCAGGTAGCCTAGTGGTTAGAGCAGGTAGCCTAGTGGTTAAAGCCAGGTAGCCTAGTGGTTAGAGCAGGTAACCTAGTGGGTAGAGCAGGTAGCCTAGTGGGTAGAGCAGGTAGCCTAGTGGTTAGAGAAGGTAGCCTAGTGGTTAGAGCAGGTAGCCTAGTGGTTAGAACAGGTAGCGAGCTTTGTCAGAGTGACCATCGAGTTCTTGGTCACCTCCCTGACCAAGGCCCTTCTCCCCCCCATTGCTCAGTTTGGCCAGGTGGACAGCTCTAGGAAGAGTCTTGGTGGTTCCAAACTTCTTCCATTTGAGAATAATGGAGGCAACTGTGTTCTTGGGGACCTTCAATGCTGCATAAATGTTTTGGTACTCTTCCCCAGATCTGTGCCTTGACACAACCCTGTTTTGTAGCTCTAAGGACAATTCCTTTGACCTCATGGCTTGGTTTTTGTTCTGACATGCACTGTCAACTGTAGGACCAAAATCATGTCCAATCAATTGAATTTACCACAGGTTGATTCCAATCAAGTTGTAGAAACATCTCAGGGATGATCAATGGAAACAGGATGCGCCTGAGCTCAAATTCGATTCTCATAGCAAAGGGTCTGAATACTTATATAAATAAAAGGTATTTATGTTTTTAATACATTTCTATAAAACCTGTTTTCACTTTGTCATTATGGGGGTATTGTGTGTAGATTTTACGAAGACATTTTGTTATTTAATCCATTTGGGAATTAAACTGTAACATAACTAAATGTGGTAAAAAGTCTGAAAACTTCCCGAATGAATCTTCCTCTATCAGGTTTACTAGAAAACATAGAAACACATTGTTTACCCAGATGTTGATGTTGGGGTGGTGCTGGAAAAGGATGAACACGGAGCTGAAACATTTTGAAACTTCTGTTTAAGGGTCGTGTTTCTGATACGAGCCATTGAGAGCTGTCCGCCCGTCTGTCTAAAAACAGTAACACCTGACTATAAATAGCCACCAGGGGGGTTTCCTGTTGTGGCCAAACAGCACCAGTGATTGTGTAATCACTGCTACGCATGAAACATTAAGCAAGCGGCTGCAGAGAGTAGCAGAGCAACAGACCATAATACTGTAGCAAGAGGCACCTATCAAAGATCCAGTGATCAAGGAGAGATCAATCTGTTTCCATGGCGTCTGAGCAGCAAAGGGGTGATGAGCCCTCTCTCCCCAGGGAAGAGGCTGTGTGCCCGGGCTGTCAGGGAGCAGGGCCCCTGGTCCTGCCGTGTGGCCACAGCCTGTGTGAGGCCTGCCTGGGGCTGTGTGAGGGCGAGCTGGGCCAGGGGGGCTGTACCATCTGCTATGGCAGAGACCTGCTGGACTGCGTCCTGAAGAGACTGCTGGACTCCCTGTTCCAAGGGCAGCCGCGGCGGGGCAGGGATGGAGGGGTAGAGGACGGGGACAGGGAGCTGTGTCCTCTGCATGGGAAGAGGCTGACGTTGTATTGTGTGGAGGACAAGGAGATGGTGTGTGTGGCGTGTCAGAGCGAGGAGCACGACGACCACGAGTGTTGTCCCACGGAGGAGGCTGTGCACGACTGCAAGGTGAGAGTGTTGTGACTGACTACCTACACAGATACTCAGAGACGAAAGCGGAATTCAGAGTCCACAAACGCAGAGCTGCAATAGTTCAGTGGCCAATTGTGACATAACTACAACTGCTCCTCGGGGGAAACACAGTCCAGTCGCACACCATCCCAACACTCCAAATCAACACGGCTCCATGAATATAATCAGAATTCATGTAAACATTACAGTTTTCAAAATATAGCTTGTCCAAAAAAAAAAGTTGTCTCTTGGCACACCTTATGAGGTAAGTTGAGCCCGGGACAGGGTAAGATAAGCCGCCTACAAATTTCTCAACTGAATTAAATTTTACCACTACCTTGTTAAAAAACATGTCAATTTTTATTTCCCAAATCACAATCACTTAAAAAAACCAAACATTTTAAGCATCTTTGAACTCAGGCTTAACACCTAAGAAACACTTTGTACTTTTTAAAACACTTTTAACATGGGTCAGGCCCTGTTGTTACCTCATATCCCAGAGATAATGCCAGAGATAATGCCTTGGATTATGCCTGGGAAGAAAACACTTCAATTTGCTCAAATTGTCATTGGCTCAACCAGTGGCTCAACTTACCCAATGGCCATTGGCTCAACTTAACCAATGGCCATTGGCTCAATTTAACCAATGGCCATTGGCTCAACTTAACCAAAGGAAAATATTCTGACTATATTAGTCCACACAGCTACAAGGAGGCACTTTCATGCCAGGTTTAGGACGCCAGGTTTAGTACCTCATATTGAAGCTGATAGAGACTCCAACTGATGTATAAAACAATCTTAATATGATCTACTTTGGTTTAGATACAAACATCATTAAAACCATGTTTTTTTGGACCTCTTTCTTATCACTTTTTCCACGTGGTTTCTTGCTTCACAGACGGCAGGAAATTATGACCTCTTTCTAAATATTTTGTCAAATTATATATTTTGTGTATGATTTCCTAGAAACAAGGTTGGCTCAATTTACCCCTTTGGCTCAACTTACCCCACTCTCCCCTACAGTACAACTGATCTGACTTGGTTGTTAGAAACCCTAACCGAGTGAGATGGAGACAATCTTTGGTTGATCACTGTCACACATATGTGTATGTTGACTCACCCCTGACCTCTCTCTAACCACTGACCTCTGACCCCAGAGGGAGCTGACGTCTGCCCTGAGACCTCTACAAGAGAAGCTGGAGGCTCTGAACACTGTGAAGCAGAGCTGTGAGGAGTCAGCTGAACACATCAAGGTTAGGAGGGGTCAGCTGAACACATCAAGGTTAGGAGGGGTCAGCTGAACACATCAAGGTTAGGAGGGGTCAGCTGAACACATCAAGGTTAGGAGGGGTCAGCTGAACACATCAAGGTTAGGAGGGGTCAGCTGAACACATCAAGGTTAGAAGGGGTCAGCTGAACACATCAAGGTTAGGAGGGGTCAGCTGAACACATCAAGGTTAGGAGGGGTCAGCTGAACACATCAAGGTTAGGAGGGGTCAGGCTGAACACATCAAGGTTAGGAGGGGTCAGGCTGAACACATCAAGGTTAGGAGGGGTCAGCTGAACACATCAAGGTTAGGAGGGGTCAGGCTGAACACATCAAGGTTAGGAGGGGTCAGCTGAACACATCAAGGTTAGGAGGGGTCAGCTGAACACATCAAGGTTAGGAGGGGTCAGCTGAACAATTCAAGGTTAGGAGGGGTCAGCTGAACACAAGGTTAGGAGGGGTCAGCTGAACACATCAAGGTTAGGAGGGGTCAGCTGAACACAAGGTTAGGAGGGGTCAGGCTGAACACATCAAGGTTAGGAGGGGTCAGCTGAACACAAGGTTAGGAGGGGTCAGGCTGAACACATCAAGGTTAGGAGGGTCAGCTGAACACATCAAGGTTAGGAGGGGTCAGCTGAACACATCAAGGTTAGGAGGGGTCCGGCTGAACACATCAAGGTTAGGATGGGTCAGCTGAACACAAGGTTAGGAGGGGTCAGCTGAACACATCAAGGTTAGGAGGGGTCAGCTGAACACAAGGTTAGGAGGGGTCAGCTGAACACATCAAGGTTAGGAGGGGTCAGCTGAACACAAGGTTAGGAGGGGTCAGGCTGAACACATCAAGGTTAGGAGGGGTCAAAAGGCGTCAGATCCATCCGATAGACAGAACGATGGATCATTTCTGGGTTTGAATGAGACTAGTTCTGTGTCGTACCATTGATCAAATATACTCCCATCAGGACTGTGAAATGGTAACAGCACAATAACTGGGATTGATGTTGAAACAGTAGATGCAGTCAAAGTACAATATCAATATCATACAGTCGAAGTACATTATCATTGATATCAGACAGTAGATCCAGTCGAAGTACATTATCATTGATATCAGACAATAGATCCAGTTGAAGTACATTATCATTGATATCAGACAGTAGATCCAGTCGAAGAACATTATCATTGATATCAGACAGTAGATACAGTGGAATACATTATCATTGATATCAGACAGTAGATCCAGTCGAAGAACATTATCATTGATATCAGACAGTAGATCCAGTCGAAGTATATTATCATTGATATCAGACAGTAGATCCAGTCGAAGTACATTATCATTGATATCAGACAGGAGATCCAGTCGAAGTACATTATCATTGATATCAGACAGTAGATCCAGTCGAAGTACATTATCATACTATAAATCAGACAGTAGATCCAGTCGAAGTACATTATCATTGATATCAGACAATAGATCCATTCGAAGTACATTATCATTGATATCAGACAGTAGATCCAATCGAAGTACATTATCATTGATATCAGACAATAGATCCAGTTGAAGTACATTATCATTGATATCAGACAATAGATCCAGTCGAAGTACATTATCATTGATATCAGACAATAGATCCAGTTGAAGTACATTATCATTGATATCAGACAGTAGATCCAGTCGAAGAACATTATCATTGATATCAGACAGTAGATCCAGTCGAAGTACATTATCATTGATATCAGACAATAGATCCAGTCGAAGTACATTATCATTGATATCAGACAGTAGATCCAGTCGAAGTACATTATCATTGATATCAGACAGTAGATCCAGTGGTATACATTATCATTGACATCATTTCCTGAGCTCCTAATCCCACTTGATAAACTGCTAAAGTATTGATAGAGATGAGGTCATTCGGATTCTGATATTCCCTCCATCTCCTACATCTCCTCCTTTCATTCCTTCTTTATCCCGTCGTCCCCTATCCCCGTTTACCCCTGCAGAGCCAGGCACAGCAGACCGAGCGCCTGGTGCAGCAGCAGTTTGAGAAGCTGCACCAGTTCCTCCGAGACGAGGAAGCTGCTGTGATCTCTGCTCTGAAGGAAGAGGAGCAGGAGAAGACCCAGGGGATGAGGGACAGGATAGACAGAACAACAGACCAGATCAACTCTCTAGCTGAGGCCATTGAGGTGACGGTGGAGGCCATGGACACTGGTGATGACATAACCTTCCTCAAGGTACGGACTCATCAGAGAACGAGATCACAGTATGAAAAGAGGTTGTAATAAAAGGATATTATTGTTTGCCTTTCAAGTAAGACGTCATATTTTCCATTAGAACTTCAAGAGGACCTCTGAGAGGTGGGTGTGTTGCTCTATTCTTTTCCTTCATAGTTGTGCATCTTGTAATCTCAGCATCTATAACCTAATCTCACCTATAACCTAATCTCACCTCTAACCTAATCTCACCTCTAACCTAATCTCACCTATAACCTAATCTCAGCACCTATAACCTAATCTCACCTATAACCTAATCTCACCTACAACCTAATCTCACCTCTAACCTAATTTCACCTATAACCTAATCTCACCTCTAACCTAATCTCACCTACAACCTAATCTCACCTACAACCTAATCTCACCTCCAACCTAATCTCACCTATAACCTAATCTCACCTCTAACCTAATCTCACCTATAACCTAATCTCACCTATAACCTAATTTCACCTATAACCTAATCTCACCTCTAACCTAATCTCACCTACAACCTAATCTCACCTCCAACCTAATCTCACCTATAACCTAATCTCACCTCTAACCTAACCTAATCTCACCTATAACCTAATCTCACCTATAACCTAATCTCACCTATAACCCAATTTCACCTATAACCTAATCTCACCTATAACCTAATCTCACCTCTAACCTAATCTCACCTATAACCTAATCTCACCTATAACCTAATCTCACCTATAACCTAATCTCAGCACCTATAACCTAATCTCAGCACCTATACCCTAATCTCACCTATAACATAATCTCACCTATAACCTAATCTCACCTACAACCTAATCTCACCTCTAACCTAATCTCACCTCTAACCTAATCTCACCTATAACCTAATCTCACCACCTATAACCTAATCTCAGCACCTATAACCTAATCTCACCTATAACCTAATCTCACCTCTAACCTAATCTCACCTATAACCTAATCTCAGCACCTATAACCTAATCTCAGCACCTATAACCTAATCTCAGCACCTATAACCTAATCTCACCTATACCCTAATCTCACCTATAACCTGATCTCATCTATAACCTAATCTCACCTATAACCTCATCTCACCTATAATCTCATCTCACCTATAACCTAATCTCACCTATAACCTGATCTCATCTATAACCTAATCTCACCTATAACCTCATCTCACCTATAATCTCATCTCACCTATAACCTAATATCACCTATAACCTAATCTCACCTATAACCTCATCTCACCTATAACCTCATCTCACCTATAACCTAATCTCACCTATAACCTAATCTCACCTATAACCTCATCTCACCTATAACCTCATCTCACCTATGACCTCATCTCACCTATAACCTAATCTCAGCACCTATAACCTAATCTCAGCACCTATAACCTAATCTCAGCACCTATAACCTAATCTCAGCACCTATAACCTAATCTCACCTATAACCTGATCTCACCTATAACCTAATCTCACCTATAACCTGATCTCATCTATAACCTAATCTCACCTATAACCTCATCTCACCTATAATCTAATATCACCTATAACCTAATCTCACCTATAACCTCATCTCACCTATAACCTCATCTCACCTATAACCTAATCTCACCTATAACCTAATCTCACATATAACCTCATCTCACCTATAACCTAATCTCACCTATAACCTAATTTAGCACATATAAACTAATCTCACCTATAACCTAATCTCACCTACAACCTAATCTCAGCTACAACCAAATCTCACCTATAACCTCATCTAATTTTGAACCTAATCTCAGCTACAACCTAATCTCACCTATAACCTAATTTAGCACATATAACCTAATCTCATCTATAACCTCATCTCACCTATAACCTCGTCTCACCTATAACCTCATCTCACCTATAACCTCATCTCACCTATAACCTAATTTAGCACCTATAACCTAAACTCACCTACAACCTAATCTCACCTACAACCTAATCTCACCTATAACCTAATCTCACCTACAACCTAATCTCACCGAAAACCAAATCTAATTTTGAACCTAATCTCAGCTACAACCAAATCTCACCTATAACCTCATCTCACCTATAACCTCATCTCACCTATAACCTCATCTAATTTTGAACCTAATCTCAGCTACAACCCTAATCTCACCTATAACCTAATTTAGCACATATAACCTAATCTCATCTATAACCTCATCTCACCTATAACCTAATCTCACCTACAACCTAATCTCACCTACAACCTAATCTCACCTATAACCTAATCTCACCTACAACCTAATCTCACCGAAAACCAAATCTAATTTTGAACCTAATCTCAGCTACAACCAAATCTCACCTATAACCAAATTTCGCATGGGCTACCTCTGTCTGTCTGTCACAAGCGATTATACATTTTGTAAACCTGTTGACACATGAACCTTCTTCTGACAGGACTCAGGTGACAGTACAGGAGCCAGAGGAGGTGACAGGAGCTCTGCTGGACGTGGCCAAACACCTGGGCTGTCTCAACTACAGAGTCTGGGAGAGGATGCAGGACGTCATTACATACAGTGAGTAGAGGGAGACCATAAGACCACAATGCATGTGCAGATAATGTGTTTTGAGTACCCTAGGAATGATAACTCAATGTACTCTCTGTCTCAATCAATCATTCTCTCTCTCTCTCTCAATTCAATTCAATTCAATTCAAGGGCTTTATTGGCATGGGAAACATGTGTTAACATTGCCAAAGCAAGTGAGGTAGACAACATACAAAGTGAATATATAAAGTGAAAAACAACAAAAATTAACAGTAAACATTACACATACAGAGGTTTCAAAACAGTAAAGACATTACAAATGTCATATTATATATATATATACAGTGTTTTAACAATGTACAAATGGTTAAAGTACACAAGATAAAATAAATAAGCATAAATATGGGTTGTATTTACAATGGTGTGTGTTCTTCACTGGTTGCCCTTTTCTCGTGGCAACAGGTCACAAATCTTGCTGCTGTGATGGCACACTGTGGAATTTCACCCAGTAGATATGGAAGTTTTTCAAATTTGGATTTGTTTTCGAATTCTTTGTGGATCTGTGTAATCTGAGGGAAATATGTCTCTCTAATATGGTCATACATTGGGCAGGAGGTTAGGAAGTGCAGCTCAGTTTCCACCTCATTTTGTGGGCAGTGAGCACATAGCCTGTCTTCTCTTGAGAGCCATGTCTGCCTACGGCGGCCTTTCTCAATAGCAAGGCTATGCTCACTGAGTCTGTACATAGTCAAAGCTTTCCTTAATTTTGGGTCAGTCACAGTGGTCAGGTATTCTGCCGCTGTGTACTCTCTGTTTAGGGCCAAATAGCATTCTAGTTTGCTCTGTTTTTTTGTTAATTCTTTCCAATGTGTCAAGTAATTATCTTTTTGTTTTCTCATGATTTGGTTGGGTCTAATTGTGCTCTCTCTCTCTCTCTCTCTCTCTCTCTCTCTCTGTCTCAATCAATCATTCTCTCTCTCTCTCTGTCTCAATCAATCATTCTCTCTCTCTCTCTGTCTCAATCAATCATTCTCTCCCTCTCTCTCTGTCTCAATCAATCATTCTCTCTCTCTCTGTCTCAATCAATCATTCTCTCTCTCTCTCTCTCTCTCTCTCTCTCTCTCTCTCTATCATTCTCTCTCTCTGTCTAAATAATTCTCTCTCTCTCTGTCTCAATCTCTCCCTCCCTCCCTCCCTCCCTCCCCCCTCCCTCCCTCCCCCCCTCCCTCCCTCCCTCCCTCCCTCCCTCCCTTCCCTCACATCCAGCTCCTGTGACTCTTGACCCCAACACGGCTGATGTCTGCCTGTCTCTGTCTGATGATCTGACCAGCCTGCGGTACACAGAGGAGGAGGAGCGACTCCCTGACAACCCAGAGAGGTTCTGTTACTATGAGTGTGTCCTGGGTTCCGAGGGCTTCAACTCCGGACGACACACCTGGGACGTGGAGGTGGGCGTGAACAGCGAGTGGGCCGTGGGCGTGGCACGGGAGACGGTCTCAAGGAAGGAGTGGTTCCCCCCGAGCCCAGGTACCGTCTCTTGCCATTGTGCCATTGAGCAAGGCACATAACTTCAACAACTCTCTGTCCAGAGGCGCTGCTCTGTGGCTGACCCTGTGCCAATCGTTGTGAATGTGTGTACGTGTGGCGGTTAAGTTCTGCAAAAATAAACCTTTTCTCAAATGGACAATAAAGTATCTATTGGTTTGGCTGGAGTAGGCCGTCATTGTAAATAAGAATTTGTTCTTAACGGACTTGCCTAGTTAAATAAATAATATATACGTATAATCTATTCTATTCTATTCCATTCTATTCTATTGCATTCTATTCTATTCTATTCCATTCAATTCTATTGCATTCTATTCTATTCCATTCTATTCTATTGCATTCTATTCTATTCCATTCTTTTCTATTGCATTCTATTCTATTCCATTCTATTCTATTGCATTCTATTCCATTCTATTCTAGTGCATTCTATTCTATTCCATTCTATTCTATTGCATTCTATTCAATTTTATTCTATTGCATTCTATTCTAGAGAGGGGCCTGTGGACCATCTGCTACTATGGAGGTGAATACCGCGCCCGCACGGCCACCGCCACCCCCCTGGTCCTGAAGAGAAGGCCCCAGGAGGTCAGAGTGCAGCTGGACTGGGACAGAGGCAGGGTGATCTTCTCCGACGCCTCAGACAACACGCTCATCTACAAGTTCCAACACAAGTTCACCCAGAGAGTGTTCCCTTACTTCTCCAACACCTGCAAGAGGCACCCTCTGAGGATCTCAGCCGGGAAGGTGACAGTTACAGCGGAGTAGCTTGGTTCATTCATTAAGAGCTGATTTGGTAAACCTATAGTTAAGGGACATTACAAAGCTGTTGCTGCAGAACAGGCTAAAACATTAGCTTTAATGTGGATGCACCTTTACTGCAGCAAAGGCATTTTTTAAGCAGCTACGTGACTGTTTTCTGTCTCTCTGGGTTCTAATCTAAATATATAATTACTGACTCTCTCTGGGTTCTAATCTAAATAGATAATTACTGACTCTCTCTGGGTTCTAATTTAAATAGATAATTACTGACTCTCTCTGGGTTCCAATCTACATAGATAATTACTGACTCTGGGTTCTAATCTAAATAGATAATTACTGACTCTCTCTCTGGGTTCTAATTTAAATAGATAATTACTGACTCTCCCTGTGTTCTAATCTAAATAGATAATTACTGACTCTCTCTGTGTTCTAATCTAAATAGATAATTACTGACTCTCTCGCTCTCTCTGTGTTCTAATCTAACTAGATAATTACTGACTCTCTCTCTCTGTGTTCTAATTTAAATAGATCATTATTGACTTGTGCAGCAATGTAAACATGCTATAAAACACATTTAGTCTTTACATAAGAGGGTATGAATGCAGGGCTTGTATGACCTCCATGTGATTTGCACTAATTTCATTTAACAGTAGCAATGTGATGCATTATATGTTTTCTGTGACAGGGTACAGTATACAAGGCGTTTGTAACGTTTGATAGACACTGTATTGTTTGCATAAAAGGTTTTGCTTGTTTTCCTGTCCCATGCTTTCAGGAGAATCTATGCACACAAACAAATGATTGTAGTTAGGCAGGCCTAAAGTACTGTAACAATGTTAACATGAAACATACAACTGTTTTAAAACCTATCACCTGTCCACAGCTTGTCCATATGAACGAACATAAAGACATATAAAGCAATTGGATCTGTTGTGGTTTTGTATCAGTGTATTTCAGAGCAGAGTGATGAAGGGTGTGTAACCTTTCAGAGCAGAGCAGAGTGATGGAGGGTGTGTAACCTTTCAGAGCAGAGTGATGGAGGGTTTGTAACCTTTCAGAGCAGAGTGATGGAGGGTGTGTAACCTATCAGAGCAGAGCAGAGTGATGGA
>NC_092169.1:55296553-55321553 GCF_045791955.1 Oncorhynchus clarkii lewisi
TTCTGACTGACTGAATAGAAGGATTGGTGAAGTTCTTATTCTGACTGACTGAATAGAAGGATTGGTGAAGTTCTTATTCTGACTGACTGAATAGAAGGATTGGTGAAGTTCTTATTCTGACTGACTGAATAGAAGGATTGGTGAAGTTCTTATTCTGACTGACTGAATAGAAGGATTGGTGAAGTTCTTATTCTGACTGACTGAATAGAAGGATTGGTGAAGTTCTTATTCTGACTGACTGACTGAATAGAAGGATTGGTGAAGTTCTTATTCTGACTGACTGAATAGAAGGATTGGTGAAGTTCTTATTCTGACTGACTGAATAGAAGGATTGGTGAAGTTCCTATTCTGACTGACTGAATAGAAGGATTGGTGAAGTTCTTATTCTGACTGGCTGAATAGAATGATTGGTGAAGTTCCTATTCTGACTGACTGAATAGAAGGATTGGTGAAGTTCTTATTCTGACTGACTGAATAGAAGGATTGGTGAAGTTCTTATTCTGACTGACTGAATAGAAGGATTGGTGAAGTTCTTATTCTGACTGACTGACTGAATAGAAGGATTGGTGAAGTTGTTATTCTGACTGACTGAATATACCATGGAAGCAGAGTTAGCTCACCTGCATTGGGATAAAACATCATAATAATAGTAAGACAAGCGTGACTAGAGGACTGTCCCTAAAGTCTGTTCACAGTAACAGTAACACGCACTTATTTTCCTTGTTGTATTTGTAATGAGTAACGATGAAGAGGAAAAGTCATGCATATAACAGTAAGAGACGGTAAGATGAAGCCTAAATAGCCTACAGCCATGACTAAATAACAACAGAGAGAGACAACAAGTTCGCGTCAGGTCTGAAATGGCCCTCTATTCCCTAGATAGCGCACTACTTTTGTCCTCTAGTGCACTATCTAGGGAATAGAGATCCATGTTGGACTCAACTACAGAGTTTCTTAGAAGCATTGAAGCGAAAGCAGAAGCAGGCATCACTACGACGAGAGAGAGAGAGAGAGCTGAGAGGCATTCTGTGGTCTAAAGAAAACTACTTTCATCTAGGACTCATGTATCACCATGTTAGTAAAGCTATAGTGAAG
The DNA here is from genome assembly GCF_045791955.1 of Oncorhynchus clarkii lewisi. Taxonomy (NCBI): domain Eukaryota; kingdom Metazoa; phylum Chordata; class Actinopteri; order Salmoniformes; family Salmonidae; genus Oncorhynchus; species Oncorhynchus clarkii. The sequence goes on from NC_092169.1 coordinate 55,297,649, forward strand.
CTGAGGAGACGATGAGAGAGACGGTTATCTGACTGAGGAGACAGAGACTGTTTAAGCTGCATGCTATGGAGATCTGACAGGGACAGTTGACTATTGATGGGTGATGAGATAAATTGATTTGAGGAATTGATCACAATATTGATAAAGGATAACAGATCAAAGTACTAAGTTAGTGGGTTTTATCAGTTGGTGTGTCTACCATAGAAATAGAATGACAATGGTAATTGTAGTTCTATGCTGTATACTGTTTTACAGTTGTATCTGAGAAGAGGATTGCATGTTCAGGTTTCACTGTTGAGTTTAGTTCTGGAAGCCGGGTGAGATTTGTTTTGATTGATGTAGTTGGTTGTTGCTACAGTAGTTGATTTATTTTTCTCCCTACAGCAGACGTGAGGAGCAAGGAGCTCCCAGGTTCACGACAGGGAGGTGATATTGGAGCGGCCACCGGGTGGCGCCACGATCCTCTGTGCTGAGCGTCGTGGGATGTGGTCGTCAATCTGAGTTCCTGTATCGGAGAACAAGAACAAAGATCCGTTACAAACAATTGAGTACATTTTGGGTTCTGATAGGAGTAAGACAGTATAACTATGATTGAAATAACCATTGTACAGCTTCCCAAAGCCCTGACCTTAGATGTAACTACAGCTATACTGTAGCTATAATTGGTCCTGTGTGGTTCAACAGAGACAGTAAACAGAGCTAGAAGTTAGACTGTAATAAGACTGACAGGATAAAACAGGACTCCCAATTAGAAAGATGATTGGCTGAAACAAGGGAATGGGAGTGAGATGGTCAGAGTGAGAGAGAAGGAAGGAGAGGGAGGAAGACGGAGAGAGTGGAAGAGAGGGAGAGAGAGTGAGAAGGTGGAGAGAGATTAGGATGCTTATAGACAGAGACACCGAGAGAAAAGGATGGACAAATAAATAATTAAATAATACAGCCCTGACATCAAGACAAAAGGAGATGTGCAGTTTCCTGTCTGGTACTTCCAGAGAGTGAAAGAGATTTGATCTTAATGAGAATAACCCTGTATAAATAAAGGTTCAATTAAAAAAGTGAGGAGAAACATCCACACCCAGTAAATAGTAGACGAAGCTTACCCATACCGGATAGGGTGAAACCAGACTGGTGCAGGTTCCTGGTGGGGCCGAGGGGGCCCTTCCCTGGGCACTGGGGCCCCCTGCTGGAGGGAGTGGCCGGCACTGACTTAGTCATGCTGATGACATCATGGACCGGTCCATCATAGTTCCCTCGGGGGACGCCACGGGCATCAGCCATCTAGAGAGGGAGGAGAATGTCATGTAAAGGATAATGTAAATATTCAGCCATCTGGAGAGAATGTCATGTAAAGGATAATAGAAATCGTCAACCATCTGGAGAGAATGTCATGTTAGGATAATGTAAATATTCAGCCATCTGGAGAGAATGTAATGTAAAGGATAATAGAAATCGTCAACCATCTGGAGAGAATGTCATGTAAAGGGTATTGTAGATTGTCAACCATCTGGAGGGAATGTCATGTTAGGATAATGTAGATTGTCAACCATCTGGAGAGAATGTCATGTTAGGATAATGTAGATTGTCAACCATCTGGAGAGAATGTCATGTTAGGATAATGTAGATTGTCAACCATCTGGAGAGAATGTCATGTTAGGATAATGTAGATTGTCAACCATCTGGAGAGAATGTCATGTTAGGATAATGTAGATTGTCAACCATCTGGAGAGAATGTCATGTTAGGAAAATGTAGATTGTCAACCATCTGGAGAGAATGTCATGTAAAGGGTCATGTAGATTGGCAAGCATCTGAAGAGAATGTCAGGTGAATGTCATGTAAAGGATAAAGTAATTAAGAGGATAATGTAGCCTTAATGTAGCCTCACTAAAAAGTGATTTACTGTGTAATATACAGTAAGTAAAGGGTGGAAAGAGAGTTATGCCACATTTGTAAAAGCACAAGTTGCGATGGACCTTTATACTATCACACTCTTAACTAGCCATAAGCCCTTAGCCGTTAGCCATTAGCTGTTAGCCATTAGACCTTAGCCGTTAGCCATTAGCTGTTAGCCATTAGACCGTAGCCGTTAGCCGTTAGCCATTAGCCGTTAGCCGTTAGCCATTAGCCGTTAGCCATTAGCCGTTAGTGTTTAAATGGCTGCAAGTGCACTTCAAAAGCACAGTTTCTTAAAAACCTAATGTGGTAGAGTTTCAGGCCTCTGTCTGTAAAGTTTACCTCTCGCTCTAGGTGACTTCTGCAACAGGATAATGACAGGGCCATTTGAGGATGGATTGTTCGTATTCCTCTTTAGCTCCCAGCTCTTACCTTTCACTGGTTCTCTGACTTTATCTCTTACTCTGCAGCGGGCTTTGAAAAATTATACAGCTGAATGGTTGTACTACCCTGCTAGCATTAGCCACTATCTCCTACCCTGCTGTGCTTTTACCCTGCAAGCATTAGCCCCTAGCTCTTACCCTGCTAACATTAGCCACTATCTCCTACCCTGCTGTGCTCTTACCCTGCAAGCATTAGCCCCTAGCTCTTACCCTGCAAGCATTAGCCTCTAGCTCTTACCCTGGTTAGCCTTCATCTCTCTTCTCTTACCCTGCTGGTTGTTAGCCCCTAGCTCTTAACCTGGTTAGCCTTCCTCTCTCTTCTCTTACCCTGCTGGTTGTTAGCCCCTAGCTCTTAACCTGGTTAGCCTTCATCGCTCTTCTCTTACACTGCTGGTTGTTAGCCCCTAGCTCTTACCCTGGTTAGCCTTCATCTCTCTTCTCTTACCCTGGTTAGCCTACATCTCTCTTCTCTTACCCTGGTTAGCAATCATCTCTCTTCTCCTACCCTGGTTAGCCTTCCTCTCTCTTCTCTTACCTTGGTTAGCCTTCATCTCTATTTTCTTACCCTGGTTAGCCTTCATCTCTCTTCTCTTACCCTGGTTAGCCTTCCTATCTCTTCTCTTACCCTGGTTAGCCTTCCTATCTCTTCTCTTACCCTGGTTAGCCTTCATCTCTCTTCTCTTACCCTGGTTAGCCTTCATCTCTCTTCTCTTACCCTGGTTAGACTTCATCTCTCTTCTCCTACCCTGGTTAGCCTCCATCTCTCTTCTCCTACCCTGGTTAGCCTCCATCTCTCTTCTCCTACCCTGGTTAGACTCCATATCTCTTCTCTTACCCCGGTTAGCCTTCCTATCTCTCCTCTTACCTTGGTTAGCCTTCATCTCTCTTCTCTTACCCTGGTTAGCCTTCATCTCTCTTCTCCTACTCTGGTTAGCCTTCATCTCTCTTCTCCTACCCTCGTTAGCCTTCCTATCTCTTCTCTTACCCTGGTTAGCCTTCATCTCTCTTCTCTTACCTGGGTTAGCCTTCATCTCTCTTCTCCTACCCTGGTTAGCCTTCCTCTCTCTTCTCCTACCTTGCTGCGTGCTTTGATCCTCTTGTAGATGAAGTCAGGATAAGCCTTCCTGGGTACGAAGCGTCCAGAGCCCTCTGTGACGTTCAGCTTTCCCCCCTCCAGGACGATCTTCCCCTGGCTGATCACCACCACCGGGGCTCCCCGGACCTCCATGCCCTCAAAGATGTTAATCTCCACTGTCTGGAAACACACACAAGGACAGAATAATGAACATCCAGCTCAGACATGATATTATCATCATCACACCCTTACAGACAGACGGACAAAACTCCTCCCTGACAGGCAGACAGACACATTGGAGAGGAATGTCTGAATGATGTCTGGAGGTTGACTGTGAAAGAGAGGGAGGGTGTGTGTGTGTGTGTGTGTGTGTGTGTACCAGTGCGTGGGTCGCGGCTGAGATGGTCTTGGTCTCCTTGGGGTTCCAGATCACGATGTCTGCGTCTGACCCCACAGCGATCCTTCCTTTACGAGGATACAGGTTGAACAGCTTGGCAGCGTTGGTGCTCGTCACCGCAACAAACTCATTCTCATCCATCTTGCCTGTTGCCTGGGGAATACAGAACAACACATCCTCTTCACGATCAGGAGAGAGCTGTCTTTTATACAACAATGCAAAGACGTTACTGTTAAAGACATATCGCATCACTGTGAAACCAGTGAAGAAGAAGAAGAAGAAGAGGAAGAAGAAGAAGAAGAAGAAGAAGAATAGGAGGAAGAAGAAGAGGAAGAATAGGAGGAAGAAGAAGAGGAAGAAGAAGAGGAAGAAGAAGAGGAAGAAGAAGAATAGGAGGAAGAAGAAGAGGAAGAAGAAGAGGAAGAAGAAGAGGAAGAAGAAGAGGAAGAAGAAGAATAGGAGGAAGAAGAAGAGGAAGAATAGGAGGAAGAAGAAGAGGAAGAAGAAGAGGAGGAAGAAGAGGAAGAAGAAGAAGAAGAAGAAGAAGAAGAAGAAGAAGAAGAAGAAGAAGAATAGGAGGAAGAAGAATAGGAGGAAGAAGAAGAGGAAGAATAGGAGGAAGAAGAAGAGGAAGAAGAAGAGGAAGAAGAAGAAGAAGAAGAAGAAGAAGAAGAAGAATAGGAGGAAGAAGAATAGGAGGAAGAAGAAGAGGAAGAAGAAGAGGAAGAAGAAGAAGAAGAAGAAGAAGAAGAAGAAGAAGAAGAAGAAGAAGAATAGGAGGAAGAAGAATAGGAGGAAGAAGAATAGGAAGAAGAAGAAGAGGAAGAAGAAGAAGAAGAAGAAGAAGAAGAAGAAGAAGAAGAAGAAGAAGAAGAAGAATAGGAGGAAGAAGAAGAGGAAGAAGAAGAGGAAGAAGAAGAAGAAGAAGAAGAAGAAGAAGTAACAACAACAACAGAAACAGGGGTGTCCTATGGTGGTCTAGCTGTCTAAACTGCTGCCTCCAGATCATATATACAGCTGCAGGATCACTTTGAATCAGGCCAACTACAAAAACTCTTTATTTCCCTGTAAAGCATACAATGACAAAAAATAAACCTTTAGAAAATAAACAACAAAACATACCACAGCCTTCTCCCAGACGATGGCTAGCCTCTCCTCGATGCCGTTAGTTCCCTCAGGGATGAGGGTGAAGTTGTCTTTCCCAACAGCCTTCTGGGCCGTCGAGAAGGTACTGTGGCCACTGGCCGTCACCTGAAGGTCTCCACTGTGGACCAAGAGAACAGGACAGTCAGACCACTGTGGACCAAGAGAACAGGACAGTCAGACCACTGTGGACCAAGAGAACAGGACAGTCAGACCACTGTGGACCAAGAGAACAGGACAGTCAGACCACAGCACAGTGAGTCATCATCTAAGAGGACCACACAGTGAGTCACCATCAGGGATGACTAAGAGAACACAGTGAGTCACCATCAGGGATGACTAAGAGAACAGCCCAGTGAGTCACCATCAGGGATGACTAAGAGGACAACAGTGAGTCACCATCAGGGATGACTAAGAGGACAACAGTGAGTCACCATCAGGGATGACTAAGAGGACAACAGTGAGTCACCATCAGGGATGACTAAGAGAACAACACAGTGAGTCACCATCAGGGATGACTAAGAGAACAGCACAGTGAGTCACCATCAGGGATGACTAAGAGAACAGCACAGTGAGTCACCATCAGGGATGACTAAGAGGACAACAGTGAGTCACCATCAGGGATGACTAAGAGAACAACACAGTGAGTCATCATCAGGGATGACTAAGAGAACAGCACAGTGAGTCACCATCAGGGATGACTAAGAGTACAACACAGTGAGTCACCATCAGGAATGACTAAGAGTACAACACAGTGAGTCACCATCAGGGATGACTAAGAGAACAGCACAGTGAGTCACCATCAGGAATGACTAAGAGAACAGCACAGTGAGTCATCATCAGGGATGACTAAGAGAACAGCACAGTGAGTCACCATCAGGGATGACTAAGAGGACAACAGTGAGTCACCATCAGGGATGACTAAGAGAACAGCACAGTGAGTCACCATCAGGGATGACTAAGAGAACAGCACAGTGAGTCACCATCAGGGATGACTAAGAGAACAGCACAGTGAGTCACCATCAGGGATGACTAAGAGAACAGCCCAGTGAGTCATCATCAGGGATGACTAAGAGAACAGCACAGTGAGTCACCATCAGGGATGACTAAGAGAACAGCACAGTGAGTCACCATCAGGGATGACTAAGAGGACAACAGTGAGTCACCATCAGGGATGACTAAGAGAACAACAGTGAGTCACCATCAGGGATGACTAAGAGAACAGCACAGTGAGTCACCATCAGGGATGACTAAGAGAACAGCACAGTGAGTCACCATCAGGGATGACTAAGAGAACAGCACAGTGAGTCACCATCAGGGATGACTAAGAGAACAGCCCAGTGAGTCATCATCAGGGATGACTAAGAGAACAGCACAGTGAGTCACCATCAGGGATGACTAAGAGAACAGCACAGTGAGTCACCATCAGGGATGACTAAGAGGACAACAGTGAGTCACCATCAGGGATGACTAAGAGAACAACAGTGAGTCACCATCAGGGATGACTAAGAGAACAGCACAGTGAGTCACCATCAGGGATGACTAAGAGAACAGCACAGTGAGTCACCATCAGGGATGACTAAGAGAACAACACAGTGAGTCACCATCAGGGATGACTAAGAGAACAGCCCAGTGAGTCACCATCAGGGATGACTAAGAGAACAGCCCAGTGAGTCACCATCAGGGATGACTAAGAGAACAGCACAGTGAGTCACCATCAGGGATGACTAAGAGAACAGCACAGTGAGTCACCATCAGGGATGACTAAGAGAACAGCACAGTGAGTCACCATCAGGGATGACTAAGAGAACAGCACAGTGAGTCACCATCAGGGATGACTAAGAGAACAGCACAGTGAGTCACCATCAGGGATGACTAAGAGAACAGCACAGTGAGTCACCATCAGGGATGACTAAGAGGACAACACAGTGAGTCACCATCAGGGATGACTAAGAGGACAACAGTGAGTCACCATCAGGGATGACTAAGAGAACAGCACAGTGAGTCACCATCAGGGATGACTAAGAGAACAGCACAGTGAGTCACCATCAGGGATGACTAAGAGAACAGAAGCTGTAATCTGTTTTCTGGTTGCTTTAGGGTGATTGTACTTTTTCTTCGTTGAACAATGTCCGTGAGAGCTTTCAAGGGTGTCCGTGAGAGCTTTCAAGGGTGTCTGTGAGAGCTTTCAAGGGTGTCCGTGAGAGCTTTCAAGGGTGTCCGTGAGAGCTTTCAAGGGTGTCCGTGAGAGCTTTCAAGGGTGTCCGTGAGAGCTTTCAAGGGTGTCCGTGAGAGCTTTCAAGGGTGTCCGTGAGAGCTTTCAAGGGTGTCCGTGAGAGCTTTCAAGGGTGTCCGTGAGAGCTTTCAAGGGTGTCCGTGAGAGCTTTCAAGGGTGTCCGTGAGAGCTTTCAACGGTGTCCGTGAGAGCGTCCAACGGTGTCCGTGAGAGCGTCCAACGGTGTCCGTGAGAGCGTCCAACGGTGTCCGTGAGAGCGTCCAACGGTGTCCGTGAGAGCTTCGAAGTATGTGCTAGATGCAGACAAAGTAATTCAGATATAATTCAGAAACGTTCTGTCTTCATTCTAGTGTCTGTGTCTCTATGGCTGCGTTTACACAGGCAGCCCAATTCTGATCTTTTGCAAAACAAAATTTTATTTTTTGACCAATCAAATCAGATCTTTTGTCAATAAATGGGAAAGATCAGAATGGGGCTGCCTGTGTAAACGCAGCGTATGTGTTCTCACCAGGAAAGCAGGGAGTTGAGGTAGTCTGGGGTGCTGGGGTCTGGGCTGAGGGGCGGGGACATGACGAACGCTGCTGCCTTAGCCCAGTTCTTACTCCAATAGTGTGATCCGTCTGTCCCAAGGCTGGCTGTGATTGGCTCGCCATAAACCACCATGCCTGAAAATCATCCAATGAAAAAAGACGAGGCATTTGTACAAGAAATATCAGTTTTTTTCAGACATTTTTTGCCAGGTCAACAACAAATGTGTTTAGCCATCAAAGTTAACAAAGAATGTATAATACAGAAATTATTTCCAAATAAAGTTGTTATTGAATCGCTAAACCCATTCTCACCCTTCTTCCTGGCCTTGGCGATGACATCAGCAGCCGACTTGCTCATCACCTTGGTGATGTAAAGAGGACAGTTGGCCTGCTTGGCGATGGTGATGGCCCGGTACACTGCCTCTGTCTCCACCTAGTGGTCACAAATTAAACACCTTACTGTAACACCTCAACCAACATTTATTTTTTGTTTAACTCGGCAAGTCAGTTAAAGAACAAATTCTTATTTACAATGACGGCCTAGGAACAGTGGGTTAACTGCCTTGTCAGCAGTTTACCTTGTCAGCTCGGGGATTCAATATAGCAACCTTTCGGTTACTGGCCCAACGCTCTAACCACTAGGCTACCTGCTCTAACCACTAGGCTACCTTCTCTAACCACTATGCTACCTTCTCTAACCACTAGGCTACCTGCTCTAACCACTAGGCTACCTTCTCTAACCACTAGGCTACCTTCTCTAACCACTAGGCTACCTTCTCTAACCACTAGGCTACCTTCTCTAACCACTAGGCTACCTGCTCTAACCACTAGGCTACCTTCTCTAACCATTAGGCTACCTGCTCTAACCACTAGGCTACCTGCTCTAACCACTAGGCTACCTTCTCTAACCACTAGGCTACCTGCTCTAACCACTAGGCTCCCTTCTCTAACCACTAGGCTACCTTCTCTAACCTACCTGCAGCCACAAATCACAGTTTCTACTAGGTACAACAGCCACAAAGTCAAAATTGGCACTATTGTAATTTTTAAAATGTATTTTAAGTTAGGTTTAGGCATAAGGTTTGCAGTGTGGTTAAGATTAAGATTCAGGTTACACACCAAAAGTGTCCATAGGAGAACACTTTTTGATTCCAAGTAGAACCCTTTTTTTTCCAGGAAGAACTCTTTTGGGTTCCATGTAAAACCCTCTGTAGAAAGGGTTCTACATGGAACCGAAAAGGGTTCTACCTGGAACCGAAAAGGGTTCTACCTGGAACCAAAAATAGTTATACGGCTGTAGAACCCTTTTAGGTTCTAGATAACACCTTTTTTTCTAAGAGTGTAGGCTTAGGTTTAAAATCAGATTCGAAGAAGAGAAATGGGAAAAATAGGTTTATGACTTTGTGGCTGTGGTAACTAGTGACGACCACAAATCACTTGAGTAACACTACGACTCCCGAGTGGCACAGTGATTTAAGGCACTGCATCTCAGTGCTAAAGGCGTCACTACAGACACCCTGGTTCGATTCCAGGCTGTATCACAACTGGCCGTGACTGGGTATCCCATAGGGCGGTACACGATTGGCCCAGTGTTGTCTGGGTTTGGCCGGGGTAGGCTGTCATTGTAAATAAGAATTTGTTCTTAACTGACTTGCCTAGTTAAATAAAGGTTAGATTTTTAAAATCAACTAATAAAAATGCTCAGACCATGACCTTGGCTCTCCTAACGTAGGTGGAATATGGTAAAGTCAATCTCTACCTGAAAGGCTCGACACGCATACTCAGGCCGACTGGCTGTCGTTCAGACAAATGAGAAATAAGTGCACTCAGGCAATTCGTAAGGCCAAAATTAGTTACTTTAAGGAGCAGTTCTGCCTCTTTTTCCCCTGCCCTGCTACAAAGTTTCTCCCTGTAGGCAGTCACTGAGTCCGAGGTGCTAAAGGAGCTCCTGAAACTTGACCCCCAAAAAACTTCTGTGTCAGATGGTTTAGACACTTTCTTCTTTAAGGTTGCTGACCCTATCATCACCAAGCCTCTCTCTGACCTGTTTAACCTGTCTCTCCTTTCTTCTTTAAAGTTGCTGACCCTATCATCACCAAGCCTATCTCTGACCTTTTTAACCTGTCTCTACTCTCTGGGGAGGTTCCCATTGCTTGGAAGGCAGCCACGCTGAGTCCTTTACTTAAAGGGGGAGATCAAGCTGATCCTAACTGTTATAGGGCCTATTTGCCCTGTTTATCAAACGTGTTGGAAAAACTTGTCAATAATCAACTGACTGGCTTTCTTGATGTCTATAGTATTCTCTCTGGTTTGCAATCTGGTTTCTGCTCAGGTTATGGATGTGTCACTGCAACCTTTAAGGTCCTCAATGATGTCACCATTGCCCTTGATTCTAAGCAATGTTGTGCTGCTATTTGTATTGACTTGGCCAAAGCTTTTGATAAGATAGACCATTCCATTATTGTGGGTCGGCAAAGGAGTATTGGTGTCTCTGAGGGGTCGTTGGGCTGGTTTGCTAACTACCTCTCTTAAAGAGTGCAGAGTGTAAAGTCAGAAAATCTGCTGTCTCAGCCACTGCCTGTCACCAAGGGAGTACACGAAGGCTCGATCCTATGCCCCACGCTCTTCTCAATTTACATCAACAACATAGCTCAGGCAGTAGGAAGCTCTCTCATCCATTTATATGCAGATGATACAGTCTTATACTGTTAAATGCTCTACAACAAAGCTTTGTTAGTGTCCAACAAGCTTTCTCTACCCTTAACCTTGTTCTGAACACTTCCAAAACAAAGGTCATGTGGTTTGGTAAGAAGAATGCCCCTCTCCCCACAGGTGTTATTACTACCACTGAGGGTTTAGAGCTTGAGGTAGTCACCTGATACAAGTACTTGGGAGTATGGCTAGACGGTACACTGTCCTTCTCTCAGCACATATCAAAGCTGCAGGCTAAATTTAAATCTAGACTTGGTTTCCTCTATCGTAAATCGCTCCTCTTTCACCCCAGCTGCCAAACTAACCCTGATTCAGATGACCATACTACCCATGCTAGATTATAGAGACAGAATTTATAGATCGGCAGGTAAGGATGCTCTCGAGCAGCTAGATGTTCTTTACCATTCGGCCATCAGATTTGCCACCAATGCTCCTTATAGGACACATCACTGCACTCTATACTCCTCTGTAAACTGGTCATCTCTGTATACCCGTCGCAAGACCCACTGGTTGATGCTTATTTATAAAACCCTTTTAGGCCTCCCTTCCCCCTATCTGAGACATCTACTGCAGCCCTCATCCTCCACATTCAACACCCGTTCTGCCTGTCACATTCTGTTAAAAGTCCCCAAAGCACACACATCCCTGGGTCGCTCCTCTTTTCAGTTCGCTGCAGCTAGCGACTGGAACGAACTGCAACAAAACACTCAAACTGGACAGTTTTATCTCAATCTCTTCATTCAAAGACTCAATCAATGACACTCTTACTGACAGTTGTGTCTGCTTTGCAACATGTATTGTTGTCTCTACCTTCTTGCCCTTTGTGCTGTTGTCTGTGCCCAATAATGTTTGTACCATGTTTTGTGGTGCTACCATGTTGTGTTGCTACCATGCTGTGTTGTCATGTGTTGCTGCCATGTTGTGTTGCTACCATGTTGTTGTCATGTTGTGTTGCTACCATGCTGTGTTGTCATGTGTTGCTGCCATGTTGTGCTGCTACCATGTTGTTGTCATGTTGTGTTGCTACCATGCAGTGTTGTCATGTGTTGCTGCCATGTTGTGTTGCTACCATGTTGTTGTCATGTTGTGTTGCTACCATGCTGTGTCGTCATGTGTTGCTGTCATGTTGTGCTGCTACTATGTTGTTGTCATGTTGTGTTGCTACCATGCTGTGTTGTCATGTGTTGCTACCATATTGTGTTGCTACCATGTTGTTGTCATGTTGTGTTGCTACCATGCTGTGTTGTCATGTGTTGCTTCCATGTTGTTGTCATGTTGTGTTGCTACCATGCTGTGTTGTCATGTGTTGCTGTCATGTTGTGCTGCTACCATGTTGTTGTCATGTTGTGTTGCCACCATGCTGTGTTGTCATGTGTTGCTACCATATTGTGTTGCTACCATGTTGTTGTCATGTTGTGTTGCTACCATGCTGTGTTGTCATGTGTTGCTGCCATGTTGTTGTCATGTTGTGTTGCTACCATGCAGTGTTGTCATGTGTTGCTACCATATTGTGTTGCTACCATGTTGTTGTCATGTTGTGTTGCTACCATGCTGTGTTGTCATGTGTTGCTGCCATGTTGTGTTGCTACCATGCTGTGTTGTCATGTGTTGCTGCCATGTTGTTGTCATGTGTTGCTGCCTTGCTATGTGTTGTTGTCTTAGGTCTCTCTTTATGTAGTGTTGTGTTGTCTCTCTTGTAGTGATGTGTGTTTTGTCCTATATTTAGATTTTATTTATTTATTTTTAATCCCAGCCCCCGTCTCTGCAGGAGGCCTTATGCCTTTTGGTAGGCCGTCATTGTTAATAAGAATGTTTTTAACTGACTTGCCAGTTAAATAAAGATTTTTTAAAATGTTAAAAGAGGACTGGCCACTCCGATCCTGGTTCCTCTCTAGGTTTCTTCCTAGGTTCCTTCCTTTCTAGAGAGATTTTCCTAGCCACTGTTCTTCTACATTGACATTGCTTGCTCTTTGGGGTTTGAGCACTTTGTGACCACAGCTGATGTAAAAAGGGCTTTAATAAAATACATTTGATTGATTGATTGAGATTACAATATTCAGTCTCATTTCCATTATTATTGAGAGTGGAAAATTCATCCACAAGGTATTTTCAACAAGCAATGGCATGTCTAGTCTCCCGGTTTCAAACCACTCTGTCACTAGCAGTAACACTGGCTCATAACAAGATACTGTAGTGTGATCATGTAAATGAGGCTATTGTTTACACAGAGACAGGAAGTCCCTACCTCCTCTGGGTGACACAGCACATGTCCCTCAGGCCCAGTGATCCCCAGCTCCAGTAGTCGCTTCTGCTCCTATATAGATAGAAGGGGGAAGACGGAAACTACACTTCACATGGTGCAATCAAAGACAGCAGTTTATTCTGCTCCTATATAGATAGAAAGGGAAAGACAGAAACTACACTTCACATGGTGCAATCAAAGACAGCAGTTTATTCTGCTCCTATATAGATAGAAATATGTCAACTGAAGATGACCTTTGCCCAGGACAGACCTGCCCAGTCACTGTCAAAGGCCAGTCTTTCAAGTCAACAGTACAGTAGCCTACCTCGTCAATGATGTCCCCGTTCTCAGCGTGAACCTGAGCGATGGCCCCCAGGTCTCTAATGATACCAAACATCTCATACATCTGGCATGGGAAAGAGATAAAAACAAGGAGGGTGGGGGGGGGGGGGGGGTTCATCAAAATGCAGAGGACCGTGCTCCACACCCTCATGCTCTAAATGCCTTCTCTTGTTTGGTATCTATTGTTGCCATTGTCCTGGCTGGAAGAAGGTTCAATGAATGTGGAGGTGTGACGACCCTCCCACTCTGTCTGCCGTATTCTCGCTTTGTTCTTGTTTCCTTATTAGGATGCCGGTGGGCGGAGTTGGGAGGGTCGTCAGCTACATGGGAAACACCTGGGCCAGGTGTGTCCCAGGATAAATATACCTCTTCCACATTCATGGTGGGAGACTCTCTCCATGCAGACACCTTTGTAGATCGTGTTGTGGTTCTTGGTGGCCTTTTGTTTGTTTTCTTTGGCACCTTTCAACACCCTGCATTATCACATTCATGCATGCCTAACACTCACTTACGCTACTGATTACTGATTACACACACCATTGTATATTTTCCTGAGTTGTTTTAGTTAATAAATATATATTTTGTTACTCCTTATCTCCACGTTGTCTCCCTTTGTTACGGGCTTTGAGCCGGTTCGTGACAGAGGTGCAGCGTGAGGTAATACAGTAGAGGGAGTGCTGCTCAGCGTGAGGTAATACAGTAGGGGGCAGTGCTGTTCAGCGTGAGGTAATACAGTAGGGGGAGTGCTGAGGTAATACAGTAGAGGGAGTGCTGCTCAGTGTGAGGTAATACAGTAGGGGGAGTGCTGCTCAGCATGAGGAAATACAGTAGGGGGAGTGCTGAGGTAATACAGTAGAGGGAGTGCTGCTCAGTGTGAGGTAAAACAGTAGGGGGAGTGCTGAGGTAATACAGTAGAGGGAGTGCTGCTCAGCGTGAGGTAATACAGTAGGGGGAGTGCTGAGGTAATACAGTAGAGGGAGTGCTGCTCAGCGTGAGGTAATACAGTAGGGGGCAGTGCTGCTCAGCGTGAGGTAATACAGTAGAGGTAGTGATGCTCAGCGTGAGGTAATACAGTAGGGGGAGTGCTGCTCAGCGTGAGGTAATACAGTAGGGGGAGTGCTGCTCAGCGTGAGGTAATACAGTAGGGGGAGTGCTGAGGTAATACAGTAGGGGGAGTGCTGCTCAGCGTGGGGTAATACAGTAGGGGGAGTGCTGCTCAGCGTGAGGTAATACAGTAGGGGGAGTGCTATTCAGCGTGAGGTAATACAGTAGGGGGAGTGCTGAGGTAATACAGTAGGGGGAGTGCTGCTCAGCGTGAGATAATACAGTAGGGGGAGTGCTGCTCAGCGTGAGGTAATACAGTAGGGGGAGTGCTGCTCAGCGTGAGGTAATACAGTAGAGGGAGTGCTGAGGTAATACAGTAGAGGGAGTGATGCTCAGCGTGAGGTAATACAGTAGGGGGAGTGCTGAGGTAATACAGTAGAGGGAGTGCTGAGGTAATACAGTAGAGGGAGTGCTGAGGTAATACAGTAGGGGGAGGTGCAGCGTGAGGTAATACAGTAGGGGGAGTGCTGCTCAGCGTGAGGTAATACAGTAGGGGGAGTGCTGCTCAGCGTGAGGTAATACAGTAGGGGGAGTGCTGAGGTAATACAGTAGGGGGAGTGCTGCTCAGCGTGAGGAAATACAGTAGGGGGAGTGCTGAGGTAATACAGTAGGGGGAGTGCTGCTCAGCGTGAGGTAATACAGTAGGGGGAGTGCTGCTCAGCATGAGGTAATACAGTAGGGGGAGTGCTGAGGTAATACAGTAGAGGGAGTGCTGCTCAGTGTGAGGTAAAACAGTAGAGGGAGTGATGCTCAGCGTGAGGTAATACAGTAGGGGGAGTGCTGCTCAGCGTGAGGTAATACAGTAGGGGGAGTGCTGAGGTAATACAGTAGAGGGAGTGCTGCTCAGCGTGAGGTAATACAGTAGGGGGCAGTGCTGCTCAGCGTGAGGTAATACAGTAGAGGTAGTGATGCTCAGCGTGAGGTAATACAGTAGGGGGAGTGCTGCTCAGCGTGAGGTAATACAGTAGGGGGAGTGCTGCTCAGCGTGAGGTAATACAGTAGGGGGAGTGCTGAGGTAATACAGTAGGGGGAGTGCTGCTCAGCGTGAGGTAATACATTAGGGGGAGTGCTGCTCAGCGTGAGGTAATACAGTAGGGGGAGTGCTATTCAGCGTGAGGTAATACAGTAGGGGGAGTGCTGAGGTAATACAGTAGAGGGAGTGCTGAGGTAATACAGTAGAGGGAGTGCTGAGGTAATACAGTAGGGGGAGGTGCAGCGTGAGGTAATACAGTAGGGGGAGTGCTGCTCAGCGTGAGGTAATACAGTAGGGGGAGTGCTGCTCAGCGTGAGGTAATACAGTAGGGGGAGTGCTGAGGTAATACAGTAGGGGGAGTGCTGCTCAGCGTGAGGTAATACAGTAGGGGGAGTGCTGAGGTAATACAGTAGGGGGAGTGCTGCTCAGCGTGAGGTAATACAGTAGGGGGAGTGCTGCTCAGCGTGAGGTAATACAGTAGGGGGAGTGCTATTCAGCGTGAGGTAATACAGTAGGGGGAGTGCTGAGGTAATACAGTAGGGGTGTGCTGCTCAGCGTGAGGTAATACAGTAGGGGGAGTGCTGCTCAGCGTGAGGTAATACAGTAGGGGGAGTGCTGCTCAGCGTGAGGTAATAAAGTAGGGGGAGTGCTGCTCAGCGTGAGGTAATACAGTAGGGGGAGTGCTGCTCAGCATGAGGTAATACAGTAGGGGGAGTGCTGCTCAGCGTGAGGTAATACAGTAGGGGGAGTGCTGCTCAGCGTGAGGTAATACAGTAGGGGGAGTGCTGCTCAGTGTGAGGTAATACAGTTGGGGGAGTGCTGCTCAGTGTGAGGTAATACAGTAGGGGGAGTGCTGCTCAGCGTGAGGTAATACAGTAGGGGGAGTGCTGCTCAGTGTGAGGTAATACAGTAGGGGGAGTGCTGCTCAGCGTGAGGTAATACAGTAGGGGGAGTGCTGCTCAGTGTGAGGTAATACAGTATGGGGAGTGCTGCTCAGTGTGAGGTAATACAGTAGGGGGAGTGCTGCTCAGCGTGAGGTAATACAGTAGGGGGAGTGCTGCTCAGTGTGAGGTAATACAGTAGGCGTGGTGAGGTAATACAGTAGGGGTGGTGAGGTAATACAGTAGGGGTGGTGAGATAATACAGTAGGGGTGGTGAGGTAATACAGTAGAGGTGGTGAGGTAATACAGTAGGCGTGGTGAGGTAATACAGTAGGAGGAGTGAGGTAATACAGTAGGGGTGGTGAGGTAATACAGTATGGGTGGTGAGGTAATACAGTAGGGGTGGTGAGGTAATACAGTAGGGGTGGTGAGGTAATACAGTAGGGGTGGTGCGGTAATACAGTAGGGGTGGTGAGGTAATACAGTAGAGGTGGTGAGGTAATACAGTAGGGGTGGTGAGGTAATACAGTAGGGGTGGTGCGGTAATACAGTAGGGGTGGTGAGGTAATACAGTAGAGGTGGTGAGGTAATACAGTAGGGGTGGTGAGGTAATACAGTAGAGGTGGTGAGGTAATACAGTAGGGGTGGTGAGGTAATACAGTAGGGGTGGTGAGGTAATACAGTAGGGGTGGTGAGGTAATACAGTAGGGGTGGTGAGGTAATACAGTAGGGGTGGTGAGGTAATACAGTAGGGGTGGTGAGGTAATACAGTAGGCGTGGTGAGGTAATACAGTAGGGGTGGTGAGGTAATACAGTAGGGGTGGTGAGGTAATACAGTATGGGTGGTGAGGTAATACAGTATGGGTGGTGAGGTAATACAGTAGGGGTGGTGAGGTAATACAGTAGGGGTGGTGAGGTAATACAGTAGGGGGAGTGCTGATCAAATGGAATGTTTTACTCAAGAGAACGTCCTCAGAAAATACACTTGGAGCGTGAGAGTACGGAGTATTATTTACATTACATTTTAGAGACGTCTGAATAAATTGTTTGAAGAAATAAAACGTACCTGACTATCTGAGCTCTGGAATTTGTCCTTGTAAGCCATGAAGATCAAGAAGGAATTGACTCCTGGATAAATTCAAACATAACACATTTCAAACCATTTCAAGGAATTGCATTTCTCTTATTTGAAAATCACAAGCATGTGCAGATGTGTCTATATGTCTGTGCGCTCCTGTGTGTGCATATGGTTGTGTGGTTGTGTGTGTGTGTGGTTGTGTGGTTGTATGTGTGAGTGAGTGAGTGAGTGGTTTTGTGTGTGTGTGTGAGTGCATGAGTGAGTGTAGTTCAGCTGGGTGAGAGAGAGTTGGTGGGCTGACTGGCTGTCTGTGTGGATTAGTGAGTGTAGTTCAGCTGGGTGAGAGAGAGTTGGTGGGCTGGCTGGCTGTCTGTGTGGATTAGTGAGTGTAGTTCAGCTGGGTGAGAGAGAGTTGGTGGGCTGACTGGCTGTCTGTGTGGATTAGTGAGTGTAGTTCAGCTGGGTGAGAGAGAGTTGGTGGGCTGACTGGCTGTCTGTGTGGATTAGTGAGTGTAGTTCAGCTGGGTGAGAGAGAGTTGGTGGGCTGACTGGCTGTCTGTGTGGATTAGTGAGTCTGGACATCATCTCATGTACAGTATGTGTCTCTAGTGTTGTGTTGTCACCTGCAGTAATCGTCTAGCTGCACGGACACAGGTGTGTGTGTGTTCCATGGACATGAGGGACGCTTGGTAGAGCAGTGTGTGTGTGTGTGTGTGTGTGTGTGTGTGTGTGTGTGTGTGTGTGTGTGTGTGTGTGTGTGTGTGTGTGTGTGGCATTGACATGAGGGAGGCAGAGCAGCAGGAAAGCAGCTCTTCATGAGACTCATGGGGGATTCAAAGTCAAACTACACCACTGTTTTCTCCTAACAGCAGAGTATCAGATAAATGGCAACTGCACCGCCCTCAACCGTAAGGCTCTCCAGAGGGTAGTGAGGTCTTCACAACGCATCACCGGGGGCAAACTACCTGCCCTCCAGGACACCTACACCACCCGATGTCACAGGAAGGCCATAAAGATCATCAAGGACATCAACCACCCGAGCCACTGCCTGTTCACCCCGCTATCATCCAGAAGGCGAGGTCAGTACAGGTGCATCAAAGCTGGGACCGAGAGACTGAAAAACAGCTTCTATCTCAAGGCCATCAGACTGTTAAACAGCCACCACTAACACTGAGTGGCTGCTGCCAACACACTGACACTGACTCAACTCCAGCCACTTTAATAATGGGAATTGATGGGAAATGATGTAAATATATCACTAGCCACTTTAAACAATGCTACCTTATATAAATGTTACTTACCCTACATTATTCATCTCATACGCATACGTATATACTGTACTCTATATCATCGACGGTATCCTTATGTAATACATGTATCACTAGCCACTTTATACTATACTATGCCACTTTGTTTACATACTCATCTCATTTGTACATACTGTACCCGATACCATCTACTGTATCTTGCCTATGCTGCTCTGTACCATCACTCATTCATATATCCTTATGTACATATTCTTTATCCCCTTACACTGTGTACAAGACAGTAGTTTTGGAATTGTTAGTTAGATTACTTGTTATTACTGCATTGTCGGAACTAGAAGCACAAGCATTTCGCTACACTCGCATTAACATCTGCTAACCATGTGTATGTGACAAATAAAATTTGATTTGATTTAAATTACCACAACACCATTAACAACACAGTATCAGACACATTACCACAACACCATTAACAACACAGTATCAGACACATTACCACAACACCATTAACAACACAGTATCAGACACATTACCACAACACCATTAACAACACAGTATCAGACACATTACCACAACACCATTAACAACACAGTATCAGACACATTACCACAACACCATTAACAACACAGTATCAGACACATTACCACAACACCATTAACAACACAGTATCAGACACATTACCACAACACCATTAACAACACAGTATCAGATAAATTACCACAACACCATTAACAACACAGTATCAGACACATTACCACAACACCATTAACAACACAGTATCAGATACATTACCACAACACCATTAACAACACAGTATCAGACACATTACCACAACACCATTAATTAACAACACAGTATCAGATAAATTACCACAACACCATTAACAACACAGTATCAGACACATTACCACAACACCATTAACAACACAGTATCAGACACATTACCACAACACCATTAACAACACAGTATCAGATACATTACCACAACACCATTAACAACACAGTATCAGACACATTACCACAACACCATTAATTAACAACACAGTATCAGATAAATTACCACAACACCATTAACAACACAGTATCAGACACATTACCACAACACCATTAACAACACAGTATCAGATACATTACCACAACACCATTAACAACACAGTATCAGACACATTACCACAACACCATTAACAACACAGTATCAGATACATTACCACAACACCATTAACAACACAGTATCAGACACATTACCACAACACCATTAACAACACAGTATCAGACACATTACCACAACACCATTAACAACACAGTATCAGACACATTACCACAACACCATTAACGACACAGTATCAGACACATTACCACAACACCATTAAAAGCTGGACCTGACCCCTTTCAAAGTTATTTTTACACAAGCTAATATCATCTTAGATGCTCATCTAGTAGTTATATGGTAGGGAAATGATTTAAGAGTCATATTGGGTGGTTTTGTGTCAGACAGATTGAGATTTGAAGACAGAAACAGGTACTATCTACACAGGTAGATCCAGAACATCAGGTACTATCTACACAGGTAGATCCAGAACATCAGGTACTATCTACACAGGTAGATCCAGAACATCAGGTACTATCTACACAGGTAGATCCAGAACATCCTGAAACAATACCTTTATTCTTCACCAGACTCTCCATCTCTTCAAAGAGTCCGTCGTGCCAGCGGGTGATGTCCATGTGGAGGGAGTAATCACAGCAGGACCCCCTGTCTGCTATGTCCTTCCACTGGTCGTAGGCCCCCAGGAGGCTGGCACCAGGCTCGGGGACCACATGGTCAACTATAGGACAGGAGAGAAGAAGAGGACCAGGTCAACTATAGGACAGGAGATAAGAAGAAGACCAGGTCAACTAGAGGACAGGAGAGAAGAAGAAGACCAGGTCAACTAGAGGACAGGAGAGAAGAAGAAGAGGACCAGGTCAACTATAGGAAAGGAGAGAAGAAGAAGACCAGGTCAACTAGAGGACAGGAGAGAAGAAGAGGAGGACCAGGTCAACTATAGGACAGGAGAGAAGAAGAGGAGGACCAGGTCAACTATAGGACAGGAGAGAAGAAGAGGAGGACTAGGTCAACTATAGGACAGGAGAGAAGAAGAGGACCAGGTCAACTATAGGACAGGAGAGAAGAAGAGGACCAGGTCAACTATAGGACAGGAGAGAAGAAGAGGAGGACAGGGTCAACTATAGGACAGGAGAGAAGAAGAAGAGGACCAGGTCAACTATAGGAAAGGAGAGAAGAATAAGACCAGGTCAAGTAGAGAAGAAGAAGACCAGGTCAACTAGAGGACAGGAGAGAAGAAGAAGACCAGGTCAACGAGAGGACAGGAGAGAAGAAGAAGAGGACCAGGTCAACTATAGGAAAGGAGAGAAGAAGAAGACCAGGTCAACTAGAGGACAGGAGAGAAGAAGAAGACCAGGTCAACTATAGGACAGGAGAGAAGAAGAAGACCAGGTCAACTATAGGACAGGAGAGAAGAAGAGGAGGACCAGGTCAACTATAGGACAGGAGAGAACAAGAGGACCAGGTCAACTATAGGACAGGAGAGAACAAGAGGACCAGGTCAACTATAGGACAGGAGAGAAGAAGAGGACCAGGTCAACTATAGGACAGGAGAGAAGAAGAGGAGGACAGGGTCAACTATAGGACAGGAGAGAAGAAGAGGACCAGGTCAACTATAGGACAGGAGAGAAGAAGAGGAGGACAGGGTCAACTATAGGACAGGAGATAAGAAGAGGAGGACAGGGTCAACTATAGGACAGGAGAGAAGAAGAGGAGGACAGGGTCAACTATGGGACTGACAGGGGAGAGAGGAAACCACACACTGAGCAGAGAACTTCAACTCAGTTTCTTTCATTCAAGATCGATGATGATTCACGAATAACGTAGACGACGCAAAGTCACAGCAGTATCCATTAAAAACATCAGGCTGATATTTCCTCCAATGTTCCATCCCTAAAAACACAGCTCACATAACAGCCGTATGGGGTCTGTGCTGCTGTTTACACAGATCCAATAGGAGCAGGGGGACGGTTTAAGGGTAAAGAGTTCAGAGTAAAGTCTCTCTGACAGGCTGGGATAGCGTGACCCGGTTTCAGATGATCTAACGGCAGCACTCAGACATGCTCTCCTCCAGCTCTCCTCTGTCCCCCCCCCCCCCAGTCTGTCTCACTCGCTGCCACAAAGGAACACAAATTGTCTCCCTCTGATCTGACCCAGAGGCAGCTGCCCTACCCCTCCCTCTCCCTATACCACCTCCATCCCTCTCCCTGTTCCACCTCCCTCCATCCCTCTCCCTGTTCCACCTCCCTCCCTCTCCCTATACCACCCCTCTTTCCCTGTTCCACCTCCCTCCATCCCTCTCCCTGTTCCACCTCCCCCCTCTCCCTAAACCACCTCTCTCTCCCTGTACCACCCCCTCCTCCCTCCCTTTCCCTGTATAATACAGTGGGGGAAAAAAGTATTTAGTCAGCCACCAATTATGCAAGTTCTCCCACTTAAAAAGACGAGAGAGGCCTGTAATTATCATCATAGATACACTTCAACTATGACAGACAAAATGAGAAAAAAAATTCCAGAAAATCACATTGTAGGATTTTTAATGAATTTATTTGCAAATTATGGTGGAAAATAAGTATTTAGTCACCTACAAACAAGCAAGATTTCTGGCTCTCACAGACCTGTAACTTCTTCTTTAAGAGGCTCCTCTGTACTCCACTCGTTACCTGTATTAATGGCACCTGTTTGAACTTGTTATCAGTATAAAAGACACCTGTCCACAAACTCAAACAGTCACACTCCAAACTCCACTATGGCCAAGACCAGAGAGCTGTCAAAGAACACCAGAAACAAAATTGTAGACCTGCACCAGGCTGGGAAGACTGAATCTGCAATAGGCAAGCAGCTTGGTTTGAGGAAATCAACTGTGGGAGCAATCTCCCTCGATCTGGGGCTCCACGCAAGATTTCACCCCGTGGGGTCAAAATGATCACAAGAACGGTGAGCAAAAATCCCAGAACCACACGGGGGGACCTAGTGAATGACCTGTAGAGAGCTGGGACCAAAGTAACAAAGCCTACCATCAGTAACACACTACGCCGCCAGGGACTCAAATCCTGCAGTGCCAGACATGTCCCCCTGCTTAAGCCAGTACATGACCAGGCCCGTCTGAAGTTTGCTAGAGAGCATTTGGATGATCCAGAAGAAGATTGGGAGAATGTCATATGGTCAGATAAAACCAAAATATAACTTTTTGGTAAAAACTCATCTCGTCGTGTTTGGAGGACAAAGAATGCTGAGTTGCATTCAAAGAACACCATACCTACTGTGAAGCATGGGGGTGGAAACATCATGCTTTGGGGCTGTTTTTCTTCAAAGGGTCCAGGACGACTGATCCGTGTAAAGGAAAGAATGAATGGGGCCATGTATCTTGTATTTTCTTTGTACTATCTTTTACCAGATCCATTGTGTTATATTTTCCCACATTTCCTTCACATTTTCACAAACTTCAAGTGTTTCCTTTCAAATGGTACCAAGAATATGCATATCCTTGCTTCAGAGCCTGAACTACAGGCAGTTAGATTTGGGTATGTCAAATACCCAGATCCTTAAGAGGTTTTAAGGTTAGGGTTAGATAGGGTTAGTTGAGGTTTGGGTTAGTTAAGGTTAGAGTTAGTTAGGGTTAGTTAGGGTTAGATAGGGTTAGTTGAGGTTTGGGTTAGTTAAGGTTAGAGTTAGTTAGGGTTAGTTAGGGTTAGATAGGGTTAGTTGAGGTTTGGGTTAGTTAAGGTTAGTTATGGTTAGTTAAGGTTAGGGTTAGTTAAGGTTGGGGTTAGTTAGGGTTAGTTAAGGTTAGGGTTAGTTATGGTTAGTTATGGTTAGTTATGGTTAGTTATGGTTAGTTATGGTTAGTTAAGGTTAGGGTTAGTTAAGGTTAGTTAAGGTTAGGGCTAGTTAGGGTTAGTTAAGGTTAGTTAGGGTTAGTTAAGGTTAGTTAGGGTTAGTTAAAGTTAGGGTTAGTTAAGGTTAGTTAGGGTTAGTTAGGGTTAATTAAGGTTAGGGTTAGTTAGGGTTAGTTAAGGTTAGGGTTAGTTAGGGTTAGTTAGGGTTAGGGTCAGCAGGATAATAGAGGAACCCTACTGATCATGGTGGTGCCCCCTGCCAGGGCAGCCTTGGTCCCGTGGTAGAAGTCATCTGAAGGGCTCATTCCCAGCTGGGAGGTCTGGAGGCTGGTGTTCACATCGATGCCACCGGGGATCACGATGTGTCCGTAGGCATCAACCGTCTTCACCCCTCCTGGAACTAAAAGGTTCTCACCAATCTGCCTGGTGAGGAGGACACAGGCCATGGTACAGGACAATGGTCACATTTTAACAGCAACAACAGTTTGTGTGTCTGTCTCCCTTCTCTGTCTGCCTGTCTGTCTGCGTCTATATGTCTGTCTGCCTCTCTGTCTGCATGGCTGTCTTTCTGTGTCTGTCTGCCTCTCTGTCTGCCTCGCTGTCTGCCTGTCTGTCTGCCTGTGTCTATATGTCCATCTGCCTCTCTGCCT